>NC_090650.1:25727216-26050550 GCF_040937935.1 Hyperolius riggenbachi | reverse complement strand
CTGGCGCTTTGAGTCCGCCTGGAGAAAAGCGCGATATAAATGTTCTGTGTCTGTGTGTATTGGTATGCGAATCTGCATGCAGAAAACGCATGCAGATTCGCACAAGTGGAAACGGGCCTGTAGTGTACTTCTAATTAGGTCTGGTTAGAAGCCAACTCCAGTAAAACTTCTCATTAAAGGGAACTGAGAAACAAAGTGATTTTTTTTTAAATGAGCCTCCCCATAAGGGAGGTTCTAACTGAGTGTGACGATGGGGGAGCATCAATAATCTGGTCCCCCGGTCCGGGATGCAACATCTTCGTGTCACGCAGGGGCCGCAATTTGTATCTCCCTGCAGTAGTCGTAATGCATGTTGGGAGATGTAGTCCCTGGCATGTGAGTACATTCTCTGTACTCACACGCCAGGCACTTTACATTTCTCACCATGTAATGCGGTGGGCATGCTCACAACTTTGCCAGGAGATACAAATTGTGGCTGCTAGACGTGAAGATGGTGCATCCCGGATGGACTGGGGGATCAGAGGAGCAGCACCCCGAAAGCTAGTAATGATGACCCCCCCCCCCCCCCCCCCCCCATAGCACACTCAGTTTAAAACCTTTCTTATGGGGAGTCTACTCAGCTCTTTCCCTCCCCCGATAGCTTGCATCTCTATCTCATCTCTCAACACTTCTGCTGGCCTCTCTCTCCCTCAGCTGTTTGTTGCCATATCCCTACCTGATCAGGTGCTCCCTGATGACATAATGTAAACACAGAAGAACTCTCGTGAGAGCATGGAGGAATTTGCCATCAGGAAGGTCCCAGGATTCTCTGAGCCTGCCAGACTTTAACCACGTGACTGCCACGGCAGTCTACGTCACACGGGGGAGAGGCTTGTCAAATTATTTATATTATTACTGTTATTTACATTTTTTTGATCATATATTGTTTTCTTTTTGCCTATGATTTTTAAAGGGGATTCTGTTGGTTTGTTTTGTTGTTTAGAGTTCAGTTCCTCTTTAAAAAAAAAAATACTTTAGTGCTCAGTTCCTTTAAGTCAATACCCTCCTCCTTCTAAATGCCTTTTATTCTGCTGAGACCATTACTGAGCTCCGTGAAGTTGAAGCTAGGCTGGCATGCTTATATAGCCAGACTGGGTAATTATCACAATTACACAATTGTACACTGGAACCTAGTCGCGGGCCTGAATTGTACACTGGAACCTAGTCGCGGGCCACAATTGTACACTGGAACCTAGTCGCGGGCCTGAATTGTACACTGGAACCTAGCCGCAGGCCACAATTGTACACTGGAACCTAGCCGCAGGCCACAATTGTACACTGGAACCTAGCCGCAGGCCACAATTGTACACTGGAACCTAGTCGCGGGCCACAATTGTACACTGGAACCTAGTCACGGGCCGAAATTGTACACTGGAACCTAGTCGCGTGCCGGAATTGTACACTGGAACCTAGCCGCGGGCCACAATTGTACACTGGAACCTAGTCGCGGGCCACAATTGTACACTGGAACCTAGTCGCGTGCCGGAATTGTACACTGGAACCTAGCCGCGGGCCACAATTGTACACTGGAACCTAGTCGCGGGCCTGAATTGTACACTGGAACCTAGTCGCGGGCCACAATTGTACACTGGAACCTAGTCGCGGGCCAAAATTGTACATTGGGACCTAGTCACGGGCCGAAATTGTACATTGGGACCTAGTCACGGGCCGACATTGTACACTGAGACCTAGTCGCGGGCCGACATTGTACACTGGGACCTAGTCGCGGGCCGACATTGTACACTGAGACCTAGTCGCGGGCCGACATTGTACACTGAGACCTAGTCGCGGGCCACACTTGTACACTGGAACTTAGTCGCGGGCCACAATTGTACACTGGAACCTAGTCGCGGGCCAAAATTGTACATTGGGACCTAGTCACGGGCCGAAATTGTACATTGGGACCTAGTCACGGGCCGACATTGTACACTGAGACCTAGTCGCGGGCCGACATTGTACACTGGGACCTAGTCGCGGGCCGACATTGTACACTGAGACCTAGTCGCGGGCCGACATTGTACACTGAGACCTAGTCGCGGGCCGACATTGTACACTGAGACCTAGTCGCGGGCCGACATTGTACACTGAGACCTAGTCGCGGGCCGACATTGTACACTGAGACCTAGTCGCGGGCCGACATTGTACACTGACTGAGACCTAGTCGCGGGCCGACATTGTACACTGAGACCTAGTCGCGTGCCGACATTGTACACTGAGACCTAGTCGCGGGCCGACATTGTACACTGAGACCTAGTCGCGGGCCACACTTGTACACTGGAACTTAGTCGCGGGCCACAATTGTACACTGGGACCTAGTCGCGGGCCTGAATTGTACACTGGGACCTAGTCGCGGGCCTGAATTGTACACTGGAACCTAGCCGCAGGCCACAATTGTACACTGGAACCTAGTCGCGGGCCACAATTGTACACTGGAACCTAGTCGCGGGCCTGAATTGTACACTGGAACCTAGCCGCAGGCCACAATTGTACACTGGAACCTAGTCACGGGCCGAAATTGTACACTGGGACCTAGTCGCGGGCCACAATTGTACACTGGGACCTAGTCGCGGGCCGAAGTTGTACACTGGGACCTAGTCGCGGGCCGAAATTGTACACTGGGACCTAGTCGCGGGCCGAAATTGTACACTGGGACCTAGTCACGGGCCCACCTCAATGTCTCCTGGCCACCTTCCTCCCTAATAAAGTTCTCTGGTGTCTAGCGGTCCTCCCTCCCCTATACAGTTCACTAGTGTTTAGTGCTTTCCCCTACCTACCCATATGGCTTCCCTCATGTTCTAGGGCGTCATCTCAAATATAGCTTCACTGGTGGTCTACAGTGGGCTATACATAATGCAAAGTGGGGAAACCACTTGAGGGCCAAATGTAATGGCTCTGAGGGCCAAATTTGACCCGTGGGCCGGAGTTTGACATGATGATCTAAAACTAGCTTTGATTTCAATTTCTGGTTCACCCTCATGCTGCGCCACTTTGTAGAGGGAGGCATGTCTGCGCTGCTGCTCATTAACCCCTATGGTATATCGGGCACTCAATCCATCACCCATTCAAGAGTTCTAGAAGGAGAGGGACGGGTCTCAATTTGCTGAGTACAATCATACTATGATTGAGAAATATGTACCAGCTGCAGTCATGTGACCACTCCCACAGCAACCCAAATAAAGGTATTTAGGGAGGGGTTTTTTTATTTAGTGTTACAGTAATCGAGGCCATAGACTTAATAAAAAGTTTCAGTGCAGAGGGAATTCAGTGTCTTAAAGTAAGACTGATCAATAGCTGAGTATACCTGGTAGAGATGGTCAATCGTGTTGAGCGACCGCACTGAGCCACATTTTCGACCACCTTGCGCAGTGCATGCTGGGAGATGTAGTCCGTGGATGCGAGTGTGAAGGTGAATTAACCTGCACCTTTTTGGGCTTGGTTGGTTCAGTTTCAGAACAGTGAAAATGTGCATGCACAGCCAGAATTCTTTACCTCACTTCCTACAAGGATTGTTGGATCTTAGTGGTCTTTACATGCAGATAGACACCCAGTATAATAAGTTAGAACTCTTAACCCTTTCCACTCGGAGTTCTTTCCTAAAGGGAGTTGTTTCTGCTCTGAGGTTTTTTGTTTTTTTTAAAGAAATGCGCTCTCCCTCTTACTCTCTCATTTTAACATGGAACGTAACACCGTAACATGGTATATCTTATTTTAACCACCTGAGCGGTCTGGACGAGCTCAGCTCGTCCATCACCGCCGGAGGCTGCCGCTCAGGCCCTGCTGGGCCGCGAGCCGCGAGCAGCGGCGAAAGAGGGCCCCCCTAGCCGCCTGAGCCCTGCGCAGCCGGAACAAAAAGTTCCGGCCAGCGCTAAGGGCTGGATCGGAGGCGGCTGACGTCAGGACGTCGGCTGACGTCGATGACGTCACTCCGCTCGTCGCTATGGCGACGATATAAGCAAAACAAGGAAGGCCGCTCATTGCGGCCTTCCTTGTTTATTCTGGGCGCCGGAGGCGATCGGAAGATCGCCTCCGGAGCGCCCTCTAGTGGGCTTCAGTTGGCTGCATGAAATAGTTTTTTTTTTATTTAAAAAAAACCCTCCCGCAGCCACCCTGGCGATTTAATCAGAACGCCAGGGTGGTTAAAGAACACATTATAACGTTTAAAGGGACTCCGAGCAGTGCAGAAACTATGGAAAGATGCACATCATTTTAAAGCTCTCTTTCTCCTCTTTCCAATGATATATAAACCGCCACCCTACACCTTTTAGTTTTCTCTATTTTCGCGATCGAAATCGCGGCCGCGGCAATTTCAATCGCGAAAATAGCGAAAACTAAAAGACGTAGGGTGGTGGTTTATATATCATTGGACAGAGGAGAAAGAGAGCTTTAAAATGATATGCATCTTTCCATAGTTTCTGCACTGCTCGGAGTCCCTTTAAATTGATACCTTATTTGGACAGTTTGGCATCTTCCATTGGCTGGTAACAGAGGAGAAAGACAAGATATGGTAAATTGTAAAACAGTTTCCTGGGTGTAATCCGGGCTGCGTGAGCAAGTTTCGCAATAATAGGTGGTTTTATGCCTTCCACCCAGTGTGTCTTCATGTCCCTACACACAATGCAATCTTTGGTATTTCGATTGGGCATATTAGCAATAAAATACTGGCTACTATTTACACTCTCCCCCAGTTCCTTCCATAGGATTCCATTGATTCTCTGTGCAACTTTGCAAGAAATCTGCAAAGCAATCTGCAGAAAGGAATCTGCAGATTCAAATCCGCAACCATTTTTTATTTAAAAAAAAAAAAAAAAACAGCAAAGAAACAGAAGTGACATTTTAAATGTAAATGTCACTTCCTGCCGGTGGGGATCGCGGATTTCCGGTTGGTGGCTGGCGGCACTACGTGTGTGGGCATGTAGTATTACATTCCCACTAATAGGCGCACAGTGATCGGCGGTTTACGGCGGCCCCGATGCGCCGCAAACCGCCACTGCAGGGATGTCCCGCATAGCGGGACATACGAGCGCATCGGTTTTTTCCGTATTTCCCGCTATGCGGGACATATGAGTGGAAAGGGTTAAATGAAGAAAAACATGCAGAGATAAATTATACACCACCATCAGGAAATGCAGCTTACTTAGAACAGCGTGAATACAGGAAATGACAATGCCATAAAGTTTTACACATAGTGACATCTTGTGGCTGTTTCACTATACTGCAGGTTAGCTAATACTGGTAATCCTGTTAATACTCTAACAAGGAACTCTACAGCAGTGAAACCTGACAGTTATACCTTCCTTGCACATGCCCTTCATTACCCGTGCTGGTCTGGGGTTGGCTTGTAGGCGTGTTCTGTGATTGGGCGTGTTTAGGACAGCGGTATTTTCTCCCCTCCAGGGTACCGGGATCCCTGCAGTGGTCCAGAGAGGAGTCTGCTGGAGAGAACGATGGAGAGTTTCCGTAGAGAGGTGGAGAGGCGGGACTGTTACAGCGGCACGGTCATCCTGCACAGCCTGTGTGGCGGCACCGGCTCTGGTATGTCCAGTACTTGTGTGGCGGCATCGGCTCTGGTATGTCCAGTACTCGTCTGTCATTGGTCCGTTCTGAAGCAAATATTGATGGGGGTGGAGCTGGTAAATCTCTCATTCATTATACTGTACTGCTCCTGCAGGACGCAGACATGACAGAAATTTCATCATAATGGTGCTCATACACAGCACAATTAAAATGTTCGATTTTCCCATTTATTTGACCAAAACAATCGAATAGAAAATCCAAAAACAATCTTTTATTTTTAATTGAGAAAAAGGAATGATTATTCAGGTTTTTTTTTTTTTTAATAACAATCTGATATGTTGGAAAAATCTGGGTGATTGTTTGTGAAATTGTATAGTGTATGGTAGGTTGTATAAGAAAATACTATTAGATAACCAACCAACGATCATATTCGATGGATTTTCAGAAAAATCGAACACTCGTGTATATTACCTCAAGAAGAATTGTGAAAAACTATTTACCAAACGGAATAATTGATCTAATTTTTCTGATTGGAAAAAAAAAAGGAAACATTGTACCATGTATGGTACCATAAGGATTCCCAATCTTCATGGACTGAGGGCCAGTAACTCGTTTTGGCGTATCCAAATGCTTTTCTGCTGCCAAGAGGAAAAGCTATTGGAATTGTTTGGCATACAGTACCGCTGATGCCATAACCTGCATGCAGTGTATTTATTTATTTAAGTATTTATATAGCACCGACATATTGTGCAGTGCTGTACAGAGTATATTGTCTTGTCACTAACTGTCCCTCAGAGTAGCTCACAATCTAATCCCTACCATAGTCATATGTTTATGTATGTATCATGTGGTGTATGTATTGTAGTCTAGGGTCAATTTAGGGGGAAGCCAATTAACTTATCTGTATGTCTTTGGAATGTGGGAGGAAACCATAGTGCCCAGAGGAAACCCATGTAGACACGGGGAGAACATACAAACTCCATGCAGATGATGGCTGGGATACGAACCGGGGAACCAGCTCTGCTAGGCGAGAGCCCTAACCCCTACACCACTGTGCTGCCCAGTTTATTGCACAATCCACTGTAAACGCAATGAGAGGAACACTTCCATTTATATAAATGTGGGACGTGATAGATCCCGGCGGCAAAGTGGTATTGTCATCAAATTTCATCTATAGTCTAAAGCATTAAAAACAGCATGAATAGGCCCTAACAACCCATCTCCCCACTCCACCCCCCCCCCCCCCCCCCCCCACGTCCTCTATTATCAGCACTGCAGTTGCGGCTAAAACCCTCCTCTGCTGATCTCAGTGCCACCTAAAAACTATGTTTATCGGGTGCCGCCAGCGCTCAAATTACCCCTTTGGTGGTGCTGTATCCGTAACGAACATTGCGGTCTGTGCAGCACCTGTTTTACCGAAGCACGGCCAGTGCCCATATCACATGCTCTGTTCTGTAGTGCCTAATTCATGGGGAACGGAAATTGTGAGAATATTTAAAAAAAGACAGGAAAGAGGGATTTTTAAAGCGGACCTGAACTCAGAACTTCCTCTCTGTTCTAAAAGATACACAACAGCATAATAACCTTTAAAGAAAAACATTTATTTGTTACAAATCCTGCAATAAAGCTGCTGTGTGTCTACTTCTTGCTTTCATAAAAACAGACAAAGGGTTAATATCCGGTATTTACATATTAGCTGCTCTGCCGAGGACTGATGAAGTTCTGTGCTGACACAGCTGAGAGATCAAATTACAACTTGTGATTACTTAAAGATGAGGGGGATTTACAAAGGATAAACTCTCTAAAAACACACTGTGCATCCATCTCTGTTTTCCTCCTGTCCTGTGCAAGAGTTCAGGTCCACTTTAACTCAAAACAACATGGTTTGGTGATGCTGATTCACGGGGCGTATGTTGAATGACAGGTCCACTTTGAACAATATATTTTAGTATACTGTACGTTCTTTCCTGTGAAGAATAAGCTTTGGATGTGTTTCTCTCTTCAGGTCTGGGCTCCCGTCTGTGTGAGGAGATCAGGGATCACTATCCAGCAGGTCATTTATTGTCGGTGACCGCGGCGCCCCACGAGAGCGGCGAAACCCCGCTGCAGCACTACAACGCGCTGCTCTGCCTGTCCTGGCTGCAGAGGTAAGATGGCACTTGTCTGAAGGCCTCCATAGAGGAGTGGGCAAAAGGCCTGCTTCCAACAGCTACAACATGAAGTGTAACTGTCTATAATTGAAAATTGATTAGTATCAGCCACATCCGGGCTTTTTGTTAAAGGATCCCCGAAGTGACATGTGACAGGATGAGAAAGACGTGTATGTACAGTGCCTAGCACACAAATAACTAGGCTGTGTTCCTTTTTTTCTTTCTCTGCCTGAAAGAGTTAAATATCAGGTATGTAAGTGGCTGACACAGTCCTGACTCAGACAGGAAGTGACTACAGTGTGACCCTCACTGATAAGAAATTCCAACTATAAAACACCTTCCTAGCAGAAAATGGGTTCTGAGAGCAAGAATGAGATAAAAAGGGGAATTTCGTATCAGTGAGGGTCACGCTGTAGTCACTTCCTGTCTGAGTCAGCCACTTTCATACTTTATATTTAACTCTTTCAGGCAGAGAAAGTAAAAAAAAGGAACACAGCATAGTTATTTGTGTGCTAGGCGCTGTACATACATATGTCTATCTCATTATGTCACATGTCACTTCGGGTATTCTTTAAGGAGGGATTGTCAGCCACAAAATCAAATTCCATTTACCCACTACTCTGAGTTTATTATGCAGCCTGCAGCCTCACCCTGCATATCAAGCATTCCAATCTAATCAGAAATGTTTCTGCTATAATAAATCTGATCTCAGTCAGCCTGGCTCTATTTTTGCCATTGCCAACGAAAAGGAAGCTTGTCATTACCCCTCCCACATTCCTGCTCCTCGCTGATTGGCTGAGGGCAGTTCGGGGCTGAGGGATTTGCTGGGGGCAGAAAAAAAAGTAAGGAAAGAAATAACATCAGGATTGGCTTCAGTTAGAGGGAATCAAGATGGCAAATGGCAGGAACAGAATTCTCTTTATTATACAGTGAGTTGCAAAAGTATTCGGCCCCCTTGAAATTTTCCACATTTTGTCACATTACTGCCACAAACATGAATCATTTTTTTGGGAATTCCACATGAAAGACCAATACAAAGTGGTGTACATGTGAGAAGTGGAACAAAAATCATACATGATTCCAAACATTTTTTTTTTAAATAAATAACTGCAAAGTGGGGTGTGCGTAATTATTCGGCCCCCTTTGATCTGAGTGCAGTCAGTTGCCCATAGACATTGCCTGATGAGTGCTAATGACTAAATAGAGTGCACCTGTGTGTAATCTAATGTCAGTACAAATACAGCTGCTCTGTGACGGAGAATATTGGGAGCAACAACACTGTGAAGTCCAAAGAACACTCCAGACATGTCAGGGAAAAAGTTATTGAGAAATTTAAAGCAGGCTTAGGCTACAAAAAGATTTCCAAAGCCTAGAACATCCCACGGAGCACTGTTCAAGTGATCATTCAGTAATGGAAGGAGTATGGCACAACTGTACACCTACCAAGGCAAGGCCATCCACCTAAACTCACAGGCCGAACAAGGAGAGCGCTGATCAGAAATGCAGTCAAGAGGCCCATGGTGACTCTGGACAAGCTGCAGAGATCTACAGCTCAGGTGGGGGAATTTGTCCATAGGACAACTATTAGTCAGGCACTGTACAAAGTTGGCCATTATGGAAGAGTAGCAAGAAAAAAGCCATTGTTAACAGAAAAGCATAAGAAGTCCAGTTTGCAGTTTGCCACAAGCCATGTGGGGGACACAGCAACCATGTGGAAGAAGGTGCTCTGGTCAGATGAGACCAAAATGGAACTTTTTGGCCAAAATGCAAAACGCTATGTGGAGTGGAAAACTAACACTGCACATCATTCTGAACACACCATCCCCACTGTCAAATATGGTGGTGGCAGCATCATGCTCTGGGGGTGCTTCTCTTCAGCAGGGACAGGGAAGCTGGTCAGAGTTGATGGGAAGATGGATGGAGCCGAATACAGGGCAATCTTGGAAGAAAGCCTCTTGGAGTCTGCAAGAGACTTGAGACTGGGGCGGAGGTTCACCTTCCAGCAGGACAACGACCCAAAACATAAAGCCAGGGCAACAATGGAATGGTTTAAAGCAAAACATACCCATGTGTTAGAATGGCCCAGTCAAAGTCCAGATCTAAATCCAATCGAGAATCTGTGGCAAGATCTGAAAACTGCTGTTCACAAACGCTGTCCATCTAATCTGACTGAGCTGGAGCTGTTTTGCATAGAAGAATGGGCAAGGATTTCAGTCTCTAGATGTGCAAAGCTGGTAGAGACATACCCTAAAAGACTGGCAGCTGTAATTGCAGAAAAAGGTGGTTCTACAAAGTATTGACTCAGGGGGCTGAATAAGTATGCACACCCCACATTGCAGTTATTTATTTGTAAACAATTTTTGGAATCATGTATGATTTTCGTTCCACTTCTCACGTGTACGCCACTTTGTATTGGTCTTTCATGTGCAATTCCAATAAAATTGATGCATGTTTGTGGCAGTAATGTGACAAAATGTGGAAAACTTCAAGGGGGCCGAATACTTTTGCAAGCCACTGTATAATATCCACTGAAGCTAAATCGTGGACAGTATAATACATCTGTTATATATATAAGTAGAGCAAGTAGTTATCTACGTGTGTGTGTGTGTGTGTGTGTGTGTGTGTGTGTGTGTGTGTGTGTGTGTGTGTGTGTGTGTGTGTGTGTGTGTGTGTGTGTGTGTGTTTTTTCCTGGGATAGTATGGCTTTCCCTGCTGCTCTAAGAAAGCTGTGTGATTGTTTAGGTACTGCGATGGGGTCCTCCTCTTCCCCAATGATGAGGTGCTGAAGAGAGCTGCTTCTACGACTGACAAGAAATCCTACACCTCCTCCGGACTCCAGCCTGCTGTCTCCCTCCCTGCAATGAATGCACACATTGCTTCCTGCCTGGCTGGGCTCCTCTATCCTGTGTACTCTCTGAAGACAAAAAGGTAACATTTATCATGTCTCTTTATGCAACAAGATACAAATCCCAGGGTTATCGCCCAGATAATTCTGTACAGATACATACTCCAGTGAATAGGTGCTGGCTTACTGAACAGGCAGAGCCGAGATTTGAACCCAGGTCTCCAGTGTCAGAGGCCGAGCCCTTAACCAGCACACTATCCAGCACACCACTGGCCTTGCAACATGTGTGCTGTGCATCAGCCTGCTTAAAGCGGTATCGTCACCATAAAAATCAAATTTCAACAGCAACTGGTCTGAGTGTATTAAGTGATAAAGATGCTAATCCTGCATTCAAAACTTTCAAAACTTTTTCTGCTGTTATGATTTGGAGTTATCACATACTTAAGGAACACTGGCCCTTTAGTAGTTGTGCCAAAGAGTTGCATGCTGGGGGTTCTTTTTATCTATAATGTATTCCTCCTCTTCCCTTTATTTCCCTGCCAGCTTCTTATCTGAAACCTAATCCCCTGCCCTCCACAAGCAAGGCTGAGGCGACTCAGCGATTGGAGGAGACAAGAAAAAAAGTAAAGGGCAGAAATGACATCACGAGTTAGCCTTAACTGTGGGCAAAACACGTGGCCCCCACCAGGAAGAGAATTCTCGTCATTTACTATATAACATTCACTGAAATCAAAACGTGGACAGTACAATACATGTGTTATGTAAGTAGATCAAGTATTTATCTACTTATATATGTGGTTTTTTTTTTTTTCCTGGAATAGTATGGCTGATCCTACTGCTTTAAAGCAGAATGAAACCCAGCATTTCTTCTTTGCTCTAATAGATTATTTACAGCATATTATATACAACCAGCATTTTTTTTTCTAGAACAGCATTCAATGGGTTACACACAGGACTTAAGGCAGCCATACATTGCCACCAGATCGACCAGCAGATAGATCCCTCTGTGATCGAATCTGATCAGAGAGCAATCTTTGGCTGCCTACACTACAAACAGATTTTGAATCGATTTCACTATGAAACCGATTCACAATCTGGGGAGCTGCCGCTACCGCCGCCCCCAGCATACATTACCTGATCTGGCCGGCGTGAGTCCCCCGGTCTCCGCTGTCCCTTCTCCGCTCTGGGCTCTGGCCTTACTTTACTTCCTGTCAAGGGAAGTTTAAACACTAGAGGGCGCACTACTGTTTAAACTTCCCCCGACAGGAAGTAATTGAAGCCAGCCGGAGCCCAGCGCAGAGAAGGGACAGCGGGGACACGCGCCGGCGGAACAGGTAATGTATTGCCGCCAGCATCCGTCTTCGGACATTCGAACGCTGCCATCGACACACTCCCGACCTGCCGGCGATTGAGCTACATTTTTTGATCGGACAGATCGACGGGATCGATCAATTTCGGAGGGAAATCAGTCGGTTGGTCAGCATTTGTGCATCGATTTCACAGCAGATTCGATCACAGTGATCGAATCTGCTATCGGTGGGAAATCGAGTAAGTGTATGGGCACCTTTAGAAGCTTCCCTGCCAGCAAAGCTGGACACATCCGAAGTTGTAGATAATGTTATCTTGTGTTTAATTGTATCAAGTGAAGAATGTAAATAAACACTTCTCTGACACTGCCAGGTCTCCTGAACAAAGTCAGACAATCAGAAAGCATTTCTGCTTGATAGAACATGAATAAAGCAGTTATAAATAAAATGCAAAGTCAGCTTTCAGAGCAAAAAAAATGTACTTTGGGAACGTATAATTTCTAAATGAATACTAATACTTATGCACAAAAGCAAATATGATAACCGTATGGCGTATAGAAAGTAGGAAAACATGTTTTTATTGAATATTATGTCAGGGTTTTATACCGCTTTAAAGACTAGGCGCACGGATCAGAGAGCCCCTCCAATGGAGCAAAATCGTGTTTAAATATTATTTCAGAAGGTCACAAACATACACTACTCACAATATAAGCCAGCATAAGGCTGTGTTCCTGTTTACAAACATGGCCACTGACAGATGCAGGCCGCGGATGCAGAAACCTAGAGGTTTTATTAGGCAGGATATTGTTTTTGTAGGTTACTTTTGTTTCACTGGAAAAGGTTGGGATTGCAGTTCTTATATTCTGGGAGTAGTTGTTCTTTTATGCAGAGCCGGCCTTTGGGGGGGGGGGGCAACTGGGGCAATCGCCCCAGGCCCCGCGCTTGAAGAGGCCCCGCGCCACCTGACCGCCTGCTGCCCCCCGGCCCCTTACCCGTGCGGCCAGCAGGAGGAGAGCAGCGCGCTATAAGGAGAGCTGTGAGCAGCGGTGGAGAAGGGGGGCCACCCCTCCCCCCCCTTCCCTCACCTTAGTGCTCTCCCTCCCTCGCTTTCTCCTCCACAACTAATGTGCGGGTGGCTGGCAGTGGGCGGAACTTACCTTCCGTCTCACTCCAGCGCCGGAAGTTCTGGTGCCGCTGCTCTGGTCTGGTCCAGACCAGAGTAGCGGCAAATCCATCCCGCGCCGGCCCTGCATCGAGACGGAGGTAAGTTCCGCCCCTCTGCCAGCCACCGCACATTAGTTCCGGAGGGGGGAGAGCGAGTGAGGGAGAGCCCTAAGGTGAGGGAAGGTGGGGGGGAGATGGCCCCCACTGTGCCCACAGCTCTCCCTCTTCTCTGCGCTGCTCTCCTCCTGCTGGGGGCACACCTGGCTACCTATTCTGGGACATATACCCCCGACTACATATACTGGGGACATATACACCTGGCTACATATACTAGGCACATATACACCTGGCTACATATACTGGGCACATATACCCCTGGCTACATATACTGGTCACATATACCCCTGGCTACATATACTGGGCACATATACCCCTGCCTACATATACTGGGCACATACAGTATACCCCTGCCTACATATACTGGGCACATATACCCCTTGCTACATATACCCCTGGCTACATATACTGGGCACATATACCCCTGGCTACATATACTGGGCACATATACCCCTGGCTACATATACTGGGCACATATACCCCTGGCTACATATACTGGGCACATATACCCCTGGCTACATATACTGGGCACATATACCCCTGGCTACATATACTGGGCACATATACCCCTGGCTACATATACTGGGGACATATACCCCTGACTACATATACTGGGCACATATACCCCTGGCTACCTGTTCTCGGGACATCTCTACCTCCTGGCTACCTGTTCTGGGGACATCTATACCGCTGGCCACCTGTTCTGTGGACACCTATAGACCTGGGGCTACCTATTTTTGGGGAACCACTGCTGTCAGATTGAGTGTATTTTGGGGAACTGCTGCCAGGTGAGAGGTGTCTACCATATTAAGGGGGCATTCTGCCTATTTATGTGAAATGCTGTCTATTTATGTGCCTCATGACTGCTGAATTTGTCTTGTTGGGGGCCTCATGATTTGTTGAGGGCCTCAAGGTTGCTGAGTTGGTCATGTTGGGGGCCTCATGATTGCTGAGTTGGTCATGTTGGGGGCATCATGATTGCTGAATTTGCTGAATTTTGCAAGACAAAAGTTACTACAACAATGTGAATTTTGTGAAACGTGAACCTTAGAATTTCCAAATTAATTGAAGCATGAGCTCCCCCACCCCCGAACTTAAAACCACCATGCAAATGTTTGTTTTTATATTGGTTGGCTTAGTGGCCTTTACCTGACATATTTGTTTTCAAACAACAATAATAAGGAATACTGCATTAAAGGCGGACAAGCCCATGAACGTGGCGATATGGTATATGGCCTACACTTATGGCTCTAGGCCCCGCATGTGACACTCGCCAGGCCCCGCATACTCTAAGGCCGCCTCTGATCTATGCTATGACTATGTGCCTTCTGAGTATCTAAATATCTAATACACATTAACCTTCCTGTCTGCTGCCTTAGGTTTTGTTCAGTTTGTTGTTAATATTGAGGTTGCTTGGCGTAGTCGGCAGGCATCATACCCACAAATGAATTTTGTGTTGTTTCTGTTGTAGCACGATCAGTATTGGACTGGAGCCTTGGGAACTGATCCGGTGCCTCTGTCCTATGGCCAGCATGAAGTATCTGCACGCAGTCCAGGCGTGCAGAAGGTAAGGCTGCCCTGCCGTTTTCCCCTTCCTCAAATCCCTCTTCCTTTTGCATTTTCCTCTTCCCTTCCCTTTGCTTCTCCTTTATGTCTTCCTCTTCCCTCTCCTTCTCCTCACTCTCCCTTTGCTTCTCCTTTATGTCTTCCTCTTCCCTCTCCTTCTCCTCACTCTCCCTTTGCTTCTCCTTTATGTCTTCCTCTTCCCTCTCCTTCTCCTCGCTCTCCCTTTGCTTCTCCTTTATGTCTTCCTCTTCCCTCTCCTTCTCCTCGCTCTCCCTTTGCTTCTCCTTTATGTCTTCCTCTTCCCTCCCCTTCTCCTCGCTCTCCCTTTGCATTTTCCTCTTCCTCTAATCCCTTTGCATTTGTTGCTTCCCTCTTTCTCTCCTTCCTATTACTTTGCTTTTTCCTCTCCTTCTCTTCCATTTTCCTCCCCTGCTCTTTCTTTGCTTTTTCCCTTTATCTTCCTGTCTCCTCTCCTCCCCCCTCACTTCCTCCTTCTTCTCCCTCTTTCTTCTCCTCTGCATTGATGGAAACACCAGTGCTGGGCTGAGGCACGCAGTAGTGTTATGCAGCATTCACCATGTGAAATGCTGAGAGGATACTAAGATCACGCTCACACCACCATCTACTCTCTAAAGTCTGTGCTACACTTTCTGCCGGGAATGTGATGAACTAAAAGCATTTCCATTGGTTTACAATATGTGATGCAGCAAACTTTGTCCAAATTACATAGAAATGGTCTGCTTTTGGGTGGAACACACCCTCACCTGGGTTATATTGGAACACAGTAGTGGTTAGACAAAGGTCTCTTAATTTTTGGATGGTCAATTATAGTATGCAGAAGCAACAGCAGGCGGTTTTTGTTTTTTTAATTATAAACGTGTCCTGTCCTGGATCCGTTTGCAAAATTTTCGTGTTGTGGATTCTGTAGCCGACATCACACAGACCCTAATTCTCAATTCTCTTCACCGCCCCTTTACTATAATCCAATCTGACCCAGGCGAGGGAGGCACAGCCTAGCCACATAAAGGCAGACCGCAATTAATCCAGCCCAGGGTTGCTGCATCAGTTTACGATGGCTCTACAGGAGGTGCTTGTAGATCTCTGGAGACTAATAAGTATGCCAGGCTTACTGTGTCCTAATGATGGCTGACCCTGTCCTCTTCTCCACAGGGGAACGGCATTCTGGGATAAAGTGACATCATCTGTGGTACAGACCGTACCACGAGCCAATCCACAGGGCCGACTTGTATCCTTTTTTTTTGCGACTCGTCAAGGCACTTTATAGCAAGACTCCCACACTTTATAGCAAGACTCCCACATACACAGCGTCTATCATAACTAATCCTGAGAAGCAAACGCCATCATGTTTTCATACATAGTGACAGTCTGTGAGCAAACAGTTGCATTCCAGAGGTATACTGAGGGCACGTGGCAAGCAGTTGTATTCCAGAGGTATACTGAGGGCACGTGGCAAGCAGTTGTATTCCAGAGGTATACTGAGGGCACGTGGCAAGCAGTTTTATTCCAGAGATATACTGAGGGCACGTGGCAAGTGGTTATCCAGAGGTATACTGAGGGCACGTGGCAAGCAGTTGTATTCCAGAGGTATACTGAGGGCACGTGGCAAGCAGTTTTATTCCAGAGATATACTGAGGGCTCGTGGCAAGCAGTTGCATTCCAGAGATATACTGAGGGCAGGTGGCAATCAGTTGCATTCCAGAGATATACTGAGGGCAGGTGGCAATCAGTTGCATTCCAGAGGTATACTGAGGGCACGTGGCAAGCAGTTTTATTCCAGAGATATACTGAGGGCTCGTGGCAAGCAGTTGTATTCCAGAGGTATACTGAGGGCTCGTGGCAAGTGGTTATCCAGAGGTATACTGAGGGCTCGTGGCAAGTGGTTATCCAGAGGTATACTGAGGGCACGTGGCAAGCAGTTGTATTCCAAAGGTATACTGAGGGCACGGGGCAAGTGGTTATCCAGGGGTATACTGTGGGCACGTGGCAAGTGGTTATCCAGAGGTATACTGAGGGCTCGTGGCAAGTGGTTATCCAGAGGTATACTGAGGGCTCGTGGCAAGTGGTTATCCAGAGGTATACTGAGGGCACGTGGCAAGCAGTTGTATTCCAAAGGTATACTGAGGGCACGGGGCAAGTGGTTATCCAGGGGTATACTGTGGGCACGTGGCAAGTGGTTATCCAGAGGTATACTGAGGGCTCGTGGCAAGTGGTTATCCAGAGGTATACTGAGGGCACGTGGCAATTGGTTTTCCAGGGGTATACTGAGGGCTCGTGGCAAGTGGTTATCCAGAGGTATACTGTGGGCACGTGGCAAGTGGTTATCCAGAGGTATACTGAGGGCACGTGGCAAGTGGTTATCCAGAGGTATACTGAGGGCACGTGGCAAGCAGTTGTATTCCAAAGGTATACTGTGGGCACGAGGGCAAGTGGTTATCCAGAGGTATACTGAGGGCACGAGGGCAAGTGGTTATCCAGAGGTATACTGAGGGCACGTGGCAAGCAGTTGTATTCCAGAGGTATACTGTGGGCACGAGGGCAAGTGGTTATCCAGAGGTATACTGAGGGCACGAGGGCAAGTGGTTATCCAGAGGTATACTGAGGGCACGTGGCAAGCAGTTGTATTCCAAAGGTATACTGTGGGCACGAGGGCAAGTGGTTATCCAGAGGTATACTGAGGGCACGAGGGCAAGTGGTTATCCAGAGGTATACTGAGGGCACGTGGCAAGCAGTTGTATTCCAAAGGTATACTGTGGGCACGAGGGCAAGTGGTTATCCAGAGGTATACTGAGGGCACGTACACACTACAGTTCAGCATACCCGTGTTTGTGTATACCGGTTCTGGGAGACGCAGAATCGACCAGCTGAAAATAACGTTGCAGCACTGGGATAAATGAGATCCTGCGCAGGTTGTGTGGTTATTGCAGTGGCATGTGTGTAATAATGTTCCCATATAATGCATTGCTGTGTCAGGATGATCTCTGCAGTGGTGATGGGTGAGGAACACATTCCGCATAACTCTCTGTTTCTCCACCATTTCCTTTAACGCCTCCTCCCAGCACCACAGCCTGTCTGTTCTGGCCGTGACCCGGAGCTCCCAGGATTACTCCTTCCTCCTCTCCAGGGACTCTGTATTAACCAAGCTCAAACATTCCTATCGCTGTGTGTCCTGGAACCCCTTCCCAGTCCACTGCTGGACAGGTGAGTTCTGGCTGTCTGCAAAGCATGCTGGGAAGTGTAATTTCCCATAATGCTGGAAAGGTGAGTTATAGCTTTCTGCAAAGCATGCTGGGAATTGTGATTGCCCAAAATGCTGCAAAGGTGAGTTCTAGCTGTCTACAAAGCATACTGCGAGTTATAATGCCCCATAGTGCTGGAAAGGTGAGTGCCCACTGGCTACAAAGCATGATGGGACTTGTATTTACCTATACTGGACAGGTGAGTGTTTTTGCCTGGAAGCCACAAAAGCACCTGGTTAGAAGTCCCCTGTATCGTAGGAAGGGAAGGTTAGTAGTTGGGTACTCCCTCCCCCCACAGCTCTGCCCCCCTGCGATTGCAGGGGCTGCTCTCCTCTAGTTAAAGAGACTCTGAGACGAACAAAAGTACAGCTCTGATACTTACCTTCCTCCCACCCCATAAACACGTCTAAGTGCCACGCCGTCCTCCTGTGGTCTGCTGTTCAGCCACGGTGATCCCCGGTAGCAGGCTCAGTGACGTTAGTCCAGGTCTACTGCGCGTGCGTGGGAGGTCTGCGCATGCGTAGTAGACCCTGACTGGCATCGACTGAGGCTGGTAACTGAGCTCACCATGGCAGGACAGCATGTGACTTAGACGTGTTTATGGGGCGGTAGGAAGCCCCAGGTAAGTGTCAGAGCTGTAGTTTTGTTTGTCTCTGAGATTCTCTAAAGGACTTACAATGTGAAAACCAAAAGTTAAGTACCTGCATCAATTTAGAATCCTCGGAGGACGCCATCCGTGCCCTCCGTGTAGTTCCGCTGGGGCCGGCTCCTGACCCCACAACCCGGGTCGGGCTCTCATGCCACCAGTAAAATGGCCGCCGGAGCTTGCCGTGGCTGCGTAGTCCGCATAGACGCGAGTGCTGCTGCGCAGCTCTAGGACCTCCCTTCCCGATCCACGCTACAGGCTGTGGATCAGGGGGAAGGCCCTAGAGCTTCACAGCTGCACTCGCGTCTATGCGGACTGCGCAGCCGCGGCAAGCTCCGGCGGCCATTTTACTGGTGGCATGAGAGCCCGACCCGGGTTGTGGGGTCAGAAGCCGGCCCCAGCGGGGTCCTGGCGGAATTACACGGAGGGCATGGATGGCGTCCTAGGTGGATTCTAAATTGATGCAGGTACTTAACTCTTTTTTGGTATTCCCCTCGTAAGTTCTTTAACCACCCTGGCGTTCTGATTAAATCGCCAGGGTGGCTGCGGGAGGGTTTTTTTTAAATAAAAAAAAAACTATTTCATGCAGCCAACTGAAAGTTGGCTGCATGAAAGCCCACTAGAGGGCGCTCCGGAGGCGATCTTCCGATCGCCTCCGGCGCCCAGAATAAACAAGGAAGGCCGCAATGAGCGGCCTTCCTTGTTTTGCTTATATCGTCGCCATAGCGACGAGCGGAGTGACGTCATCGACGTCAGCCGACGTCCTGACGTCAGCCGCCTCCGATCCAGCCCTTAGCGCTGGCCGGAACTTTTTGTTCCGGCTACGCTGGGCTCAGGCGGCTGGGGGGACCCTCTTTCGCCGCTGCTCGCGGCGAATCGCCGCAGAGCGGCGGCGATCAGGCAGCACACGCGGCTGGCAAAGTGCCGGCTGCGTGTGCTGCTTTTTATTTCATTCAAATCGGCCCAGCAGGGCCTGAGCGGCAGCCGCTGGCGGTGTTGGACGAGCTGAGCTCGTCCAGACCGCTCAGCTGGTTAAGCCCCTGGCTGAGCAGTGCAGGGGCCACATGGGGCGCTGGAGGGTGAGGATGGTGCTGTGACATGCAGAAACAGATTAAGATGCAATTGGGCCCCTATCTAAGATAGCATTTTCTGCCCACCGCTAATGGTCACCTGGCTTTTTTATTAAGATTTGGTGGTGGCTAGCATCCACCAGGCCCCTAGACTCTCTCCAGGCCCTAGGTAGCTGCCTAGGCTTGCCTTGTGGATTGTCCGGCTCTGGTTACGTGTCAAAGCACCGCAGATAAAACATTAAAAACAGGGGAAAAATGTTGGTTCAGCGTTACTTTAAAGAGAGATGAGTAAAGGGGCCATTTTTTTTTTACTCACCCGGGGCTTCCTCCAGCCCCATAAGCACAGATGTGTCCCTCGCCGTCCTCCTGCACGCCTCGTTAAGCTGCAGTCTTCTCCAGTATTCGGCTCAGTGATGACAGCGGGGGGCGTTCTGCGCATGCGTGGACTTTCTATGCAAGTGCACAAGACCCCGGCTGACGTCACTCAGACTGAGCAGAGCACCGGGAGCTGATCGCAGCTTAACGGAGGACTATGGGAGGACGGCGAGGGACGCATCCGTGCTTATAGGCTGGAGGAAACCCTGGGTAAGTAAAAAAAAAAGTCCCCTTTACGCCTCTCTGAGTCGCTTTGAGGTAGCCTTATGCCTGGTACACACCATGCAATTTCCCCATCAGACGGGTTGAATCGATAATTTCCGACAGGTCCGATCTGATTGTTTGTTTTTCTGATCGATTTTGTATAAAAGTGAGAAAGACGATCAGAAAAATGATCAGTAATCAGGTCAGACCCGCCAGAAACCATTGATTCAACCTGGTTAACTGACGTGAAATTGCATGGTGTGTACCAGGCATTACACAGATTAATGGGGCGTTCACACTATGCACGTCGCAGTGCGTTATAAAGTGAGTTGTAATCACAGAAATGGCGCATTCACATCTGTACCATGCCGTTGCGGCGAATCGGGTTTGGGTGTAATAAACGAGCTGAGCTGTGTGGCTACCGCGCACTTTACACCCACGTTGCAAATGAATGGCGTTGAGATACCCCTCATTGTGCACAATGCTGAAAAAAGACGCCCATTTTAAAATCTGTGTAGATGTTCACCATGCGCAGTGTTAACCTACTGCAATTGGTATTTGCAGAATTTGGACACATTTTGGCTATGCAGCATTTTAGGCAAGTATTATTTTCTAAACATTTAGTGCTCGTTCCTAGTGATGTCTTTGTGCCCTTCTGTAGACCCTCAAAATATCCTGGACCCCTCGAATCACAGCCACTCGCTGACAGTCTGCGCCAACCACTCCAGCGCGGCCGATCTGATCACCAGCGTCCTGGGCCGAGCTCGCACCATGTACGACGCCCGGGCGTATCTGCACTGGTACCGGAGGTACGGCTGCGAGGATGGAGACTTCCATGAGGCCTTCAACACTCTGGACAGTGTTGTGGAGGAGTATACTAACCTGGGACAGCAGTGACCACACCCTCCATGGACTTCATAATCAACGTTGTGCCTTATGCCAATCGGAGAAACTTTTAAGGAAGGATCCATAGTATAATGTGATGAGAGATGTCAGATGCTACTTTCTGTAGCTGGAACACAAATGGAGCTGTTGTCCATAGTTACTCCTAGATACCTCATTTCCATCCATCCAGAACTATGTTTTTGGTGCTGTGAAAGACAGAAATGATCTTGCAAAATTATTTCTACCTCTCAGGGACTTTGGTGATGAAACCTCTCAAACCCATGACCACTTCCCTTCTCCCTGCTGAATTATTATTTAATATTTTGGAGACTGTGGCAGGGGAAGGGGACACCCCAAAGAGGGCAGAGATATTGCCAGAAGCTTACCAGTGGTACGAGGTATAAAAAGCTACTATACTATACAATAACATTTCTATAGCGCTTTTCTCCCATAGGACTAAAAAGTGCTTAGGCTCTCTCAGATTCAGTAGTTGGTAGTAGGATGAAGTATTCACATAACAAAAATAACAATTCTGAAAATGCCAAACTGAACAGGTGGGTTTTCAATCTGGATGTAAACACACCCAGGGATGTAGCTTTCCTGATCTGCTGAGGTAAGGAGTTCCATAACGTAGGAGCAGCATGACAGAAGGCTCTGGGACCAAAAGTTTTCAGGTGGACTCTGGGTATGACTAGATTATTAGACCTGTGGATCTGAGAATGTGGGGATTGCTACGCAGCTGCAGCATTTCTTTCATGTATCTAGGGCCTAGATTATTCAGGGATTTAAATGTCAGTAGGCCGATCTTGAATAGGACCCTCCATTCTATAGGTAGCCAGTGAAGGGAGTGCAAGACTGGCGTTATGTGGCAGTGACGGGGTTGGTTGGTTAACATTCTGGCAGCAGTATTCTGTATCAGCTGTAGGCGGGACAAGTCTTTTTTTGGAAGGCCAGTGTAGAGAGCATTGCAGTAGTCCAGTCGGGATGTAATAGGTAAGTGTTTCTCAAACCTGTCCTCGTGACTCCCCAATGGTGCATGTGTTGCAGGCAACCTCACCTTAACACAGGTGGGGTAATCAGTGTCTCAGCTACACGAAAGCCACCCAGCAGAGACACTAATTACCCCACCTGTGCATAGGGGAGGCTGCCTGCAAAACATGCACTGTTGGGGAGTCACTAGGACAGGTTTGAGAAACACTGACCACCAGGGCAAATGTGGCAGATCGTGACCTCTGGAAAACAATCGCCTTATGCAATCACAGAGGATTGTGTTGGGTGACAGAAGTCCCACATGTGTGGTAGCTGAACACTGTCACTCTCTGTTGCTCTCGTGTAGACCTTGCAGTGTATCCTGTGGAGGCTCTCCTTAAAGTGGTATGAAACTCACCGGCTCTTCTATTACAGCATAAAACCTACTAGGAGAAAAATTTGGAAGCAGAATGGCATTCAAACAGTTAAACACAGCACAGTAGTGGAAAGCTCCAGGACAGTTCAGAGGCATCCAGGATCCTTATAGAGCCCATTGTTCCTGGGCTGGGAGCCTCATCATCTTCTGGCCGTGCTCCCGGCCGTGGGCGTGTGCATGTGCATCTGGACTGGGCATGTGCGAGTAAGGTCTGCACATGCCCAGTAGAACCAAACTACTCGTGCACAGCTTTTGTCCCCCCCTCTGTGCACAAGCGGTTTGTTCTACTGGGCATGCACGGACCTTACTCGCACATGCCCAGTCTGGATACAGTCACCCATGTGTCAGGATGTGAGTAAAGCCAGCATAGTTCCTTGATAAGGTTATAGCAGCTGCATACGGAGGTTGAGAGAGAATATGTCATGGCATTCAGTTACAAAATGGCTTGTCTAGGGATTTATTTGCCATATAGATTTTTGAACCAAAGTGGATTAACCCTTTAAACGGAAAGTTTATTTAAAGAGGAACTGTGGCGAAAATGTTAAAATTTAAAACACATACAAATAAGAAGTACATTTCTTCCAGAGTAAAATGAGCCATAAATGAGGTTTCACCTATGTTGCTGTCACTTACAGTAGAGAGTAAAAATCTGACATTACCGACAGGTTTTTGGGTTAGTCCAACTCTTCATAGGGGATTCTCAGCATGGCCTTTATTCTTTATAAAGACATTCCCTGAAAAAGATTTATACAATGATGCTGTACAGCCTCCCGAGTCTCTGCTCACCATACACGTTTTTTTTGACAGTTGGACTGCCATTCACTAAGTGCTTTTAAAAATAAAGAATACCCTAAGAACCCCCTATGAGAAGATGGGCTAGTCCAAAATTTGTTGGTAATGTCAGATTTCTACTACTTACTGTAAGGGACAGCAACATAGGAGAGGAGTAATTTGAGTCATTTTCGTGACTGAGGTCCTTTAAAAAAACTAATACTTGAGGTGGGTTCATGCTCTGGATTTGTAATCAATCCAAGCAAAAGTGAACTGTTACCACTGTCAACTAAAGCGGATACTGCTAGCTGGATGCAACTGGGAGTTAAATTAAACCCTCACGTCATCAAGTACTTAGGGATAAACATCGCTAGGGATCCTACCCAATTATATAACCTTAATTACACCCCTTTAATTCGCAATATCAAATCCCAACTGGAAAGATGGCATAATCTCCCTTTGGGCTTCGCAGGGAGGGTAGCTTTAATAAAAATGGTATCAATGGGCAAACTATTATAGCCCCTTCAGACGCTCCCGCTCCTCCTTCAACATAAAGACATTAACGACATCAACACAGCCTGGACCACATTTATTTGGCATGGGAAAAAATCGAGGGTAGCCAGGCCCAAATTGTCTCTCCCCAAAACCCTGGGAGGCTTAAATCTCCCCTCCATAAGAGATTACAATTTAGCCTCCTTGCTCCGCCACTCTCACGATTGGGTAACCACAAAGGAGCATTACTCAAATACAAATCTGGAACAGGAACAGGCACTTCCCTGGTCTCTCACAGGAATTCTCCACGCGAACCTGAAACAACTTCCTCCTAGATTAAGGAATAACAATCTTCAGAGATACTGCTGCAACCTAGAAGGCAGTTAGGAAAAAGTGTAAACTTCCCTACAAAATATCCAAGTACCTCCCAATCTGGGGTAACCCCAACTTCCCTTCTAGCATACAACAAAAACAATTCGCTAGATGGGATGACAGAGGCCTAAAAAACTTAGGTAATATGTTTAACATACAGGAAGGGAGGTGGTTATCTTTTGTCGAGCTAAGAGCAAAGTATCATTTGCACTCTGGAGATTTTTTTGCCATATACACAAATTCGCTCACTAGTGAGCAGAAACCTACGTACACAGACTCCTATTATCTTACCCACAAATTTTGATCATATCTTAAAACCGGGAGTAGCTGACAGATCACTAGCTGACTTTTATTTGGCAATCAAAGAGATAGACAGCCAAAAGATAACCACTAATGCAATGAGGAAATGGGACGATATCTTACAGGAACAAAACGTAGGGGATCGAATTCTAGAAGGGAATATGGTGGTTAGAAAAGTAATTACAGATGAGAAATGGAGAGCTTTCCATTTATTATTTATACATAGGGGCAAATACACTTTTAATATCAAGTACAGAACACCACCCAGTGGGTATATCTCTCAATGCCCAAAATGTGCACTTAAAAATGCTGACCTTTATCATTGCATGTGGTCTTGTTCGAAAATTCAAACGGTTTGGGATAAGGTTTTTAACTATGCAAACAAAACGTGCAAGAAAAAGCTGGATAAAACATATATGTAATCGCTTTTCAACTACTATAAATCTCCAGCAAACTCCACCGTTAGCCCGCCATCTAACCTTTATCATATCATCATGATAGCCGCGAGAAGATCCATTTTGTGTAAATGGCTAGAATCTACACCCCCGGACATCCTTTCAGTGCACAAGGAACTTCTTTACATTTTCAATATGGAGCACCTAGCTACTCTCCAGGCCAAAGAATTGAAAACTAAAAACTTTTTTAAAACTTGGAGGAACTTTGTGCTCAACCAATTCTCACATCAGCAAATCACAACTCTAATGAGAGACTTTGTACTAACCTCTTGGTACTGTCTGGAAGACATAAGTGGAACTCTGGGAAACCTCAAAGTAGCATTTATTTATTTTTTTACTAGACCAGCATTGGAAGGGTTACACAGGGCTTTAAAGTTCCTGGAGATTTCTGCAGACCCATCCGAAGCTGACATAGATACATTTTGTTTACATAAATGTATCTAAGTGTTGAATGTGACTCATCTCTCTGACTAAGAAGGAGCTTGGAGGACAGCCAAAGAGTGTGTAACATTTATCAATAGATACATGTAACTAAATAGAATGTATCTATCTGAACTTCTGCATATCTCTCCACGGAACTTTAAACCTCTGTGTTTAACCCTTCCAATGCTGGTCTAGTAAAAAAAATGCTTTTTGCATATAATATGCTGTAAATAATATTTTAGAGCAAAGTTGAAATGCAGGGTTATATTCCGCTTTAAGAACTAGATTTAAATAATTAATAAAACATGGGGATATCTTAAAACAAGTCATTTTTAGGAGAAGGAGGATAGATACAATTGGTTTTCTCATCAGTTTATTTTCACCTCGGATGTCCTTTAAGTACACTGACACTTCAAGCTTTCAAAATGTCTCTTTTGTCTTGTTACATTGTGATATGTCTTTTAAAAAAAATCTATTACAGAATATTTTTAACAATAAACTATTACAGAATATTTAATGACTTTTTATACAACTAAATGTTAAATGTGAAAATGTAAATATCTTTTTTGTTCATTTGAAGCTGTTGTGTGTGTTGTGTTACCAGCATCCTCCGGCCTCAGCTGTGCGTCAGCCCCTACCGACAGCTGTTGTGTGTGTTGTGTTACCAGCATCCTCCGGCCTCAGCTGTGCGTCAGCCCCTACCCGCAGCTGTTGTGTGTGTAGTGTTAGCAGCATCCTCCGGCCTCAGCTGTGCGTCAGCCCCTACCGACAGCTGTTGTGTGTGTTGTGTTACCAGCATCCTCCGGCCTCAGCTGGGCGTCAGCCCCTACCCGCAGCTGTTGTGTGTGTTGTGTTACCAGCATCCTCAGGCCTCAGCTGGGCGTCAGCCCCTACCCACAGCTGTTTTGTGGCCATTTTATGTTTTTGGAGAGTTTGTTTTTTAACATGGATTTTTAAATGTGAGTTAACACAAAGATAAATATACAAAAATACAATGTAGCATAAGGGAAACAAACCTTTAAAGCCATGAGGCTAAGGTCATTTTCATGTAAACTGCTCCGGTGTACCGGCCGGGCACTCAGCATGTGCGGGGGGGATGTGTATGGTGGGAGGGAGACGCGACCCCCATATTGCTCAAACGTGACATTTCGTGGGTTTTTCTTCTTGCTACTGACTAACCCAGCATCAAATGCTTAAAGAGAACCCGAGGTGGGGTTCTGACAATGCTATCCACATACAGAGGCTGGGTCTGCTTACATTGCCCAGCTTCTGTTGCTATCCCGATCCCCCCCTAAGCCCTTCCTGCGCTCTGCTATCCCCCATAAATCACAGCAGCGCTGCCGAAACACAGTGTGTCACAGCGGGCTGTGTTTATCTCTGTACTGTCAGTCTGCCGCTCCCCTCCTGCATAGCTCCGGTCCCCGCCCGCATCCCTTCCCTCCCTGCTGATTGGAGGGAAGTGTGCGGGGGCGGAGACCGGAGCTATGCAGGAGGTGGATGGAGCAGCAGACTGACAGTACAGATGTAAGCACAGCGCGGCTGTGATTTATGGGGCATCTGGATAGCCATAGAGGCTGGGCTGTATAGGCAGACCCAGCCTCTGTATGTGGATAGCATTGTCAGAACCCCACCTCGGGTTCTCTTTAACCTCCTTAGCGGTATGGACGCATTGTTACGTCCATTACCGCCAGAGGTCGCCGCTCAGGCCCCGCTGGGCCGATTTGAATAATTTTTTTTTTTAAAACACGCAGCAAGCACTTTGCTTGCTGCGTGTCTCAGCCGATCGCCGCCGCTACCCGCTGCGATGCAGGGCCCCCCCAGACGAGACCCCGTGCGCTGCCTGGCCAATCAGTGCCAGGCAGCGCTGTGGGGTGGATCGGATTCCCCTTTAACGTCACGACGTCGATGATGTCATCCTGCCCCGTCGCCATGGCGACGGGGGAAGCCCTCCAAGAGATCCCGTTCTTTGAACGGGATCTCTTGATCTCCGATCGCCGAAGGCTGGGGGGATGCCGTCTCGCTACATGAAAAAAAAAAATTTTGAAAAACGTATTTGCTGCCCCCTGGCGGATTTTAATAAACCGCCAGGGAGGTTAAGTGCGGTTCACATCAGAACGCAAAACTGATGTTTTTCATCTGTTTCCGCCCCCCCCCCATCGTAACCAATGATAAAACACAGATTCCAACAGATCCTATGTTATTACTAGAATCCGTTTAGGTCAGTTTTACACCTGATTTTTGCATTGCGGTGTGAAGCCCTGCTCCTGCTGCATCCCACCGTAACACGGTGCCGCCCCCTGCTCCATCATTCACACATACTGCGTCCCCCATTAACTAACATTACCCCAAGCACCGTGCATTAAGCGCAGTACTTTTGGTAATGCGCTGTGGGTTGGGATTGTGGCGAGATGAACACTTCCGATGCAACACGATAAGTGTAAAAGGTCCCACTGCCTTGCAATTGCCATTGCATTATTCTACGGTAATGCAGGGTAACCCAATGCACACCTGCAAGGCAAATGTAAAATAGTCCTTACACATCAGTTGGCAATACATCCATTGTTGTCAGCAGAACAGTGAGTCCTGACCTGCATGTCGCATTTCAGCAACAGGACTGTGGACTCAGTACAAAAATCACCCGACTCCTCAGTTTATGAAACCTCCAGGTACCCAAAATTGCTCCGATTCCTTAATGCTGGGAATACACCATACAATTTTCTGTTATGCTGGGGATACACGGTACGTTTCTGTACCGTGTATCGACCAGCTGATAATATTCAGCTGGCCCGATCAAGCCGCTCGACCCGCGCCCGCTCGATTCTCGCCTGCAGACAATGGCAGGGAATCGAGCGCGGATAAGGAAGCGCCGGTGGGGACGAGTGGTAATCGATCCGTGCGGGGACGTGGCGGGAGTCGAGCCGCCGGTCGACCCGTGTATTCCAGGCATTAGATTTACCTGCCAGATAGATAAAGTTCAACATGTTGGAAATGTATCTATCCTACCATCTATCTGCCGAGCAATTAGGCATTGTTCTACTCAGCAGGAGATAACCAGAAGACAATGCACCAGAGATAATGACCAATCTCTACCAGTACTTTACAGAAAATAATCTAATTATGCATTCTAACAGAAAATCTAAAGCCGGGCATAAACTGCATAGATTATGCGCTGGATCGAGCCACTGGCTCGATGCCGGCACATCCCCGCGGTCGGCTGCTAATCAGCCGTTCGTTTCTTCCATTGTTCTCCCCGCCGGTATCGAACGCAGTATCGATTCGGCGGGGTATCAGACAGGTTGGATCTTATCAATCGAGCCATCAGGCTCGATTGATAAGCCTCCCTCCTGTCTGTGTATGCCCAGCATAACAGAAGACTCTAACAGAAAATTGTATGGTGTATTCCCAGCATAAAGGTGCCCATACACTCGTCAGATTGGCAGCAGATAGATAAGAAGTGCATCTGATGATCTATCTGATGCGTTTTTAGAACATTTTTTACCAGGATAGAATTCCAATAGATTTCAGTTTGAAATCTATTGAAATTCGATCTGATGGCATTTTTTTGCCATCAGATTTCCATTAAGGCCAATGCAAACTGATAAGCAATCTCATCAGATCGACCTAAATTTTCCACCCTGCAAGTTCAATGGAAATCCATCGAAATCGATCGAAATCGGCCGTCGATCGGTCGATTGGCCAACCGATTTGCAATCGATCTATCGATCGGGATCGATCGGTCGGCCAGAAAATCGGCTGAGTGTATGGGCTGCTTAAGTCTAATTTTTACAAAGGTTATGGCCTCAATTCACTAAGCTTATCTCCTGTCTTTAATAACGTTTCTATAGTTATCACCATGGTGACGAGGCATGTAGTATTCAGGAAACATTTTACCTCAGGCAAACCTAAAGTTAACTCTTCTGTCTATAACTTAACTCTTCAATCCTTAAAGGGGAACTGAAGTAAGAGGTATACGGAGACTGACATGTTTATTTCCTTTTAAGCAATACCAGTTGCCTGGCAGCCCTGCTGATCTTCTGCCTCTAATACTATTAGCCATATCCCCTGAACAAGCATGCAGCAGATCAGGTGTTTCTGACAAGACTAGCTGCATGCTTGTTTCTGGTGTTATTCAGATACTACTGCAGAGAAATAGACCAGCAGGGCTGCCAGGCAACTGGTATTGATTAAAAGGAAATAAATATGGCAGCCTCCGTATACCTCTTACTTCAGTTCCCCTTTAAAATAACTCCAGAATTCTAAAGTTAAAGACAGGCTGTTAATTAACTGCATGTGAAAATAACTACAGAGGAGGTAACGTAAGGAATGAAGAGATAAGATAACTCTCTTGCGGTGTGGAGGTAAGTTTTCACTTGCCTTATTATCTCCAGCATGATCTTAGTGAATTGAGGCCAATGGATTTGGTTCAAAAATCATCCAACTCGGACTCCTGAGTTTATTGAAACCTCCAACTTCAGGTACCCAAAATTGCTCCGACTCCAACTTCACAGCCTTGATCAGCCACGAAGCTAGTGGAGCAGGTCACATGGTCGCAGTCCATGTCGCAGATGCCTGAGGGCCCTTTCACACCTGGGCGATGCATTACGTCAAATTGCCGCACTGCTACCACAGCCCAATGCAACCCTATGGGGAGGTTCATACTTCCCACAATGCGGTACGCTGAGCCGGAAGTCCCTGATCTAACGTGCAGAAACTACTTTACCATGCGGGACCCACGGCAGCCTGTCCACGTTGTGGCGCCCATGCGCGGAAGGGTATTTTTACAATATGCTTCTGTGCACTTCCGCATACCTTGAAGCAGGAAGTGACCGCAAGCGCTCGCTACTTCCTGCTTGGCTGGTGGCCAGACAGGGAACACCATGCACTAACGCAGTGTTCTATGAAAGAAAATCTGTAATGAAAAAAACCTCCCCTGGGGGGTACTCGCCTCGGGTGGGGGAAGCCTCCGGATCCTGTTGAGGCTTCCCCCGTCCTCCTCGGTCCCACGGCGGCGGTGAAAATCCTCCTGGAGCGGCAGGGATGTAAATATTTACCTTTCCAGGCTCCAGCGCAGGCGCAGTATCCGCTCCTACACACGGAGATAGGCGGAAATAGCCGATCCCCATCGGGCCGGTCTACTGCGCAGGCGCAAGTCTCCTGCGACTGCGCAGTGGAGCGGACCCGACGGAGATTGGCTATTTCCGCCTATTTCCATCAGAAGAGCCGAAACAGCGCCCCTGCTGGAGCCTAGAAAGGTAAATATTGAACAGGCTGTCGGATCTGTCGGGCCGGCTTTGAAGGGCTGCAGCGAGACCCCCGTGGGACAGAGGAGGACGGGGGAAGCCTCATTAGGATCCGGAGGCTTCCCCCACCCGAGGTGAGTACCCCCCAGGGGGCGTTTTTCTCGTTAGTGTCTCTTGAAGGCCTGTTTCTGGGGTGCGGCGTGCATCACTGCCGCCAGTTTACAGTGTGAAACCGGCCTCAAGCATCAGAGTGTTGTAAAGTGCGGCGTCAACCGCATGTATGTGACCTCCCCATGACCCTATTTAGTAGTTTTATGCTGAATTGGGCGTTCTGCATAATTTGGATTTCCCAATGCAGGAACTCTAATTCCAACACCAGCACTACTCCCCGGTACTACCTTGTAAATTGCCTTCAAGTCAAACCAAGGACATGATCGGAGGTTTTTATGCTCTGCCCACAACCCAGAAACATTCTGATAGGCTACCTGGCTTCTCACAACACTCGGGACAATCGATTGTGGCCTCTCTGAGGGACAGGAGCTTGGTGTTTAGGAAAAGCACGGGCACTAAATAATTAAAACAAACAAGTACTTTACTTTAGGGTAACATTTTATTTTTTCAATAAAGTGCACTGTGAATATTAAGCAAATTCTGATGTACATGAAAGGATCAAAACATAAAGGCAAAACACCTGCTCACAGCGCTCATGCATGGCTTTCTTCCTCCATGCACAAGCGCTCCGTTCTAATGGGCATGTGCAGACCTTACTTGCACATGCCCAGTCCGAATGTACTCTTCAACAGCCAGAAGATTATGCCACAGGCTCAAGTAAAATAGATTTAGATGGACCCTTTGCAGAACTAGTGAAGGTGGAGGAAGATATGGGAAACCTCGACAATCCAGGGACTTCCTGCTGCCAATGAAAGCATCTAAGGCCTAGATCACACTAGGTCCGGAAAGAGAACCGTGGCTCCGTTTTTCAGCCCGGGTCAAAACCGAAGCCACGGATAGCAATGTTAAAAATACCAGGCGTCTTCACCCCTCCCCCCCCCCCCAAAAAAAAAAACTGATCCGCGTTTGCAGGGACCCGTTTTCAAAAACTGAACAGACGGTCCGGATTTGCTGCATTTTCACAGACCCCGGACACACTGAGGGGTAGTGAAAATGAATGGGAAAACTGATCCCCCTCTACACAGGCAGAAATGGACACAGAAACGGATCAGCCTATGGGTGAGAGGGGGCCGCCATGCTAGAGGAGGAAGCAGCCAGGACTGGGGTGGGAGCAGGCAGGGGGGACGTCCCCTCTCCTCCCTCATCTGGGTCTGCCGTCCCTGCTCCCCCTCCAGCTGTCCTCTGATGTCGATTGGACGGTATTACAGGAAGTGAAGCGGCGAGTGGTGGAGTGCAAGGAAGTAAGTTCCCCACTCGCCGCCTGCTACATTATATTGATTTTAAATGACTTTTAAATTATTGAAACTAGCTGGAGGGGTAGCGGGGAACCCAGGTGAGGGAGGGGGGACCAACCCCCCGCCCCCCCCCCCCCCACCCCCTTCCTGCCTGCACTCCCCTCCAGCATGGTGGCCCCACAGCCAGGGCTGGGGACGTTTCCACGGACAGGAAACGTCCTTGCAAAAAAAAGCAATTTCTCTCAAAATGGAGAGAAAAAAAAATTGTTTACAAAAACGGCACAGGGCACAAGTATGGACCTAGCCTAACTTATTTTTTTGAAAACACTTCAGTTAAAGTGGACAGAAGATGTGGAACATGATGTCAGCTTGTCGGATGGGATGGGCGTGTTTTGACAATGTTGATGGGTAACCCCATACAGCTTTATTATACCTTTCTACCTGTTAAACATTTTAAAGTCTAGCCGAGCTGAAGCATAAATTTACCTAAGAAGAGGGAAACCTCTGGATCCTATAGTGACTCCCCGCACTGTCCCCCATCGCCGAGCATGACCCCTCCAAAGATTACTGACAGCAGTGTTCTCCCCAGAAATTTTTTCCAGCCGAGCGGCATGAAAAAGTAGCCGGGTGGGGCGAGATAAGAGAATGCAGGGCTGGTGCTTCTGTGCGCAACTCTGCTTACAGCAGAGGAGGAGGACAGCCGATGACAGCCGGGTGCTCAAGAAAACTAGCTGGGTGGAGCACCCGGCTAAAAGAGCCCGGGGAGAACACTGGACAAGTGCCTGTTAATCTGATCAGGGCTGCACCCCTCTTCAAGTATGAGCATGGCTATACTGTGCCTGCGTGGGTACAGCCTGCACAGTAAGCTGGGGCTGCTTGTACACGAGTGGCTACTGCGCAGGTGTGACCATGTTAGCTCAGTAGCAGCACGGCTGCTCTCGTGGCAGGAGAGGAGTCTGGCCCCAATCAGCAGGAGGGTCTCTGCGAGTGTCAGAGGACGCCAAGGAAAGCCCCATTAGGATCCAGAGGCTTTCCTCTTCCTAGGCAAGTAGGCAATTTTGGACCCAAATTTTAGCTTGGGTTCACTTTAACTTCCATACTGAGCTAACATCCTATGGGTGCGCATCATCAGAGCTCGCCCCTCCCGCCTGAACAAACCCGACTATGGTGCCTTCTTCAACAATGGTGACATCATGCAGCAGAGCGTCCATGTTTTCTTGACCTGGGCTTCAGCTGGACCAATAGCGGCCTGTTGTGTGGGTATAAGCTACCCATAAGCCACTGTGAACACATATTGCATCAGTTTCTGTCTATTGCAGTAACCATATCAATTTATAGTGGCCTTTATGCTTTGATACACCTTTGTATTTTGTAGGTTTATAAAAATATACAAATAACTATTATATTTCAGTATCAGCGATGAGGCGGTCTGCCTGCTGGGGAATACTTTATTGGAACAGCCCATTGGATGTCACGGTGTTGCGGCGCCCTCTGGTGCTGTCTGCTGGTTGTACAGTGGTCAGGCTGATATCACAGTGCTGCAGCACCCTCTGGCGGCTGCTGGTTACACAGCAGCTAGGCTGATGTCACAACGCCCTCTGGTGGCTGTCTGCTGGTTACACAGCGGTCAGTGTGGAGGGCGGCTTGTTCTTCACACTGCTGGTGATCAGACCGGCTTTCTTCTTGGCTGGGGGGAGATGGGCCATGGCCCGGCTGTAGTTGTGCTGCAGAAAAATACGTGACATGAGAACTATATATTATTTCATACCGACCGTATAAGCTTATGGACCACACCACAGCCAAAGGTAAAGTGTCAAAACCGTTCGTTCACAGCTTAAAGCTGGCCATACATCACTTGATGGACCCTTAGATTAGACCTCTATTCAGAGAGGGATCTATTGCCTGTCCTCACACTGTCCAGCAATTTGCAAAAGATTTTGGGGGTCCCCACCCCCCCAACAGTATTTGGCTAACCTCCGCATAATGCAGGGCACTGAGCATTTCCTCCTTCCAGCAACGGGACAGGTCCTCTTTACGCCTCTTCAGTGTACAAGCACCGTACAACCAATCACCATGCAGCTTCTGCCCCTGTCACGTGACATACAGGGAGGGAAGCTGTGTGGTGATTGGCTGTATAGCGCATTTAAACTGAAGAGGAGTGAAAAGGGCCTGCCCCCCTCACTGGAAGGAAGCAATGTATAATGCTTCACTGCTGCTCTGTATTCTGTACAAGCATGGGCCCCTCAGCGATGGCAGTGGTCGTGGGGGCTATTGTTATGCCCCAGCTGGAGAGGGGTCATAGCACATATACGGAAGATCCTCTGTTCTAATTGGCTTACACGGAGGATACAAACCTTGTGGTTGGATTTGATCCTGGCGTTGTGGAAAGCCAGAGAGTCGGGAACCTCCATCAGCAGCTCTTGCTGTAATCTGTCATATCGCTCCTGCTGGTCTTCACCCTGCACGATACAGAGACAACGTCACAGGAACAGTCTGTTGTATAGCGCTTTGTTTCTGTTGGGCTCAAAGCGCTTGAGAGCTGCAGCCACTAGGGGGCGCGCTCAATAGGCCACCCTGGAGCATTAGGGAGTCTAGTTTTAGCCAGGATTCAAACTTTGGTCTCCTACATCAAAAGTGACAGCCTTAAAGCAAACCTGATGTTAAAATATGTAAAATAAATCATATGTGTTTTGGGAACGTTTGGTGATGTCATGAGATGTGCTGGTCATGTGACGGGAACGTTTGGTGATGTCATTAGGGGTGCTGGTCATGTGACGGGAACGTTTGGTGATGTCATTAGGGGTGCTGGTCATGTGATGGGAACGCTTAGTGATGTCATGAGATGTACTGGTCATGTGATGGGAAAATTTGGTGATGTCATGAGATAGGAACGTTTGGTGACGTCATGAGATGTGCTGGTCATGTGATGGGAACGTTTAGTGATGTCATGAGATGTACTGGTCATGTGATGGGAAAATTTGGTGACGTCATGAGATGTGCTGGTCATGTGACGTAAACGTTTGGTGATGTCATGAGATGTGCTGGTCATGTGATGGGAACGTTTGGTGATGTCATGAGATGTGCTGGTTGTGTGACGGGAAAATTTGGTGATGTCATGAGATGTGCTGGTCATGTGATGGGAACGTTTGGTGATGTCATGAGATGTGCTGGTTGTGTGACGGGAAAATTTGGTGATGTCATGAGATGTGCTGGTCATGTGACGGGAACGTTTGTTGATGTCATGATATGTGCTGGTCATGTGACGGGAACGTTTGGTGATGTCATGAGAGGTGCTGGTCATGTAACGGGAACGTTTGGTGATGTCATGAGAGGTGCTGGTCATGTGATGGGAACGTTTGGTGATGTCATGAGATGGGAACATTTGGTGATGTCATGAGATGTGCTGGTCATGTGACGGGAACGTTTGGTCATGTAATGAGAGGTGCTGGTCATGTAACGGGAACGTTTGGTGATGTCATGAGGGGTGCTGGTCATGTGATGGGAATGTTTGTTGATGTCATGAGATGTGCTGGTCATGTAACGGGAACGTTTGGTGATGTCATGAGAGGTGCTGGTCATGTGATGGGAATGTTTGGTCTGGTCATGTGATGGGAACGTTTGGTGATGTCATGAGATGGGAACGTTTGGTGATGTCATGAGATGTGCTGGTCATGTGACGGGAACGTTTGGTGATGTCATGAGAGGTGCTGGTCATGTGATGGGAACGTTTGGTGATGCCATGAGATGTGCTGGTCATGTGATGGGAAAATTTGGTGACGTCATGAGATGTGCTTGACATGTGACGTAAACGTTTGGTGATGTCATGATATGTGCTGGTCATGTGACGGGAACGTTTGTTGACGTCATGATATGTTACATAGTTACATAGTTATTTTGGTTGAAAAAAGACATACGTTCATCGAGTTCAACCAGTGTAAAGTACAACACCAGCCTGCTCCCTCACATATCCCTGTTGATCCAGAGGAAGGCGAAAAAACCCTTACAAGGCATGGTCCAATTAGCCCCTAAAGGGAAAAATTCCTTCCAGACTCCAGATGGCAATCAGATAAAATCCCTGTGCTGGTCATGTGACGGGAACTTTTGGTAATGTCATGAGAGGTGCTGGTCATGTGATGGGAACGTTTGGTGATGTCATGAGATGTACTGGTCATGTGATGGGAACAATCGTGGTTGGGGTGTCTTGGCACCCTATGGGAAAAAAAGATACAGGAGACAAAAAAGGGAGCCCGATAGTGCAGTATGTCAATAGTAGGTGTGTGGAGAAATCAATTGATTGAAAGGGCTACTCACAAAGGAGGGTTGCAAGGGGCAACCGACCACAGGAAGCAGGTGGAGACCATAAACCCGACTCCACTCGGGGTGGTCCTGGACGGACCTGGTTGCGGTCGCTCTCTTAGATGAAAAAGGATGCACAAAACATTAACCGTGGTAAAACAACGGGTGTTCTGTCACCACCCCTCGGACAAACATGTACGGGGGTATAACTATGCACAATAAGGGAAAGAGGCGCCCTGATTTGAATAAAAGCTTTTAAAACCAGTTTAAAAACGAAAAAGAAAAATGAGGTATCTTACCTCAATGACGAAATCTCTGTAAACTTACAAAAGATTTTTATTTGAGCACAGGCAACGCGTTTCGCGGGTCTGAGCCCGCTTCCTCAGGCCAATACAGTGCCAAATGACAGAAATCATGTAGCATAGGGAGCCTGAGGCTCCCTATGCTACATGATTTCTGTCATTTGGCACTGTATTGGCCTGAGGAAGCGGGCTCAGACCCGCGAAACGCGTTGCCTGTGCTCAAATAAAAATCTTTTGTAAGTTTACAGAGATTTCGTCATTGAGGTAAGATACCTCATTTTTCTTTTTCGTTTTTAAACTGGTTTTAAAAGCTTTTATTCAAATCAGGGCGCCTCTTTCCCTTATTGTGCATGTGATGGGAACGTTTGGTGATGTCATGAGATGGGAACGTGTGGTGATGCCATGAGATGTACTGGTCATGTGATGGGAAAATTTGGTGACGTCATGAGATGTGCTGGACATGTGACGTAAACGTTTGGTGATGTCATGAGATGTGCTGGTCATGTGACGGGAACGTTTGGTGATGTCATAAGATGTGCTGGTCATGTGACGGGAACGTTTGGTGATGTCATGAGATGTGCTGGTCATGCTATGGGAACGTTTGGTGAGGTCATGAGATGTGCTGGTCATGTGACAGGAACTTTTGGTGATGTCATGAGATGTGCTGGTCATGTGACGGGAATGTTTGGTGATGTTGGACATTGTGGCAAGAGGTAACTCCACAGGGGAAGGGGGGACACAGTAAAACCACTCACCAGTGACAGCAGCTTCTGTACAGGGAGGACTCCAGGCCTCAGACTACCCCCAACCTTCACTGAATTCTGCACCTCCTCCGGGAGGACAAAGGACTCGTTATACCAGGCTTCAAACTCTGTAAGGATGAGATGACAGTAAAATAAATATACATTGTGTTTGTGACAAATTGGCATAAGAGAAACCTCCTGATCGACTAAAGGTACCCATAGATCTAGCGATGATGGGCAGATGTGACCAAGAGACAACTCTCTCTCTAATCGAGTCTGCAGTACACTGGCAGCATTCTTCTGTACTGTAAGAGGATGCCGCCGATGTGGTGTAGAGCACAGGTGCCGCTCCCAGCATGGAGGGTGAGAGCCGCTGCCTGCACAATACATCTGAGGGAGGAGCAGGACGAGGCAGGGAGTGAGGGGAGCGCTGCAGCTTTGTCATAGGTAACCCACCAGGGGGACATTTAAGGAGGTTGGCTGCCTCTCCCACATGAATCGCATGTAGGCATGAGCCTATACTGCCTTATGGAGAATTATTATGTAGAAAATCTGTTGCAGGGAAGAAACAATGCACTGTAGCTAAACCTCACCATTATAGGAGGAGACACAACCTACTGCAGGGAACTATCGACATTAAGGGAAGGGCAGAGGAACAAATTAATTAAGTGAATTCTTACCTTTGTGGGAATGCAACTGATGGGGGGAAAATGGGGCAAGGTTAATAACACTTCTAACCACATGCAGTCTTTACATGAGAACAGCAGAGGGCGGTAAGGTTCAAACCTGTAAGCAGTCTCTGCCGACATTGATCCACCAGCTTCTGGCAGTACTGCACCTCGGCCTTCAGGTCCTGCAGCTCATCATAGTCAGCTCGATATTGCTTCTTCAGGTCCTTCAGCCGGACGATGAGCATGAACTCCTGCTCGTCAATAATGACCTGGCCTTCATCGCTGATGTATTCACCTGAGAGAAGAAACGTGAGCAGTCAGTGTGCGCCAAGAGGAAATATTCCCATAATGCAACACAAGAGACAGCCAATCAAAACGCTTCTCAGAGCACGTCTCCAGCTGAAGAGCTAAACTGTCAAACTACATTTTTATGGCTTGGTTTTAGTCTTTGTTGTGATTGTGGTCCTGCATAGCAGGGTGGAAACAGCAATGCGGGATGCCACTATACACTACAATGTAAATGACGGCTATGGCAGCACTGACTGGAAAATTTGGCCACTGCAGGTGCTGGAGTTTGGCCATTGTATAGCCAAATGTTGATTATTGTTGGAGGGGACGAAGTGGCAGCGTACATCTGAGTCGCTATGTGCAGGGCATTATGGGTACACATCTGAGTCGCTATATGCAGGACATTATAGGTAGACATCTGAGTCCCGATATGCAGGACATTATAGGTAGACATCTGAGTCCCGATATGCAGGACATTATAGGTAGACATCTGAGTCCCGATATGCAGGACATTATAGGTAGACATCTGAGTCCCGATATATGCAGGACATTATAGGTAGACATCTGAGTCCCGATATGCAGGGCATTATGGGTAGAATTCTGAGTCCCGATATGCAGGGCATTATGGGTAGAATTCTGAGTCCCAATACGCAGGGCATTATAGGTAGACATCTGAGTCCCGATATGCAGGGCATTATGGGTAGACATCTGAGTCCCGATATGCAGGGCATTACGGGTAGACATCTGAGTCCCGATATGCAGGGCATTATGGGTAGAATTCTGAGTCCCGATATGCAGGGCATTATGGGTAGACCTCTGAGTCCCATAGTTAAGCACCCCTCCCATAATACCCACCTTGTTTCTCTCTCTCCAGTTTGGTCACATTGAGGTTCTGTGAGGTGATGTCAATCTCTCTCTTGATCATATTGATCCTGTTGGTGAGCTCCTTCAGTTTCCGCTTCCTGTCTGCCAGGATCGACTTGTTCTCCTTAAATATTCGGTTCAGTTCAAACCCTCGCTCTGCCTTAAAGTCCTCAAACGCTGCAGATTTTGGAGGCGGAGAGCTGTGTGGGGAAGAGAGCAGACATTAATGATTCTGTGAGGAAAGAGGTAGAAGGCCCAGTTAGTATTACGCATCTTGGATTAAGTGAAAGGTTGGGGATAGTGGTTACCAGGCCATACACACAGATTTTCTCATTCCATTTCAAGCAGTTTCGATGACTGTTATTGAACTTGCAGGGAATCAGTGTCACAAAAATGCCCAATCGATTGATTTCCAATACATTGTGGTCTAAAATCGGTCGGACCAGATGGAAATTTTGGTAGATCGGGCGGGGCAGAATCGCCGTTTTATCGTGGCTCATAGCTGCAGTTCGATTGATGCTGCTGGAATCTATCGAAAATCACTCTGCAGTGTATGGACAGAATCGATTGCTCTCTGTATTGATTTTAATCAGAGAGATAACGATTGTTTGAGACCATCGAGCAAAAATCGATATGTGTACGGCTTGCTTTAGGATTTTATCATCGAAGAGGGAAAGGTTAGCATTAGAGAGCAGTGTGTGCTATGCGTCCCCAAAAAGAAAGGAAAAAAAAATAGAAAAATGGCAATTCTGTTTAACCTAACTTGATGCCATCTCCACTGCCTTTCTAGCCTGACTTTAATCCATTAAACATAATAGTTTGTATTATTGTTTTAAAGCGGAATTAAACCCAGCATTTCTTCTTTGCTATAAAAAAATATTTACAGCATATTATATACTATGCTACCACCATTTTTCTTTACTAGAACAGCATTTAATTAGTTAAACACAGGACTTAAAAGTTTAGTGCAGAGAAATCTGGACGCATCTGAAGTTTAGATAATGTTATCTTGTGTTTACTTAATTGTATCAAGTGAGGAATGTAAACATTCTCTGACTGTGCAGAAGCTCCTGGACACAGACAGACACTGAAAGCATTTCTGCCTTCAATCTATAATTAACCACTTCAGGATTCGGCGTACGCTTAACTACGCCCCTGAATCCTGAAGTGGATGCCATGGAAACGGCCGCTCGTATGAGCGGCCGTTCCATGTCAGTTCACGGAGCGTGTCTCCGTGAACACCCTGCGAGCCGCCGATCGCAGCTCGCAGGGTAAATGTAAACACACGGGGAAGATCTTCCCCGGTGTTTACATATATACGGCGCTGCTGCGCAGCAGCGCCGTAGAGGAGATCGACGATCCCCGGCCTCTGATTGGCCGGGGACCGCCGGCACCTGATAGGCTGAAGCCTATCCTATCCGGCGCAGGACGGAACTCCGTCCTGCGCCGCTCACAGAGTGAGAGGGAGGGAAGGGGAAGGAGGCCAGGAAGCGCTGCGGAGGGGGGCTTTGAAGAGTCCCCCCCCCGCAAGCGCATGCAGCCGGCGGCGATCAGACCCCCCCCAGCAGGACATCCCCCTAGTGGGGAAAAAAGGGGAGGGAAGTCTGATCGCCCTGGCTGCTAGCTGATCGGTGCTGCGGGCTGGAGAGCCCACGCAGCACCGATCAGCGAAATATCCCCTGGCACAGAAGTGGTTAATAAAACCAGTTATAAATAAAATGCAGCTCTCAAAGCAAAAAACTGTACTTTTGGGAACTTGTAATTTCTCAATGAATAACAATACTTAGGCACAAATGCAAATATGATAACTGTATGGCATGTAAAAAGTAGGAAAACATGTTTTTATTGAATATTGTGTCAGGGTTTTATACCGCTTTAATTCTCCCCAAAAACTTTTAAAAACTAAAACTCCTCAGCAGACAGTATTTATGTATGCCCGGAAGAAGCCGCATATAGCGGCGAATCGATGGACATACATAAATCGGCGAATCGATGGACATACAGCATTTACAAATAAATGCATACATCGATAGTATTCCTTTAAGAATTGCAATCAATTTTTTTGACTGATTGTAACATTTCAAAAATGTGACCAATGTGCCACACACCGATGTTCAATTTTTCCCTAATTATCATAAAAATGATTGGAAACTGAGAAAATTGCTAGGGTGTGTATATTAATAAATTGACAATCTAACACACACCATACAATCTTTCGAAAAATTGAAAGAAAATTTCCAGCATTCCGGATCGATAAAAATTGAAAAAGAAAGGGAAATCCGATCGGATTTTTCAGTCGAATTAAAAGAAAAAGCTTTCGTTTTTTGGGGAGATCTGATCATATTTATCGAATTGCTGTAAAATTGTCTCATTTTATTGTATATAGACAGACACAGACTCCGACTCTCACCTGGGCCGGCTGACTTCCTCTCTGGCAGGAGGTTGGGTCTCCATCATGGTGGGCTCCACCTGCTCTCTCCCCGCCGTCTCCTTCACATCCAGATCCCGCAGAGACACGGACATCATGGTCTTGGTTGGTGAAACCGGTTCCAGATCCTTGTAGCCGGTAGCCGGACTCACCGCGCCGTCTCTCCTGCCGAGAGGACTGGAAACAGCATAATGTGTCACCCAACATACATCTCATATTTATAGCCTGGATTTCCAGAGCCGTTCCTTATGCTGGGCACGCATTATACAAGTATTTTCAAAATACTACTTTCAAAATAATCATTGTTGTACCTACACCTAAACTGCACAGATCGGCTGTGACGTGATAGGACTGTACCATGCCTGTTGTCAGACTTACATGTGACCCCCTTCCCCCCCCCCCTTCAGCTACTAGATGTAGTCGGAATGTGAAGCGAGAACAGCAGCTGCTACAACGCAAAACTGCATTTGCCACGATGAGGGGCGGGAACGGTTAGTGAGATGCTAACAATTTCATGTTGATGCAGATTTTATGCAGCTAGGGCATGGACCAATCACGTACACCAGTTGATGATGATTACATACAGTTAACAAAATCTGCTTCAACTCGTAATAATGAGTGTCTCATTTTACTGCAACTAAACCTAACCCTACTCTCTCACAGAAGTCTCCCTCTACCAATGCCTAACCCTAAGACCCCGCTGGTGGTGCCTAACCCTAAGACCCCGCTGGTGGTGCCTAACCATAAGGGCCCTTTCACACTGACGTGGTGCGGTATGGCAAATTGGTGCACTGCTACTGCAGGCTAATGTATCCCTGTGCGGAAGTTCATACTTCTCACGTTGTGGTACGCTGCGCTGGAAGTCCCTAATCTAATGCTAGTACAGAAGTGCGTTACCGTGCGGGATCCACATCGATCTGCATCGGCCCAGGACTAATGTTAGTCTATGGCGAGGCAGGGTTTTTAAAAAAAAGTTGGCGTGCGGCGCGCATGCGTATTTTAACAAATCGCTTTCGTGCAATTCAGCATACCCCGAAGCAGGAAGTGACCTGCAAGTGTGCGTCACTTCCTGCCTGGCTGGCGGCCAGACAGGGAACACCATGTACTGGGTGTGACGCATCACACCGCTGTTGCTAGTTTGCAGTGTGAAACCGGCCTAAGACACCCCCAACTCCCCCCCCCCCCCCCCCCGTGGTGCATAACCCTAAGACTACCCCCGGTCATGCCTCTGCTACACACAGAGCTCTTGCCATGGGTGCTGCGTGCGATAACACCATCTCTATATTACCCGGACGAGGGCTGCAAATCTTTAGAACCCAATAACAGGCAATTAATAAAATAACCCCCCCCCCCCCCCCTGGCTTTCTAGCATTAGTAAACGTTCCCCCGCTGAGATACAAGGCTGCATCTGGCCCCTCCCACCTGGACGTCTCCTTGGTTTTGCGGCTCCTGTGCTTTCTGGCGGATATGGAACTGTTTGGTTTTGAAGAGAACGGTGCCACTCCGATGCCGAAACTGTGCCCGTCCACGTCGCCAACCAGCTGTCCCTCTGTATCCACCAGTCCAGCCTGAGGGCAGACACAGGAAGACGTTGTATATTCAATTACAACAACCCAACAGCCCCACCCATCAGCTTGGCATGGGAGCACAAACAAGAGGATCATAGAGCAGCTAAATAGATGTGCTAGGCTGTAGGTGATATGTTTGTACTACTACAGAGACATGCTCAGATCAGGAGCGCAACTATTATTTTGTATGGTTGCTACCTGCAGGTCCCGCCTCCCTGTATGAGCACACTGCATACAGAAGACACAAGCGTTCTGTCTACCAACAGTCCTGTGGTGGTGCATTCATTGCTGAGGATGTACATCGAAATCCTTGACGCTTAGCTGAAGCTTCATAGGATGTAGATCTGCAGCGTCTGAACTATGGGTGGCTAAGGGCTTATTTCCACCGGGAGCTGCGGGCTGTTTATGATTTGACCATGGCTCCTGTTCTGCTGTGTAGCCCCAGCCCGATTCGTTAAGCCGTGCTGGTGGGGTGACTGGGTGCAGGTGGGGGTGCTGGCTGGGGTCACTGATGTGCCTGATGGAGAAAAAAACGACTGGCTTAACAGAAGTCTCCCATCCGCTACTCCAGCATTGCTCTCTCCTCCCAGCACAAACAGGGGGTGGAGCCTAGCACTTGTGTGGGCAGGACCTGGCAGGAATATAAGTGGGCTGAGTGGGAATGTGGGTGGAGCTGTGCAAGTGGGGGTGGGCACTGCTCCCTGGCCAGAACTATAGATATATTGTCAGGCCAGCCAGGAAGCTATTCATGCGCCGGCAGCAGAAAATTCCCCCCTCACTCGCCTGCTGCCTAAAGATGCAGCAGGGAGGGGGAGAGGCTAGTTGGGAGGAGGGTGAGTATTCAAGATTGTAACATTTTGTTAAAAAAATTTATTTTAAAAAAGTCCTCCACCTCCAGACAGCCCTAGTGGCATAGAGTTGTGGTGATCCCTACTCCTCAGGACCTTCATCCAGCGTCCCGGGACAGAGTCTCCTAATCGGGATTGTCCCGGGGGAAAATGGGACGGTAAGCCATGTTACAGTTAGGGCCGGATTTAAGCCAAGGCCAAATAGGCCATGGCCTAGGGCACCACAGGATCAAGGGCAGGTTGACAGCAGGCTATAGTAGGGGGAAGGGAATGGTCACATAGCTACCTATACTGGAGGGACTCAGGGTCATCAGACTATCTATACGGAAGGGGGACGGGTCATTTGGCTTTTTATACTAGAAGGGAAGGGTCATTGGGATACCTAAACTAGAGGGAAAGGAGGGGGGGTCATCATCAGGCATCTTAATTAGAGGAGGGGGAGAGGGTCATCTGGCTACCTATGCCGGAGGGAAGGGTCAACGGGCTGCCTATACTGGAGGAAGGGGGAAGCGTCAATACTGGAGGGCGAGGGGAGGGGATTATCTGGCTATCTATACTGAAGGGGGGTGGCTGCTGACAGTGGCCTTGGATGGTAAAAAGTACAAATCCGGCCCAGAGGTAGGCAGAGTTTCGCGGTGCAGCTCACAGCTACTGGAAACGGGCACTAAGCTGCAGTGAGAGGTGAGGCTGGGAAGAGGCATTTTATTACAGGATAATCAAATCCAGCTATGAATATTTTGATACTGAGTAAGTACATACTGGTTATCAGATAAAGTTAGGCACAGAGTTGGTAGTCAGCTTCAGATGCTAGGGTTAGAATGTTAAAGCGAACCTCCAGACTAAAAATCTACTCAGCAGCACTGAAAATGCTTGGTGTTTCTTTAACAGGTTCACAGCATCAGAACTTTGTTTTTCATACCTATGCCTAATTTTTAGCTGCTTAGAAGCTAAGCTCCGCCCCATTAAAGGAAACTACCTGGGCGTTTTTCCCCTGATGCTGTGCAAAGCATGATGGGATTTCTGCTGTTGTTTTCGTTGCTTAGCAACTGGGAGGGGTGATCCAATGTTGGGGAGGGAGGCTAGGGTTAGATCTCAGGAACGTGCTAATGCTTTTTGCTGAGGGGATTGGTTAGTAAGCCAACTGATAAAGTAGAAGCAATGATAACACCACTGAACTCACCTTCTGCACAGCGGACATGGCTGCATAGTCGTTCTTATCTATCAGCGCATATTTCTGCCTCAGTCGGGACTCCATTTCCTGCTCCTGCTGGCTGCAAAGTCAGGATAATTCCATCAAATGAGACACAACCACAGAAAAACTCAACTTTTACATCTATTATTTCATCAGCCTCTCAAATCCATTTCAAAAGTACTGTATTTTCATTTAACATATTGATCACATGATGAGTCATCTGACTTCCTCTGGGTGTTACAGGTTGGACTGGCTCCACCCTCTCAGTCTATCTCATGGCGAAATACCATCTGGATCTATTTCCCATTTATAAGCCTGACCTGGGATGTTACAATAGCAGTGGCGTAGCAATAGGGGGTGCAGAGGTTGCCACCGCATTGGGGCCCTTCCCTCATCCCCAGTATTAGCTCTCTATTGGTCCTGTGCTGGTAATATTCACTTCAATAGATCATTTGAATAGTAGTAATCAATAACAAGCTGCTCCCCATCCCCTTCTTGCATCTCTGACACTGTAGCTGCCATTGGCAGGTTTTGGTGCGCCGTATCAATTGTTATGTATAGAGTGCTTGGGGGGGCCCCATTGTAAAACTTGCACCAGGGCCCACAGCTAGTTAGCTACACCACTGTACAATAGCAAACTGCTGTGAGCAGTGGTGTAATTCATGGGGCCCCCTAACAAAACTTTTAAGGGCTCCCATTCAAATGTTTACACTCCCTCCCTTGCCTCCCCTTGGGGCCCTTCACAGCCTGGGGGCCCATCTCACAAGGGTCATAAAACAAGTGTGGCACCCATAACAAGTGTAGCCACAAAACTCCGGATCTGGAGTATAGTCCCCTGTGTTGGAGGAAGGGAAGCTTAGTAGTTGGGGCCCCCCACAGCTCTGTCTGCCCCCCCCCCCCACCCCGTGATTGCAGGGGCTGCAACCCTCTAGCTACGCCCTCGGCTATGAGAAATGTGAAAATCACCCGAAAACAAAATCAATGACAATCATCATTAGATGCTGAAGTTTAAAGGGACTCCGAGCTCTGAATAAACACAAAATTGGTACTCACCTGGGGCTTTCTGCAGCCCACCGTAGGTCGGGAGGTCCCACGGCGTCCATCTGGCTCTTCTCCCTGGGCCTGTCCTGGCCGGCTCACGGGCGACACTGGGCCCGAGTGTCGGGCTCCTCCTTCTTAAACGTCACGGCTGTCGTCACCACGCCGGCCGCCTCGCATCATCACGGCGGCCGGCGTGACAGTACGGTGCATGCGTGATTAAACCGCCGGGCAGCCATTTCTGGACAGGCCCAGGGAGAAGAGCCAGATGGACGCCGAGGGACCTCACGACCTACGCTGGGCTGCAGAAAGCCCCAGGTGAGTACCAATTTCATTTTTATTCAAAGCTCGGAGTCCCTTTAAACTTAAAGGAAACCCGATGTGAGGAACAGAGCGACATATGGAGGCTGACATATGTATTTCCTTTTAAACAATACCAGTTACGTACACAAGTGAAGAGGCAGCACACTACGGGCTTTGCTAATTAAAGCATATATTGTAGCAGAACAGCACACACTACATGTTACGTAGCATCACGGTTCTTCATCAGGTGAAGTGTGCTGTTCTGCTACAATATATGCTTTAATTAGCAAAGCCTGTGGTGTGCTGCCTCTGCACCTGTGTACATTGCTTTGATACTCAGGATGGCGACCTGTGTGAGGATAGGCACCGGCTAGCCAGGGACCTGTTTTACCTGTGAAGGTTCCAGCACCGTGTTTCTCAGTGGCGTAGCTAAGGAGCTGTGGGCCCCGGTGCAAGTTTGACAATGGGGCCCCCACAAGCACTCTATACATAACAATTGATACGGCGCACCAAAACCTGCCAATGGCAACTACAGTGTCAGAGGTGCAAGAAAAGCATGGGAAACAGTTTCTTAAGGATTACCAGTATTCAAAGTATCTATAGAAGTCATTATTATGGGCACAGGACCAATAGAGAGCTAATACTGTAGTTGGGGGAGGGCCCTTTGGGGCTCCTCTGGCCCAAGGGCCCCGATGCGGTCGCTACCTCTGCAACCCCTATTGCTACGCCCCTGGTGTTTCTTACACTTGTAAACAATACCAGTTGCCTGGCTGTCCTGCTGATCCTCTGCCTAACATTTTAAGCCATAGACCCCGAACAAGCATACAGAAGATCAGATGTTACTGACTGAGGTCAGACTGGATTAGCCGCATGCTTGTTTCAGGTGTGTGATTCAGACACCACTGCAGCCAAAGAGATCAGCAAGACAGCCAGGCAACCTCCCAAGGTAAGTATCCTACAGGAGCACTTTTTTCCCTTCAGGTATACTTTAAGTGTCACAGGATGAACCATACTTCAGGGTGAGTCTGAACTGGGAGAAGATCTCCTGGATCTGCCGCAGGTTAATGACCTGAAGGAGAAAAGAACCCATTTTTAGTTCTGAAATAATATGGAACCATTTTCAATGTGTTGAGTTGGTCATAGAACGCTCACTTCAATCTCGTCCAGCGTCCCGTCCAGATATCTGCGGACTTGTGAACTTATCTCTGCGATCTGACTGTCACTGAACGGCTCGTAGCTGACCTGAGACCGGTGGGCCTAGAGGAGCGGGAGAAGCTGTAAATTATCTGATACAAATGTTAATATATACACATTGTATTACCATACTCCACCCACTGTTCACCTCTTTCAGGGCCGGTTCTCTCATGAAGCAAGGTGAAACGATAGCATCAGGAGCAGAGATTACAGGGGCAGCATGTTTGTACTGAGTTTACACTAACAGCATGCAGGAGGAGAAGCGAAAGTAGAGTGAGGTGAAGAGGTCATCATTGGGGAAAAGCAGCTTGTTGTGCTGTGTGAGGAGTCTGACAGTGAGTGAGGAGGGGAGAGGCAGGAGAGCAGCATTGGGGAAAAGCAGCTTGTTGTGCTGTGGCAGGAGTCTGACTGACATTGAAGGGGAACTGAAGAGAGAGTTATATGGAGGCTGCCATGTTTATTTCCTTTTAACCAATACCAGTTGCCTGGCAGCCCTGCTGATCCTCTGCCTCTAATACTATTAGCCATAGTCCCCGAACAAGCATGCAGCACATCAAGTGTTTCAGACTTTAAAGTCAGATCTGACAAGACTAGCTGCATGCTTGTTTCTGGTGTTATTCAGACACTACTGCAGAGAAATAGACCAGCAGGGCTGCCAGGCAACTGGTATTGATTAAAAGGAAATAAATATGGCAGCCTCCGTATACCTCTTACTTCAGTTCACCTTTAAGTGAGGAGGAAGGGGGGGGGGGGCAGGAGAGCATCATTGGGGAAAAGCAGCTTGTTGCGCTGTGTGAGGAGTCTGACAGTGAGTGAGGAGGGGGAGGCAGGAGAGCAGCATTGGGGAAAAGCAGCTTGTTGCGCTGTGTGAGGAGTCTGACAGTGAGTGAGGAGGGGAGAGGCAGGAAAGCAGCATTGGGGAAAGCAGCTTGTTGTGCTGTGTGAGGAGTCTGACAGTGAGTGAGGAGGGGGAGACAGGAGAGCAGCAGTGTCATTTGACTTGCACAGCAGAAGGGAGGAGGTGGCACTGCTGTCCTGACTTAGGAGGAATGGAGGATGGGTGATCGGCTGAGGGTGAGCAGTTTGTTTGTCACAGAGTCACAGACAGCCAGTGTGCTATTGGGCTGAGCTGCAGCATGTCATGTGAGAAAAGTAAATTAAGCAGTGTAATTCTTTGGTGCTGTGCGATCATTCCAAATCAGGTGGTGGGTGGGGGGCATCTTCACAAGTTTGCCTCATGCAGCAAAAAGTCTAGAACCGGCCCTAATCTCTCTGCTAATCATCGTTTTCTTTACACCAACTTGCAATACTGAAACTCTCCAAGATAACCTGGAGCTAGGGATGGCCAATGAGATGCAAATCAATCCAAGCTGATGCAGGATTATGCAAATTCTGTACGCAGATTTATGCCAATCAGATTAAACCTTGGAGGGATTGGATTGGTCCATTTTCAAACTACATAAATTTGCATACAAAATTTACATAATTCTGCATCAACTTGCAATGATTTGTATCTCAATGAGCATCCCTACCTGGAGCAGAAGACAAAAACTACAAGTCAAAATTAACTCCTCCCCCAAATGGAAAGTCCTTATTTCCAGATACCATCCTACACACAATCTCCGCTCTACTAACAATATTCTCCTGTCTTCCTCTCTGGTCCCCTCTTCTCACTCCCGCCTACAAGACTTCTTTCGACCCTCTCCCCTCTCCTGGAACACTCTCCCTGAACACATCTGCCACTCACCCACACTTACCCTTTTCAGATGCAACCTGAAAACTCGCCTTTTCACGCAAGCTTACTTTTGTACTTAGTGGCTGGATAGTGTATTGGGTTTGAATCTTGGCTCTTCCTGTTCAGTAAGCCACCACCTATTCAGTAGGAGACCTTGGGCAAGACTCCCTAACACTGCTACTGCCTATAGAGCGCGTCCTAGTGGCTGCTTCCCTTCACCCGCTGTACTATTCCTAGCCCTTTGGACTGTAATACCTGGTACACACGATGCAATTTTCCGTCCGACTGACGATCAAATTGATTATTTCCAACAGGTCTGATCTGTTTTCCAATTGTTTTTCTGATCCATTCTCTATAGACGTAATTGGAAAATTGCTGAGGAAAATGATCGGAAATCAGATTGGACCTGTCGGAAATTGTCAGTTCGACTGTCAATCTGATGAAAAATTGCATTGTATGTACCAGGCATTAGGCCTTTTGGCCAGGGCTCTCTTCCCCTTCTCTCAATGCTGTGTATTATGCGCACAAATCTTCCACCCTTGTGTGTTATACCCTGTATGCTGTTGTACAGCTCCAAAGAAGACCCAGGCGCCATATAATTCAACAATAATACAAATAGTTACATAATTGCAAACCCTATTGCATGATCAATATTACAACCCTATGGCATAGCATCATATAAACTAATTGGGATACATAGCTAGGAAGATCAGACTTGGAGAAGGAATAGGAAATATTGACTGTTAATAAGTTAAAGAGACACTGACGCGAAAAAAAAAAAATTATGATACAATGAATTGGTTGTGTAGCATGGATAATTAATAGAACATTAGTAGCAAAGAAAATATTCTCATATTTTTATTTTCAGTTATATATTTTTTTAATATCATTGCATCATTCTCTAATATTAGGAGTTTACACACTACTCCGCATTCTAAATGATTTTACAGAGCAGGCTAGTGAACTATTGACCTGACCTGAGAAAAAGAAAATACAGTGACTGACAGTTGAGATAAAAAGTTTCAGAAGACAGAGCTCTCTGTGACTTTGAAAGTCATGGAGCTCAATGGCTCTTTTTCATAGATAACAATTGGAGTTTCTTAACTCTTCCTGTACTGGAAACAATATTAGACTCAGTCTCTGCTCCTAATGTTTTACTTCTTAGCCGTACTACACATACAAATCATTATATCAATTTATTTTTTTCCGCTTCAGCGTCTCTTTAACCCTCCTGGCGGTTCATTTCTTCTGCAAAATAGGCAGAAATAAATTTTTTTTTTGTTTTGTTTTTTTGTTTCATGTAAAGCTACAATAGTGGTAGCTAAATGAAACAACACTAGAGGGAGCATGCGATCGTCGCTGGCATCAATAGCAAACAGGGGAACGCGTATATAACGCGTTCCCCTGTTTGGCTTCTCCTGTCGCCATGGCGACGATCGGAATAACGTCATGGACGTCAGCTGACGTCAGACGCCTCCGATCCAGCCCTTAGCGCTGCCTGGAACTCATTGGTCCGGGCAGTGCAGGGCTCTGGCGGGGGGGCCCTCTTCCGCCGCTGCGTGCGGGCGATCAAGCTGTACACGCGGCTAGCAAAGTGCTAGCTGCGCGTACAGCCCTTTAAATGGTGCAAATCGCCCCACCAGGGGCTGAGATATCCTCCTGTGCGGCATAGCCCGAGCCCAGCTCAGGCTTACCGCCAGGAAGGTTAAGTAACCATATTCTATGTCAAGCAGCAGAAGCTGATGCAAATAAAATGTTAGGTTGTAGAAGATGGGAAATACCCCCCCCCCCCCCAAAAAAAAAACCAACAAGATGCTAGCATACTAATCCCTGTGTATAAATCACTTGTGAGGCCACATCTGGAGTATAGGTTTTTTTAGGAACAGTACATAAATGGGCAGGTAAGTTAATGGCCTAACATGAATAAATACATCCAAGGACAGTACAAAATCTTGGCAAATTAGCTGTACAAGAAGATGTTAACTGTGTATGGAGGAAAATATATATTATTACTGCTGTAAAAAGGGGTTCTTCACAGTAAAGGCCTGTACACATGTCAGATTTTTTTAAACGACCCGTCGTTTGGACGTCCTGTCGTTCAGTCGTCTGGACGTCAAACCGGGCGTGTGCACGGGCCTTAAGAGTGGTTAAGGTGTGGAATATTTTACCAAAGGAAGCAGTTTTGGTAAACTCTATATCACCATTTAGAATGGGTACCCACACGTTTTTGGCTCGCGAGTTACTTTGACAATTTGGCAGCCTCCATTCTGTCTTCTCTCCTTAAAGTGAACCTCCGGACTAAAAATCTACTCAGCAGAACTGAAAAGGCTTGGTGTTTCTTTAACAGTTTCACAGCATCAGAACTTTGTTTTTCTTACCAAAGCATAATTTTTAGCTGCATTTTTAACTAAGCTCCACCCATCAAAGAAAACTGCCCGGGCTTTTTTTCCCTGATGCTGTGCAAAGCATGATGGGATTTCCTATGTTGTTATTCTCATTGCCTAGCAACTGGAAGGGGTGATCAGCACACAGTACAGTTGGAACTGTGTCTCATGCTCCCTGTCACCTCCTTTCATCCAAAAATATGGCTGCCCTAATGAAATCAAACATTTGCCTGTTCTTTTAAAACAGGGTGGGTAAGAAATTATATTACCTATCTATTTTAATTAACATAACTAATGTAACTTAATGACAGTATGTTTGTTTAGGCTGAAGTTCCTCTTTAACTCCCCTGTTGAGGAACTGCGTGGCTGAACACAAGATGTCTGACCTGTGAGGCAAGTTAGCGAAGTACTGCGGGAACTGAGGGGGCGTGACCACATCACTGTGCATATCACTCACTGTGCACAGCTTGGAGGGGAGGAGACACTGTTTCTTAAGCAGCGCCTCTGTCCTTGCCGCGCCTCTGCTCTTGCTCTTCTCTGATTGGCTGTGTACTGCTCTGCATAGGGCAGCAGAGCAGCACACTTTGATGCAACGCATGGCTGCGCCAAGCATCAATGTGCGGCTGCGATCTTGCCTGCAGTCCTTCAAGATCTACCAGTGGATTGCAATCAATGCAACGGGCACCCCTGATTTACAACATGTTTGGATATTTTTCTTATTTTGAAGGGCATCCGCAGCTATGATTGGTAGATGTGAGAAAAGGATACCCTGAGCCAATCAGGAAGAGAGTTTCTGTGGGTGTGGTTTTTCTTTCTTCTGGATTGAGATGCAATGAAGCTGAAGGGGTTGACCTAAACAAACGTGTCTTTTTTCAACTCAGATAACTTTGTAGCCCACCCAGAGAGACTTCTTACCAGCGTGTCGTGGAGGGTGAGCTCCCGCCGCAGGTGCTCGATCTCTTGCTGCAGATTCTTACACATTCTCTGCCGGAGGGAAACAGATTCAAAGTATTTAACATTCATTTCTGAGCACGATGCACATCAAACACCTTAAAGCAATCCTGAAAAATAAGACTTCGATTTCAATCACAGAAGAAGGAAAACTCTCTCTCCGTCCCCTCGTTCTACCACTGTCCCCCTTCCAAACTGGCGCCTTCAGGAATCCTCAAAAGGCTTTGGAAGCACTCATGTCCCCAAACGCTTCCAAAGACTGGATCCGACTCCCGTGTGCGCAGTCAGGGGCGTTGCTAGGATCCTAAGAGATCTTTTGGGCACTCCAGCGGGAAAATGGGTGTGGCCATGCACCTGAATGTGGGTGTGGTCATGCACTGTAATGTGGGTGTATGAAGGAAGGAAGGGAGGTCGGTAGGACGTAAACTTTTATTATGGACGTATCCAAATGATGAGCTATGATTAAGTACTGACAGTCCGAATCATGTCAGCTACCTGATGCCTGCCTGGTTGTTTTGGATACGTCCATAATAAAAGTTGACATCCTTCCGACAAGTGCGGACCCTTCCTTCCTTCATTCATTCTTCTGATTGTGGTCTTGCTGCCCAGGTCGAGCACTGTGGTAGGAATCGGTGAAGTAGAGTGGTGTTCACCTTGCTACGTTCCATATTGTGGGTGTAGTCATGGGTGGAGCCAAATTTACATGAACTTAACAGCGGTCACATAATAAGGCAGTTTCACTTACTGTAAATATAACTGGGCAGTACCCTGGCTTCTGTGCTGGATGGTCTGGCTTTCTGCCGGGCGGGCAGGCTGGCTTTTAGCCAGGTTGTCTGGTAGTTCCTCAATAGTATTCCCTGATCTTCTAGTGGACCCCCTCCCACTGAGGCACCACAACTCCCAGCATGCCCCCATAGACGAACCAAAGCTCCCTGCATGCCCCCATAAAGGCATCATAGAACCCAGAATGGCACCATAGCACCCAGTATACCTACATAGCGGCACCACAGCTCCCAGCATACCCCTGATTGATGCACCACAGCTCCCAGCATGCCTGCCATTAAAGCACCACATCTGACTCTGCCTGGGGGACATCCGGGGCACGCCAGAAGAGATCCGAGGCACGTGCCACTGATATTTGGGACTAGCGACGCCCCTGTGCGCAGTACAGATCGACTGTCTTCGGAAGTGCTCGGGGAGATGTATTCCACCTGCAGGTTGAATGGTATAACCAAAGGGGCAGCACTGGAACGAGGGCACGGAGAGAGTATTGGGATGACTGTATGGGATCAAGAGCTTTCCCACGTCTTAGGTGAGTATCTAAGTCTTTTTTCTTTCTCGCTTCAGGGTTGTTTTAAATATATTCCAAATACAAATCTAAACATCTTACCCTTTACCTACAAATGCCACGTCCAGCCATTCAAATATAAAACTGTCCCTTTTTAAAGCTTTCTGCTGAGGAGCCGTCACAAGTAGACCCAAGTTGCTTGAATACGAATTAGTGTTGAGCAGCGTATAGAGTATGGAAGCTGTGAGCATCCTGCACCGAAAACTGTGAAACACAGTGCAGGGAAATTTGGGCACACCATGCACCGCCATAGTCCATCATGTGCCGCCATAGTACATCATGTAAAATACGGCTATAGCAGTGCTCAGTAATTACTTTTGAGACAGCATAATAACGTCTTTCCCAAGTTCATGGCAGCCTGGAGGGGGAATAGTAATTAACGCCACCAGGACTTTTGCAGGAGCAGAGTGAGACTTTTTGGGCTTCACCCTGTGCCAAGATTTCCCAGTGCTGTTTTTGCATGTATGCTCCTGCACCTCCTCCCTGAGATCTGCCACTTGATATACGGTTGGTATGAGTGTCAGGCATTTAGGGGTTGAGGCGGACACAAAAAAGGGACAAGTTAGGGAGAGACTGGACCCCCGCCTGCTCCTGGGCCCCAAAGCAGCTGTTACATTCATGCTACCTACCAAACATGAATGTCCTCACCACACTCTAACAAGCACTACTGTCAAAGGTTATTAAGTCATTAATGCGATGTTTTTTTGGCTGAGAACATTGGTGAATTCATAAGAAACACAATACTCTGATGAGATCTGAACTAGACACTCCAGTGCTACCAGGAAAGTGTGGTAACCACTACGCTGCCGTGCTGCTTCACAGTCTGCTCGGAAGAACTCCCAGAATGCAGTGCGCAGCCTCACCAGTGACATCAGCAGGCTGTCAGAAGCATTTCAGCCAGCAGAGGCTCCTCCCTCCCCTAGTAAGCCCTTTCAGTGTAATGTAAGTGCATTAGAGCCACATTCTGCTCCTGTTGTGCTATTACTGAATCACAGCTTGTGTGAGATCAGGCATTATATTATATACTGCAATAGTGACCTCACTTACCACCGGGTCACAGCGCTGGATGAGCACGCACTCCGCCGGGATACATTTCATCCGACTGGCAAATCGCAGGGTGGACAGCTAGAAAACAAGCAGATCACACAGTGAAGCCATGAAATGATCAGAAAGATCTGACATTGATTCCAAACTTCTTGCTATAGAATAGTAACACAATCATAACTAAGAAGATTACTGTTATTAATCTCATTAACCATTATAATACAATTTATTCAGGATACCTACTTTTATTGTCAATTTCCTGGTGTCAACAACAGAGGCACCTCTTATTTCTTTATATTGCTGTATATTGATATGTCGCCCCACCCTCCAAATTATGTTTGCCTAGGCTGTTAAGCTATGCAGAATCCTAATCCAAGAGCATTCTGGGAGATCAGATATTATTTGCACTGACTTCAGAACTCTCAGTATACAAATATTCTACAGAGATCACCTGACAGGACTAAAGATATTGCCACCTGTGATACATTTCAGAAAGTAAATCAGGGAGAGGAAAGATTTTACAATGGGCAAACACCGACTAAATAATTTATAAATTAATATTGTAGAAAAAAAGAATAAGCAAATATATTCATTAAGTTATTTCCACTGCAGTTCCTCTTTAATATCAAGAGCCAGCTCAGAGGGCAAGAGACAGAAGGTATACCATCCTGGGCCACCAAAGCAGATGGGCAACAGACTGAGGTTATGCCATCCTAGACCATAAATGTCAAACTCTGGCCCGTGGGCCACATCTGGCCCTCAGAGCCATCAAATTAGGCCCACGAGCGGTTTCCTCACTTTGCATTGTTTGGCCCACTCTAGACCACCAGAGAAGCTACATTGGCGGTGAAGCCCTAGATTAAACGTGAAGCCATATGGGGGAGGGAGGGGAAAACACTAGACACCAGGGAACTGTATAAGGGGGGGGGGGCAATAGACACCAGGGAACTGTATAGGGGGGGGGGACTAGACACTGTGTAGCTGTATAAGGGAGGGGGCACTAGACACTGTGTAGCTGTATAAGGGAGGGGGGCACTAGACACAGGGGAACTGTACAGGCAAGGGAGGGGGGCACTAGACACCAGGGAACAATAGAAGAGAGGCCACTAGACACCAGGGAACGGTGTAGGGGAGGGAGAGCCATTAGACACTAGGAAACTGTAAAACAGAAGGAGGGAGGCCACTTGACACCAGGGAACTTGGGGAGGGAGGGGGTGGGCAGTAGACACCAGGGAGCTTTATAAGGGAGGGAGGAGGTCACTAGACATTGAGGTGGGCCCGCGACTTTGTTCCAGTGTTTAATTTTGGCCCACGTTGTATTTGTGCTTGACACCCCTGCCCTAGTAGGTAGGACATCCTGGCCCAGTTCTGGAGATGTGGTGATCTCCACAAACACTGCTTCAGTGTGTACAGCAGCTTCCCAGTGATGGGGGTATCAAAGCGGATCCAAGATGAAAAACTAACTATAACAAGTAACTTGTCTATATATCTTATCTAAAGTTTAGTTTACACAGCAAATCTAGCTGCAAACAGCTTCAATAGAATAAGATTATTTCTTCCTGTGATACAATGACAGCAGCCATGTTGTTTGTAAACATTACAAACAGGCAAGCTTATCTGCATCTTCTGTAAAAAAAAACCTAATCCCCCACCTCCTCCCCTCTGAAATCTCTGGCTAGTAATACCTCCCCCTTCCTCCTGCCCAGACTGAGTTCCCATGAGCCCTTGCTACTGCCAAGGCTCTCTGAAAAACTGTGGGCGGGGCTTGTTTAGTTTATAGGGAATTAGAGTATTAAAACAAAAAAGTATTTGGCTTGAGGAATGCCCTATAAACACTAGGAAAGGAACACAATTATGCAATGAGTAAAAGTTCATCTCGGATCCACTTTAGTCACCAGTGTCACTGTCACACATACTCACAGTTTCATCAACCTGAGCCGCCTCGCCGTACACATTGGCCACCAGTACAGTATTGCAGTTTCCTCCTGTACAAACAATAACATGTATTCAGTACATGAGAGCTCATCCCAGCGACTGCATATCTTGCCTCTTACATAGTTATCTGGGTTGGAAAAACGACTGGTGTCTATCAAGGTTAACAGAGTAAACTTCAGTGTAACTTAATGTAGAAGAAAGAAGAAAACGATCTCCCTGACTGAATCGAGATCTAACCTTCCAACACTCAGGAATCCTACCTATGGACGCCCTTCAAATTAAGGATATCATCCAATCCCTTTCCAATGTATAGAACTTGCCATAACTATTTCCTGCAGTAACACATCCCACATCTTAAGGTGGCCATACATCAGGCGACTTGGCAGCCAATCGATCATCCAATTCGATATTTTTAATCGAATTGCATGAAAATTGGTGCTGCCAAGTGCATGGCCAATCGATAAAGCAACCAATTTCGAGACGGAAATTGGTCGCATGGTCGATCCCGCAAGATGTCGGGCCGTAGTTGGTTGGTCGTGCAGTACGGCGACAGATTTCTGGACGAGCGACGAGACGACGAAACCCCCGCCGCAATGTATAAATGTCCCCCCAGTGTGTGCATTTATAAGTTCCCTGTCTTGAAGCAGCCTTTGCACGGTGTCCGTAACCTCTGGGCGTCTCTCCATACATGCTACTGGCGCATATTGTCTCACGTCAGACGCTATGCGCCAGTAGCGTGTACAGAGAGATGCTCGGGGGTTACAGACACCGCGCGGAGGCTGCTGCAGGACAGGGAACTTATAAATGCACACACTGGGGGGAACATTTATACATTGGGGGCGGCGGCGGTGCCGATTCCCTGAAGATTTTATGCTGAAATCATACGGGAATTGGCCTGTAGTGTATGGGCAGAATCAACAAACAGACAAATTTATCTCTAATCAGATTCGATTAGAGATAAATTTGTCTCTTTGTCGAATCTGCCCATAATCGTCAGGTCTATGGGCACCTTTACACACTCTGAAAAAAATCTTCCTAAACAGGTGGAAAATCCCCCTTCCTCCAAACGCAGTTGATATGTTCTTAAAGAGAGCCCGAGGTGAGCATAAAAAAAAAAAAAAAGGCATGTCATGAGGCAGAGAACATGCCTCTGCGTCCCGTCCCCCAACCCTCCCCCCCCCCCCCCCCGCACCGCTTCGGGTTCTCTTTAAAAGCTCATTTACCAAGCATTTACAGTATAGTGGATGTATTTATACACTTCATCCAGGTCTTCTCTAAGTTGTCTCTTCTCCAAGAGAAGTGGTTTCTTCTTTTTTGACAAATTTGAGGATTTGCTTTGTCAGACTTAATGATCATTGCTAGGGATGGTCGGAATGCCAATTTCCGATTCCGCGGTAAATCCGCATTCCGTCATGTATCAATTACCGATTCCGCTACCAATTTCCGCATTCCAATGCGGAATTTCTGCCGGAAATCGCGGAAATTCCGCCCGACTTTAACATCGATTTTCTCAAAAACTATAAGGTCTTTTCGAAAACTTTTTTTTGCATCTTGTTCAAAAGATTCTGTTTAAAGGATACCCGAACTGAAATGTGACATATTGAGATAGACATGTTTATGTACAGTGCCTAGCACACAAATAACTATGCTGTGTTCCTTTTTTTCCTTTCTCTGCCTGAAAGAGTTAAATATCAGGTATGTAAGTGGCTGACTCAGTCCAGACAGGAAGTGACTACAGTGTGACCCTCACTGATAAGAAATTCCCCTTTTTTACCTCTTTCTTGCTCTCAGAAGCCATTTTCTGCTAGGAAAGTGTTTTATAGTTGGCATTTCTTATCAGTGAGGCTCCTTTAATAAACCCTGAAAATTTGGTGTTTCTGGGACTTACGGGGGTTTTGCTATTAACCGCTAAAGTCGGCGGATTTTTACTGAAATGTTAAGGCCCCGTTCACACTGCACGCGTTTCCAGACGCGTTTTGGAAACGCGTGCAGGTGGCCGACACGCACGACATCAGACATTGCATAGAGTGCAATGTCTGATGTTCACACTGCATGCGTTCCGGACCTGTGCGGTCCGGGAACGCATGCTGCACGCATTTTTTGCCAAAACGCATGGCTGTCCCATTCACTTTTCAGTGATGGGATCAGCCACGCAACGCATACAAACGCAGATGGCGTGCGTTCGTACGCGTTGCGTTCCGCGTGCGTGCCCGTCCGCGTTTGTAATGTGAACGGGGCCTAAATGCAGAAAACAGGCAGATGCAGATTTTCTGCATTTTACATTACAGTAAAAATCCGCCGACTTTAGCAGTTAATAGCAAAGCCCCCTTAAGTCCTAGAAACACCAAATTTTCAGGGTTTATTAAACTGAATCTTGTGAACAAGATGCAAAAAAAGTTTTCAAAAAGACCTTATAGTTTTTGAGGAAATCGATGTTAAAGTCAGGCGGAATTTCCGCGATTTCCGGCGGAAATTTCCGCAATTTCCGGCGGAAATCCGTCTACGGCACTTGCATTACCGATTTCCGCATTCCGATGCGGAAATGCAATTTCCGATTGGAATTTCGGAAATTGCATTTCCGGGGAATCCGACTGAGCATCCCTAATCATTGCTGTGAGAATGGGAATGATAATGGAGCAACTGGTAAAGAGTAATCCCCTAAGCACCAAGCATCAGTGGCCACACAATTCAGGCAAGTGACCCTTGAGTAGCATCGGTGTGAAGCAGTCCAAGCGCAGTCACTTACCCAGAGAGTCCTTGAGGGCGTGAGTGAGCTTGCTCTGCCGGAAGGGGACGTGGTCACGCCGGTCGGCCAGAGCCATGATGGCTTGTTCCAAGAAAGACAGAGACTTGTTGATGTAAGTAGCCTCTTTCAGTAGCTGCCCTTCTGACTGAGACATGGAAACAGGAGAGATGGACAAGTCACCAAGGGCTGATTTAGTAAGGTTGTCCTCTGAGCAGGGGGAGGATCCTGTTCTGGCTTTACCAAGGGCCTGATTTACTAAGGTTGTCCCCTATGCAGAGGGAGGAGCCTGTTCTGGCTTTACCAAAGGCCTGATTTAGTAAGGCTGTCCCCTGAGCAGAGGGAGGAGCCTGCGCTGGCTTTAGCAAGGCCCTTATTTAGTAAGGCTGTCTCCTGAGCAGAGGGAGGAGCCTGCGCTGGATTTACCAAAGGCCTGATTTAGTAAGGCTGTCTCCTGAGCAGAGGGAGGAGCCTGCGCTGGCTTTACCAAGGGCCTGATTTAGTAAGGCTGTCCCCTGAGCAGAGGGAGGAGCCTGCGCTGGCTTTACCAAAGGCCTGATTTAGTAAGGCTGTCCCCTGAGCAGAGGGAGGAGCCTGCACTGGCTTTACCAAAGGCCTGATTTAGTAAGGCTGTCTTCTGAGCAGAGGGAAGAGCCTGTTCTGGCTTTACCAAGGGCCTGATTTAGTAAGGCTGTCCTCTGAGCAGAGGGAGGAGCCTGTTCTGACTTTACCAAGGGCCTGATTTAGTAAAACTGTACCCCTGAGCAGAGGGAGGAGCCTGTTCTGGCTTTACCAAGGGCCTGATTTAGTAAAATTGTACCCCTGAGCAGAGGGAGGAGCCTGCGCTGGATTTACCAAGGGCCTGATTTAGTAAAATTGTACCCCTGAGCAGAGGGAGGAGCCTGCGCTGGATTTACCAAAGGCCTGATTTAGTAAAATTGTACCCCTGAGCAGAGGGAGGAGCCTGCGCTGGATTTACCAAAGGCCTGATTTAGTAAGGCTGTCCTCTGAGCAGAGGGAAGAGCCTGCGCTGGATTTACCAAGGGCCTGATTTAGTAAGGATGTCCTCTTAGCAGAGGGAGGAGCCTGTTCTGGCTTCACCAAGGGCCTGATTTAGTAAGGTTGTCTCCTGAGCAGAGGGAGGAGCCTGTTTTGGATTTATCAAGGGCCTGATTTAGTAAGGTTGTCTCCTGAGCAGAGGGAGGAGCCTGTTCTGGGTTTATCAAGGGCCTGATTTAATAAGGCTGTCCTCTGAGCAGAGGGAAGAGCCTGTTCTGGCTTTACCAAGGGCCTGATTTAGTAAGGCTGTCCTCTGAGCAGAGGGAGGAGCCTGTTCTGGCTTTACCAAAGGCCTGATTTAGTAAGGCTGTCCTCTGAGCAGAGGGAGGAGCCTACACTGGCTTTACCAAGGGCCTGATTTAGTAAGGCTGTCCCCTGAGCAGAGGGAGGAGCCTGCGCTGGCTTTACCAAGGGCCTGATTTAGTAAGGCTGTCCCCTGAGCAGAGGGAGGAGCCTGAACTGGCTTTAATAAGGGCCTGAATTGGTAAGGCTGTCCCCTAAGCAGAGGGAGGAGCCTACACTGGCTTTATTAAGGGCCTGAATTAGTAAGGCTGTCCCCTAAGCAGAGGGAGGAGCCTACACTGGCTAGACTACGCCCACACCCACCCAGCAGTGCCCTAGAAGGTCGAATAAAACAGCCACCCATATGGTGGACAGGGGATGTTACAAAGACACGTTTAGTGAACGGATATGAAGGGGTTTTGGAAACAGGCACACAGACAATGTGACCAGCATTTTGGAGTCTGCATAATGGTATGCCAGTAGGCGGTGCTAAGAGGATTTCCAATAGATTTCATGCTGAAATCTGTCTGCAGTGTGGGGCCAGGCATTAGATCCCTGTCTGATCAGATTCAATCAGAGAGGGATCTATCTAATGAACGATCTAGTGGTAGATCGAGTGTTGTATGGCCACTCTATGACCCCCAACCACTAGTGTAACCATAGCCCCTGCAATGCCTGCCGTCCCAGGGGGGCCCAGGGGCTAAGGGTCCCAGCAGCAGCTCCTTGTGTACGTTCGCTCCCACCTCCCAATCTCCTCTTCTCCCTCCTGCAGCTCCAAGATCGTGCAGAGCAGCGGCAGCTGCAGTGGAGCATATCCATTACCTAATTCAGGCGGGACTGCTTTACTACTCCGTGTATCTACACCACGCAGCACATAAGCTTGCGCCTTCCTATCACATGACATGCAGTGTCGGGAGAGCTGCAAGCTAATAGGCTGCACGTCGCTGCTCTGAATGATCGCCAGAGGGATGAGAAGAGGCGTTTGGGTGCTGGGGAGGGGAGAAGAGGTGCCGGGGCATACGAGAGATAACGGCGCTGGAGACTTGGGCGCAGGATACAGCAGATATATGGCTTATCCTGCTGCTGCACAAGTCCTGGCCGTATTAAATACTATTCCCCCTCCAGGCCGCCATGGATAGTGGGGAATGAAATAATTCGGCTTCCAGCAATTGCTGGAAGACGAATTATTATGTTTTAAAAGTAAGTTCAGCTCCGTCTTCTGGCGGCGCTGAGGTTACTCTCTGTGCACTGCTATAGGCGTAATTCCTTTTACGGCCTTTGGTGGCGCCGGCTGCGCCCAAATCTCCTGTGCTGGTTTCAGCGTGTTCGCGGTCCGGGAAGGGGGGGGGGGGGGTGCGGCCCACAGAAGTTTGCAGGGGGCCCAGGCTGTGTAAGTTACGCCTCTGCCTCCAACTCATCCACAATCTATGATAACAGATTCGTCAACAGCTAATCCTGTTCAGGGGGAAAAGGACCACCCTATTGGACAGTATACCACTAAGCAGCCACTAAGCCTGGTAAATTGTAGCTATACTCACCCCTGTCTTCCCCAGTCTCTCCGATCCCGCCAAATCCACCAGGTTAATCTTGGATACTGTGTACTTTGCATCAGATAACAGTCTGGAATGAGACTGCGGGATAAAACAAGTTACATCATTGAGCAGTTATATTACATAGCAGCTTTTTTCAGGATCATTACGTGAATCAAACAATTATCCCGCATACGTCCTACTCCTCATTGCCTGCATTACAGGAAAAACAAATCAACTGAAAATCATCATTTCAATCATTCTTCATCAATAACTCTTGCAGGTCAGTTCAGTTTTTAGAGATCTGGATAATTTTTCCATCTAAAACAACTGTTTGACCCAGGATACAGTAAGCAATGAATGCATACTTCAACATTTAATGGCAGGGCTATTTCAAAACGAAAAAAAAAAATAAAAATAAAAAAGAAGACAAACAAACCAGCATAGCTGCACTCAAAAAAGGAGAGAACCATTGATTGCAAAACATATGCTTCACTGTTTAATCAACTTGAACTACACCCACCCACCAAATTCATGGGTATGGTTGCATATATCTCAAATAGTATGAAAATACAGACAAATTCAGCTACCTAACAACAGGACTTTGCCTAATCTTGATCCCCCCCATGGATATTATGGACTAATTTAGAGAGCTGACTAACTAGCCATAAATACAAGAAACAGTGTCTAGCAATCCCACTGAGACCTCTATGAGGCTAGAAAACATTATACTAAACGTTCTTGGCCAAAGGAAAAAAAGATTGTGCACAATCAAATCATACAAAATATGATGCTTATTCCATAGGAATACAAAAATTCTTTTTTGGATTGGTATGGTTTACCAGGGAGGTTTCATCTAAAATTATATTGAACTTTTTTCGCGCTATCTTTTTCAAAATATTTCAAAATAAAAATCAAGTTATGTAATGAAATGGAGTTTGAAGGAATGTACAAAGATTAAGGCCTCTTACACAGTAAGACGTTGCGTTTGATGCGACGTTAATGTCGCACAACGTGCCCCTAATGCAACGCATTGAAAGACTATAACTTGGACGTTATTTAGCCCTGCGTTTGCTGTGCTGTTTTCGTCGCACAGTGATACAACGAAAATGGCGCATGCGTAAAAAAAAAAAAAGAAAACATTACTGAGCATGTGCAAACAGTCTAACACAGCTAAAAACTTGTATAACTCATAGAATGCAGCACTTTCATTTAACGTGCAGCGTTAGACACCAACGCAACGTCTGCACTGTGAACAGCCCATTGATTTTTCATTGCTGTAAGTTATTGTGCGTTACATGTTGTTGTAACGTGCGACTTAAACGTCGCACTGTGAAAGAGGCCTAAAGCAAACTGAAGCAGAAATAAGAATATAATGAATTGTATGTTCATATATGCATATGTGGTGGTCGTGCCCGGTTATACAGAACTTTTGGAGAGAGATAGGAAATTTCATTAAACTTCCTTCCCCTTTTCATCCCAGTACCGCTCTGTTGAGTTGCATGGAACCTGACAGCTTAAAGGGACTCCGAGCAGTGCAAAAACTATGGAAAGATGCATATCATTTTAAAGCGCTCTTTCTCCTCTTTCCAATGATATATAAACCACCACCCTACGCCTTTTAGTTTTCGCTATTTTCGCGATTGAAATTGCCGCGGCCGCGATTTCGATCGCGAAAATAAAGAAAACTAAAAGGCGTAGGACGACGATTTAGGTGTCGCCAGAAAGAGGAGAAAGAGAGCTTTAAAATGATATCCATCAAGCCATAGTTATATTGTATTACACAGGACGACACTTTCCCCAGTGTCAGCAGCTCTATTCTGCTGAATGCAGCTGCTGACTTTGACAAAAAGTCGCCCTGTGTAATACAATATAACTATGGAAAGATGGATATCATTTTAAAGCTCTCTTTCTCCTCTTTCTGACGACACCTAAATTGTTGCCCTACGCCTTTTAGTTTTCTCTATTTTCGTGATCGAAATCGCGGCCGCGGCAATTTCAATCGCAAAAATAGCGAAAACTAAAAGGCGTAGGGTGGCGGTTTATATATCATTGGAAAGAGGAGAAAGAGAGCTTTAAAATGATGTGCATCTTTCCATAGTTTCTGCACTGCTCGGAGTCCCTTTAAAGGGAACCTAAACTGAGAGGGATATGGATTTTTCCTTTTAAACAATACCAGTTGCCTGTCAGTCCTGCTGACCTCTTGTGTTGAATCACAGACCTGAAACAAGCATGCAGCAAATCCAGTCTGACTTCAGTCAGAGCACCTGACCTGCATGCTTGTCGAGGGGCTGTGGCTAAAAGTATTAGAGACACGGGATCAGCAGGAGAGTCGGGCAACAGGTATTATTTTAAAAGGAAAAATACACATCCTTCTCAGTTTAGGTTCCCTTTCAGACATGCAAATAAACTAGTAACCCCTGCAGCAATTGTGGCCAGGAAACATAGAAAAATCCTGGAAGAACCCAGAAGCTCCCAGTATGAAAGAGTGGATATGGATGATGTCAGATTTTTTTGCAAGGTGGCGAGGGCAGTGTGGAAGATGCTGGCACCAACAAACAAATGGAGGAATGGAAAAATGCATGGGAAAAAATAAGTAACATATAATATGTAGTTAAGTATTTGAGGTGGGAGGGATGAGGAGAAAAGAACCAAATAACCAGTATATTACCAACTGAAATTGTAAGGATAAATGGATGGATGAATGTGCAGTTGCATGGCTATATGTTGAAGTATAGAAGGCACTTATATGAATGTGTATGCAAGGTGAAATAAGAGAAATTGCTTTGCTTCTCAGCTTAGATATGTGACCTGTTTGCGCATCAGGCCTGTCCCCCCCCCCCCCCCCCCATTGGGCTCGGTCCGGCCCTGAGGGCTCATGCATGGAGGGCATGCCCATAAAATAAGTAGGTGGTCGGAAAGGGATATTAACCACTTAATGTTAAGATGGATAGGTGGAGTTTTTTTTGTTGGTGTTTGTGTTTTTGTTTTTTCTCTTCCTTTCTTTTTCTCTTTAGTTTGATCGGAGCCACTGTTGAAATATTTGATATATTGTAGTGATAATGGAGTGAGGGAAGGGGGGAGGAGAGGAAAGAAAATCAAACTATGATGCAAGACCTGAGACCCCCGTATGATGGCTTCACAGCTGTCACATGGTCATCTCTGGGTCACATACCGGCTGAGTTTGGAAAAAATAAATAAATAATGAATTGTATGTGTAGTACAGCTAAGAAATAGAACATTAGTAGCAAAGAAAAGAGTCCAATATTATTTCCAGTACTGGAAGCGTTTAAAACGTTCAGGTAATTGTATGTGTGCATTTCCACCTGTGTAAAAGCCAAATGGGACACCAATTACGCAGGACAGTGGGTTTTGGACCAGTCCATTTTGTCATGGGGAATTTTCAAGGTTTCCTTTATTTCTTCAAAAAGTACTTCCTGGAAAGCATCTGTACAAAGATGTCGGTGCAATGCCAGGTTTTACTGCCCCTCATTTTCTCATGCGCAGCAGGATCCTTTTTTCTGCTGCTGCCGTCACTGTGAGCCATGATACGCATGCGCAATGAACTCTCAATTACAGTTTCCCCAATTCTTTAAATTGTAGGCCTCTTACAAATGGAGGGGACCCCCGATCTACCTCTGTGCAAATTAGCAGCCCCCGAGCCCCTATCTTGTGGACTAGCAGAGCTCTGGGGCTGCTGCGCTGGGGCAAATTTGCACAGAGTTAGATCGGGGGAGGGGGGGGGGGGTCCCTCCATACCCTAAAAATTTGGGGTGTGTAGGGTGTGTCAGAGGCCGGCAATTTAAAGAATTTAGGGTGAACTGTAATTCAGAATACACTGCGCATGCGCGTTTTAACGTGCAGCGCAGTGACATAAGCAGAAGTAGAGCAAGACTTGTGTTTGCACCGGACTTCCTACTCATGCTCAAGTGTTCTGCCAGTTGGACTGTTCCACTGCTGTCCAGTGCTTATAATGAACCTTTGAGCATCCCCATGAGGTGATGAACAGCTCCAAAACCTGTCAGGGAGTTCAGAGCAGTCAGATTAATAACTACTGTAAGTGACTGTGATATAAGAAATAAGTAATCTACAAGACATTTACACCCTGATATCTGCCCCATATGATACACGCCGATGTGACAATGACAGGCTCTTACCTCCAGGTGAATGGTGAATATACAATGTGACCGGGAGGAGTTTTTATTCAGGATGTGCGATCCGATGATTCGGTTTGTTTCTCCCTGACAGAAACGACAATAAAGGAGAGTAATAACTTCCTGTCCTCCGAGCGGTCATGTGACTTGTAGAGCAGGCGGCATGCAGGACGTGACTAGAGCTCAACAGACAAAGCCTCAGCGCTAAAGATGGTCGAAGAGATGCAGTAATTCTGATTTGTAGGCGGATTTCATGCAGCTTGGAAATGAGCCAATAAAATGCATTTCCTGTCAATTATGATTGGCCCAATTCCAAGCTGTAAATGGGAATGATTTGCCTTCAATGACCATTTTTAGTCAGCACCACTACCCAACACTGCTACAGGGACCAATGACCCCTCAGGTAAAGGTGATGCTTTCATCCGAAAAACCATTTCAGACTGTTCCCACGACAGCAATTTGGGGGCGGGTCCTAGCGGTGGCATGCAACTTCCTGGACGAACTATGAGGCGTTCTGCAGGGGGTTGCACTATCGCTAATAGAAAGTACAGGCGTGACTACACAACACACGTTTCCTTACGCATCAGATACCTGAGACCCTCCAGCTGCCAGGAAACTACAACTCCCAGCAGGCCCTGCTGTTCCTCTACAGGTTGAAGGCTGCAGTTACATAGATACACATCATTTTCACATTATTACAGGTTTTTACTGAAATTCAAGATACAGAAATGGCAGATAAGACTAGAAAACATTACAACACGTAGTCTTTTCTTATGTGGGGGGATGGGACACATGTTCTGTTCCTATGTGGGTGGGGGGAGGAGGAGACACATGTTCTGTTCCTATGTGGTGGGGAGGCACACAAGTTCTGTTCGAATGTGTGGTAATCATGGGAGTGATGTCACACAGTGGGCAGGGCAAGTGGGGAGAGCACTGCCATGCTAGAATGAAATCGCCACCTGAAAAAAGAGCGACGTCAATCAAATGCCGATGAAATGAGTTGTCTCATTTCCTGTCCTCTGGCCCAGCGGGGCTCCTGTTTAAATCAAGAAGTTCCCACAAACAGGAAGTGATGGTAAATTTCCCTAATGGGGACACAACAGCCGGAAAAAGCAGGAAGTTTACCGGTAAGACAAGGCAGAAAACATGTCTCTGACACAGACTTACCTCAAACAGCAGATTCAGTGCTTGTTCCTCACAGGTAGCCTGATGCACAGATAAACCCTTCACAAACACCCCATTGGAGTCATCGACTATGGTCATCTGTGCTTCAGAGTGGTGGACATCTGGCAAGGTGGACAGGAGGTCAAACAGGGTTTCATTGTAGATCTCCAGGTAGGAGATCCTCACAGTAACCGAGCAATCGGATTGATCCGCAATCTCTCTGAACACCTGAGGAACACATCGAATGACAGGAGCAAATCTCAGGGGCATGTACTTAGTTACATACTTAAAGCACAACCAAACCTGAAGCTGAAAAAGGCAGACCTGATTAAGGAATCATAATCACCTTCCCACACGGAGCATTGATGGATGTGAATATCCTGGGGGAGGGGACTGGTGGCCACACTTGCTGCGGGGTGTTGCGAGTGGGTTATGCTCGCCAAACTTGTAATGGGGGAGTGGAATGGTGACTGCACTTGCTGTGTGGTCCCTCACCCCAAGGCGCAAATATAAGTTGGGGAAGATGGGGGGGGGAAAGAACTGCAGACCATTATTTTCATTGGGGAGGCAAATGGCGACCACACTTGCTGTGGGGTGTTGAGAGTGGGTTATGCTTGCCAAACTTGTAATGGGGGAGGGTAATGGTGGCTGCACTTGCTGTACGGTCCCCCACCCTAAGCTTCCAAACATAAGCAGGCAGAGCCATTTCCTTCCCCCAAACAACACAATACAATTAGGCAGAATACCCCCCCCCCCCCCCCCCCCCCTCAACATAATTCCCTTTGGTCTGCAATCCGACCTAAAAGCAATCCCTATGCTGTGCCCTTACCCTTTATATTTTTCTAATGCTGGGTACACACGTTGAGATTTCCCGCTCGATTCGCGGGATCGTACGGTTCGATTCCATTATTTCAAACATGCTCGATTGGATTTTGATCGTTTTTGTCATGATAGGTATGCAAAATCGACGGCAAAAACAATCGAAATCCAATCAAGCATGTTTGAATTAATCGAATCGAACCGCGAATCGAGCGGGAAATCTCAACGTGTGTACCCAGCATAATTTCCCTGATGCTCAAGTGGTTCCCCCTCACCCAGTTCTCTAGAGGTCCCCACTCTTTTACAGATTTTCCAGGTAGTGTAATGGTTCAATCCCCCATATAGCTTTCCCTGGTGGTCTAGTAACCCCCCATTCCCCCATTGTCCAATGGCCTCCACCTTATAAAGTTTTCCCTAGTAGTCTGAAGGACTACATGACCCCTTTCAATATAGCTTTCTTTGTTAGTCTAGTGGTCGCTTCTCCCCCTTACAGTATTCCCTGGTGATCCCTCCCCCCTTACAGTATGGCCTGTGGGCGACGGGGAGAGGTATTTAGCATGTATAGGGCTCGATTCACAAAGCGGTGCTAACCCAGTTAGAGACTTTAGGCATGATAACCATTGCACCACGCTGGTGAAAACCCAGTTTAGGCGTGATAAGTTTAGATCGCGCGCCAAGTCCCGCACGCAAAGCAGCCATTAAACTCTATGCAAAGTGCACCAGACTTTGCTAGCGCAAAACTTTTGATCAGCTGTGCACTGCGGTGCTAACCCAGTTGGTGCTTAAACTTATCACGCCTAAACTTATCACACCTAAACTTATCACACCTAAACAGAGGCACCGCTTTTTGAATCAGGCCCATAGATTTGCATTATTTGTCTGATTTACATTCCGTGTTTGCAAATGTACTCTTTGCCTGTTGCACAAAGCCAATGCCTGTGGGTACAAGTAAGTAACAATTACACACAGGTTTCCGTGATGAGGAAGGTCACTCAGGATTGGTTGTTATGAAGCTGTCACAGGGGGCTTCCGGTACCTGCTGTAGGGCTCTGGGGATGATGCCTCGATGCTTGTAGTTCTCTGAGGTCCCAGTGATGGTGTGCGTCTTCCCTGCACCAGTCTGTCCGTAGCACATTATTGTACCTGGGAACACAAACAAGCATCAGGAGTTCCCTCTGGGCCATCCAGAAATAAATTCTCTCCCTGGTGAATACTCCATGGCATAAGACTTATATGGGATGCAAAGTGATTATACAGCTATCAGGAATCCCCATTACAGGGTCGCCAGCACAGTATACAAACCGCAGCCTTATGGTGGCCCATGCGCTTATTGTTTTTTTCCGTCAATAGTCGATTAAACCTGCTAGAGATCGACACCCAAAACATGTCGGCCCAATCGATCATTTGATCGATTTTTGGCTGAAATTGGTAGAATTGATCAATTGTTCCAAATAAAAGCTATAGATTGGCAGTGGGTCAGGAGAGGCAGCAGATCGACGGCATAAAGCATTACCTTGCATCGAACAGTGCAATGCTATGGTAAATAGATACAGAGTTTCATATTTACTTTTTTTTCAGTTTAAAGGGGACCCAGGTGAGAGGGATATGGAAGCTGACATGTTTATTTCGTTTTAAATAATGCACATTGCCTGGCAGTCCTGCTGATCCTCTACCTATATTTCTTTAAGCCATAGACCCTGAACAGAAGGAGATAGTCGTCACTGCTTGCAATGTAAAATATAGCTCTTTAAAGCTCAAATACATAAAACCAAGAAGAGTGTTACAATTACTAGGTTATGCCTAATGATGTTGATCCAGGGATTTTATCTGATTGCCATCTGGAGTCGGGAAGGAGTTTTTCCCTTTTGGGGCTAATTGTACCATGCCTTGTAAGATTTTTTTCGCCTTCCTCTGGATGAACAGGGATATGTGAGGGAGCAGGCTGGTATTGTCCTTTGTTCCCTGGTTGAACTCGATGGACATATGTCTTTTTTCATCCAAAATAACTATGTAACTATGTAGTAGCTGCAGCTTCTTCTGCCCCTCTTTGTGCCTCTTTTTGTCCCCCTGTGCCTCCTTCTGCCCCGTGCCTCCTTCTGTCCCCCTTTGTGCTTCCTTTTGTCCCCCTTTTGTGACTCACAAAGGGGGCCTTCTGGCCCTCATTCCTTCTTTTGGCCTCCTTCTGTCCTCTTGAGCTACCTCTGCCTTTAGTGCATCCCTCTGTTTCACTGTGCCCAGGCTCATTCTGTCCCCCTTTATGCATTTTTATGTTTCCTTGTCCCACTATCTGTTCCCGTCCCCCTCCTGTGCTCCCCCAAGTGTGTAAATGTATACAGAGTATACCACATGGTTCATATATTGTTTAGTATGTGTGTGCGTGATGTGTTTTTTTGTTTTGTTGTTGTTGTTTTTGGACACAGGATTTCTTGCCTGGAGTGACAAAAAGTCTAGAAACGGCCCTGGAGCCCGGCATACACCTTACTTATATATCTACAGTTTATCTGCATCCATCACATTCAGACAACGGGAATCACACATAATTGTTCGGAGATGCTTTTATATCAGACAATCCTACGGGGAGGACATCCTTTTTATATACCCACCGTTATAGCCCTGCAGTGCTTTTATATCAGACACTAGCTGATGACCCGGCGTTGCCCGGGTATGTATTTGGCTGGTGTTGGCTCAGCTCACTTTTTCTAACCCTAACACACAATTACTCAATGACCGAGTTTGTGAGCTTTGTGGTCCTTGGCATCAATAATTTGTATATTCCCATAGAAATTAAACAAATCAGATTGGCCGTTTGTGGCTTCACCCCTCTCCAGCATTTGAACCCCAGTCACCCAATGATCAACTGTAGCAGGTTTGAGGCATCTGCTATTAGCAGTGTAAAAATGGCAGCAATTTAAATATTCCACTTGAAAATCAACAGGTGAATTTTGATTGGCTGTTATAGGCTTCACCCACTTCCCTGAATCTTAAGGGGCCCATACACTGAGCCGATTTTCTGGCCGACCGATCGATCCAGATCGATCGATCGATTGAAAATCGGTTGGCCAATCGACCGATCGATGGCCGATTTCGATGGATTTCTGTCGAACTGGCAGGATGGAAAATTTAGGTCGATCTGATGAGATTGCTTATCAGTTTGCATTGGCCTTAATGGAAATCTGATGGCAAAAAAATGCCATCAGATCGAATTTCAATAGATTTCAAACTGAAATCTATTGGAATTCTATCCTGGTAAAAAATGTTCTAAAAACGCATCAGCTAGATCATCAGATGCATTTCTTATCTATCTGCTGCCAATCTGACGAGTGTATGGGCACCTTTAATCTCATTCACCCAGTGACCATCTGGGCAAAGTTTGAGAACCCTGTCATTAACAGTGTAAGAATGGCTGCAGTTTATATTTTCACAGTGAAATGTGTTTTTGGCTCCACCCAATTTTTGTAACCTTGACACGCAGTCACTCAATGACCAAGTTTTCTGAGTTTTCAGGTTCCTGGCATCAAAAACATGTGAATGGAAGCTGTTTATCCACCAAGGAAATCTGATTGGCTGTTTGGGCTCTTTAGTATCAATAATTTGATTTTTCCCAGTAAAATAAAACAAATCTGATTGGCTGTTTGGGGCTCCACCCCACTTTCTGAATTTTAACCCCAGTGACCCAATAACCAACTGTACCAAGTTTGAGGCTTGTGTCATTAACAGAGAGTGGCAGCAAATTAAATAGTCCCCTTGAAAAACAACAGGCACTGTTTGTAACCTTGACATACAGTCACTCAATGACCAAGTTTATGAGCTTTGGGGTCCTTGGCATCAATAAGTTGCATTTTTCCATTGAAATGAAACAAATCTGATTGGCTGTTTGTGGCCCGTCCCATTTACAGAGTGTAAACTCCAGTCTCCCAGTGACTGACTGTACCAGATTTGAGGCATCTGCCATTAAGAGTGTATGAAGGGCAGCAATGTAAATATTGCCCTTGAAAATCAATAGGTGATTTTTGATTGGCTGTTGTAGGCTCCACCCACTTTCCGGAATATTAATCCCTGTCATCCAGTGACCAACTGTGTCAAGTTTGAGAATCCTGCCAATGACAGAATGGTTGAAATCAATCTAACAAATCTGATTGGCTGTTTGTGGCTCCACCCCCTTTAGTGAATGTGGACCCCAGTCACCCAATGACTGACTGTATCACATTTGAGGCCTCTGCCATTAACAGTGTAAGAATGGTAGCAATGTAAATATTCCCTTTGAAAAATCAATAGGTGCATTTTGATTGGCTGTTGTAGGCTCCCCCCACTTTCTAAATCTTAATCCCAGTCACCCAGTGGCCAACTGTGTCAAATTTGCAGTTTATATTTTCACATGTAGAAAATGTAGTTGTTGGTGCCGCCCACTTTTTCTAACCTTGACATACAGTTACTCAATTACCAAGTTTATGAGCTTTGGGGTCCTTGGTATCAGTGGTATGTTCTAATTGAAATTAAGCAAATCTGATTGGCTGTTTGTGGCTCCACCCTCTTTCTGAATTTGAACCCCGGTCACTCAGACCAATTGTACCAGGTTTGAGGCACCCGCTATTAACAGTGCAAGAAAGGCAGCAATTTAAATATTCCCCATGAAAATCAACAGGTGAATTTTGATTGGCTGTTGTAGGCCCCACCCATTTTCCTGAATATTAATCCCAGTCACCCCATGACCAACTGTGCAAATTTTGAGAACCCTGCCATTAACAGTGCAAAAATGGCTGCAGTTTATATTTTCCCAGTGAAATGTGTTTTTGGCTCCGCCCACTTTTTGTAACCTTGACATACTGTCACTCAATGACCAAGTTTTGTGAGCTTTCAGGTTCCTGACATCAAAAATGTGTGAATGGAAGCTGTTTATCTAGCAAGGGAATCTGAATGGCTGTTTGTGGCTCCGCCCCTTTTGGTGAATTTGAGCCCCAGTCACCCAATGACCGACTGTAGCAAGTTTGAAGCCTCTTCCATTAAGAGTGTAAGAATGGCAGCAGTTTCAATATTCCCCTTGAAAATCAATAGGTGAATTTTGATTGGCTGTTGTACTTTCCTGAATCGTAATCTTATTCACCAGGTGACCAAGTGTGCCAAGTTTGAGAACCGTGCCATTAACAGTCTAAGAATGGCTACAGTTTACATTTTCCCATTCAAAATGAATGGCTGAAATTTGATTGGATGTTTTAGGCTCTGCCCACTTTTCCTGGATTTGTAACTTCAGTCACCAAGTGACCAACTGTGCCAAGTGTGGGGACACTGGCTTGATTACTGTGAGAATGGCAGCCTTTCACACTTTTTCCATTGACATGAATGGGTGAAATCTGATTGGCTGTTTGTAGCTCCGCCCAGGTGTGCAGGGGGGACGCGAGACCCCCAGAACATATCATCCCAGGTAGTAAGGGATCTGTATACCAAGTTTCGTTCAAATCGGTCAAGCCGTTTTCAAGTGATCGCGGCACACACACACACACACACACACACACACACACACACACACACACACACACACACACACACACACACTTTTATATATAGAGAGATTGCTATGGCGAGGACATCCTTCTTATATATCCACCGTTATAGCCCTGCAGTGCTTTTATTTCAGACATTGCTATGGCAAGGACATCCTTCTTATATACAGGGCTGTGGAGTCGGTACAAAAATCCACTGACTGCGACTCCTCAGTTTAGGATTCCACCGACTCCAACTCTGACTCCTCTAATATGCATATTACAATCTTGTTGATTGAAAGTATGTAACATGAAATTCGTCTCTTAACTGCCAACGCTTAGGAATTTTAAAAGACAACTGAAGTGAGAAGGATATGTAGACTACTATATTTATTCCCTTTAGTCATAAACTAAAACTAGTCCTTGGTAAGAGTACTTGTAAAAGGTACAGACCGGAACAAAGAACATCTATCAGGCCCTAGGCAATGTAACTGTGGGTACATGTAAGAGTGATGTGCAGGTACTCTGCAGGGGAATGAGGAGATTCTTCCTCTATTACACATTCTTCATGCACAATCTGAACCAGGTTTATAGGTGATAGTCAACCCCTCTGTGTTCAATGTGCACAACATTTTTTAGTGGATCCCTGCAGCTCTGTGTGGAGTCCATATGTAAAGTATAGTACTATTGTGTAACAAAGTAGACCTGAGGCAGATGAAATTAAAGTTTTATACATACCTGGGGCTTCCTCCAGCCCCCTTCAGGCTAATCAGTCCCTCGTTGTCCTCCTCCACCACCTGGATCTTCTGCTATGAGTCCAGGTACTTGAGCAAGTCTGGTATAGTGCACATGCACACACTCCGCCGCCAGGAGCATACTACACCTGCACAGCACTATTGCGCAGGTGCAGAATGTTCCTGGCTGTGGGAGCGACATGCGGCCGGACTGGCTGATTTACCGGGACTCATAGCAGAACATCCGGGTGGTGGAGGTGGACAGTGAGGGACTGATTAGCCTGAAGGGGGCTGGAAGAAGCCCCAGGTATGTATAAAACTTTTCTTTTCATCTGTCTCAGTTACCCTTTCATTGGTAGTCACCAAACCAAATTTTAACAACATATCAAATTATTTGATTTCATCAGCAAAGGGAGTGCATACATTTGCATAAATCAGCATCAATGCAGAATTATTTCCATCTCATTGACCATCTCTATTAGTGACACGGCTACACATCAGGCTTTATTCTTACAGCATAGATGTTATTTAGTATATATAAGAGATTCCTGTGTACACATCATATATACAGTCACAATCAGATATGTATATCTGACCTTAAAAATACGGGGACTGCTTTATTGAAGCAGCACAAGTAACTCATTTTGATTGGTTTATTTCATTTTTGTGGACTAAGCACAGCTATTACTGTATGTATAAATTATTTATGATGACTATTATCTGAGAAATAGAACATTGTATCATATTTTCTATTTTAATTACAGTTACAAATTCATTAGGAGTCGGAGTCGGTGCATTTTTTCCCGACTCCGACTCCAGGCACCCAAAATTGCCCGACTCCGACTCCACGACTCTGACTCCGACTCCACAGCCCTGGTTATATACCAAGCGTTATAGCCCTGCAGTGCTTTTATATCAGACATTTCTATGGGGAGGACATCCTTCTTATATCATAACAGCTAGGAAAAAACTTGATCTATGGACTCAGTTCGCTGCTGTAGTCAAGCGGCCACCTACTGATACCTCATGCAGTCACCCATACCACATCCAGCAGCTGCCTCCCTCTAATGTATATGTGGTTAGTATGCATGCATAGATGGCCGGCAGAGCATATATTATATCCCTCCATGTTACCAGTCCAAATATCAGCGTACATGAAGGCAGCTGCAAGGAACGTTTGCAGAGCACAGCAAGCAAGATAGTAGCAGCAGCTTGATTAAAGATTGCATACTTGCGGATACTAGAACACCATGTTCTGTTTGTCACATTGTCACATGCTGAGGACTGGAGATGTTATCAGCTTGTCTATGTGTAAATTCAGGTCCCTCTCCTCCTCCCTCCTCCCCTCTGCTTCTGAAATCAATGGCTAGTAACCTCTAGTGTTGTCCGGATCATGAACGATTCGGATCTTTGATCCGAATCTATTTTGTGAGTCGAATCATCCGAATCATCAAAATGAGTGATTCGGATTGCAAAAGGGGCGAGGCCAGGAGCGACACACCCCCCCTCTCAGCGGGCAGCGGGGTCCTGTAAGCAGAGCAGAGATGGATCGCTCTGTTGAAGGGGAGGCAGCCTTGCACAGCCACAGAGAGGGGACATGGGTGCCACTGCCAGATATGTGCAGAGCACACATACTGGCTGAAATGTGCTGCTCATTATAGGCTGTCTGTTCTGTAGTTGTGCACAGTGAACACATTGGAAACTTTTGGCTCAGCTCAGTAACGTTACAGGCAGCATGCTGGGCTAGGACAGGGCAGGCACTGTGATTGCTGTGCAATATGATCCTCCTGCACTGCTCTAAACAGCTGCACTTATCTTCTGGGAATGCTTTATTTCACTGTGCGAGATTTGCATTCAGAGTATACAGATGAACATATAGGTGAAATATATGTAAGGCATATGATTGCAGCATGTGGGTATTGCGTGCAAACATTTCTGCTCTCTGCTCGTCCCTCCTCCCTTCTCTGTCCACTCCCTGCACTCTGTCCATTTTCTCCCCTTCACTGTGTGTCCGCCCCCCTCCCCTTCTCCTGTCCTGCTAGTCATTTCACCCCCGAATGCTTCCCTTGTAAAATGATCCGAGATCCGAATCTTTTCAATGATCCGATTCGAATCATCCGGATCATTGAAAAGATCCGAACTTCACATCTCTAGTAACCTCCTCCTCTTCCTGCCCAGACTGAGCTCCCATAAGCCCTTGCTACATTGCCAAGGCACTAAAGGAGCTGTGGGCAAGGCTTGTTTAGTTTATAGGGAATTAGAGTATTAAAACAAAACAAAAAAAGTATTTGGCTTGAGGAATGCCCTATAAACTATATGAAAGGAACACAATTATGCAATGAGTAAAAGTTTATCTCGTATCCACTTTAATATATGTTCTATGGTCAGATATTCACTAGTTTTTTTGAAAACATCCTTCTTATATACCCACCGTTATAGCCCTGCAGTGCTTTTATATCAGATATTCACATTATATACCCACCGTTATAGCCCTGCAGTGCTTTTATATCAGATATTCACATTATATACCCACCGTTATAGCCCTGCAGTGCTTTTATATCAGATATTCACATTATATACCCACCGTTATAGCCCTGCAGTGCTTTTATATCAGATATTCACATTATATACCCACCGTTCTAGCCCTGCAGTGCTTTTATATCAGATATTCACATTATATACCCACCGTTCTAGCCCTGCAGTGCTTTTATATCAGATATTCACATTATATACCCACCGTTATAGCCCTGCAGTGCTTTTATATCAGATATTCACATTATATACCCACCGTTATAGCCCTGCAGTGCTTTTATATCAGATATTCACATTATATACCCACCGTTATAGCCCTGCAGTGCTTTGGACACAACAGACTTTGCCACAGTGTCGTACACGGCCTCTTGGGAGACATTGTGCAGAATCCCATCCACTTTAAAGGACCAATCATAGCACTTGTTATTGACCACGCCCAGCTTCTCATCTTTCTTCAGGTGGATGTCAATACTCTGTGGGACAACAATGCATGTTTTTTTTAAAGAGGCCCTGTAGTGACATATAGTAGAATGCGGTAGATTATTCAGGATACCAACTTTTACAGTAATTTTCCTGGTTTCAGCATCAGAGACACTTCTTAGATCTACTAGTATATATACTTGTATACTGAATGTAGCCCCACCCTCTCAGTAATGCTTAGCCCAGGCTGTTTAGCTATGCGGAATTCTCCCCTCAAAGCATTCTGGGAACCAAGGTATATTTTGTACTGGCTTCGGAATGATCAGTAGCCAAACATTCCACAGAGATCACCTGGCAGGACTAAAGGTGTCGCCACCTGTGATACATTTCAGAATGTAAATCAGGGTGAAAAATCATGTGCTGAAGCAGGAAGTCATCAGAGCCTAGCAAACCAACCAGCTGATCAGATACATGCTGTTCCTTGAGTTCTCATACATACTGTTAAAAAGTGGCAGCTGGCCAGGTCTGTACTTTTCCGCTGATGGCTTCCAGCGGGGAGCCTCCTGCCTCCTTCTTGTATTTTTCTCCATAGACTGCTAAATTCTTCTTAGCTGAGCCCAACATACATGACTGTTGCTGGGAGCTGGGCAGAATGTCATCTAAAGCAGAATGGTAGCCTTATACAGTGAGGCTGGTTTAACAATGCCTATTGGCGGCAGCGGTGCAATCCGGGGATTGCACCGCTAAAAAACAGGCCTTCAGCAGGCCAAGCAGGAAGTGACGCTCATTTCATGTGGCCGAATCGATGATGCGTATTGACAAAATATGGTTCAGCGCATGCGCAACTAGGGTTGCAACGGTATGAAAATTCACGGTATGATAACCGTCAAAAAAAATACCACGGTATGACGGTATTACGGTATACGGTATTGCACAATTATTCTCATTACAATTACCCTTATAAAAATGAGAAAAGGTCAACGTTGAACAAACTCTTCTTTATTAAACCATTAATGGTTAGGGTCCTCCTGTCATGCTTGAAATATTTACTCTTCTAAATGTCAAAAAAAAACAATACCAAAAGTAAATCTCATTCTCTCGTGTCACATGACTGCCTATGGCAGAGAGGGCAGATAATAAGGCCATTTGAAAGCACAGTAGGTTAATATGTCTGCTTCCATGAATCAGGAAGTAGAAACTGTGCAGATTTATTTTAGGATTTGTATCAGCTGTAACAAAGAAAGAAATTGCTGTTGCATATCTTTGAGCAGAGAGGAGGACGTTTTGAGTTCAGGTCCACTTCAAAAATGCTGGTGGTACACTTTACTATACACCTTAGTGTACCAGAGATGAAGCATAGTGAAAGTTTTATATATACCTGCGGCTTCCTCCAGCCCCATCATGCGCACAGATCCCTCCCACGCCGCCATCCTTAGCCTTTTCTATTGCTGGTATTGAGTCCGGTAACTTGAGCCAGTCGCGGCCAGTCTGAGCATGCGCAGTGCGTTCTCTACAGCAGAGAATAATACTACGCAGGCGTAGTACTATTTTCTGCCAGAGATGGAGGGAGTGCACTGCACATGCGTAAAACTGGCCGTGACTGGCCAAAGTTACGGGACTCAGTAACAGCGATAGAAAAGGCTGAGGATGGCAGCGTGGGAGGGATCTGTGCGCATGATGGGGCTGGAGGAAGCCCCAGGTATGTATAAAACTTTCACTATGCTGCGTCTCTGGTTTCCTTTAAATGATACCAGAGCTGAAAAATAAAATGCAAATGGGTGGAGCGGACATGAATTAGGTGAAGTCCTGAGCTAAGCCACTGCGGACGATTTCTTTAAAAAGTAGGAGGACAGAGTAGAACAGGGGGAGCGGTGGGCATGAGGACACGTGACCTCACACAAACGAACGTACATCAGGCAGACATCACACACAACACACACACACCAATCCGGCAGGCAGACATCCATCCATCCGGCAGGCAGACATCCATCCATCCGGCAGACATCACACACACATGCCATACATATACACACTAGCTGCATTCATACAAATACAGCACCTCTTACACAGCAACACTGCTTATCTGGTGTCATAAGCTTCAGCTCCTCAAGTGCAGTGCGTCTCTCACTCCTTCTCCCGGGCGGGCGGCATACTCATTTTCATGGGGGAGGAGAGCTGGACATTCCTTTGAACACTGATCTGTATCAGTGTTTATGTCAGCTCTGCAGTCGGGGGAGGCAGGGGGCTGCATACATCTAGCAGGAGGGAGAACGGGCTGTAGCCTTTTCTCATTTGCCTATTTATTTAGCAGGAATGACCTGGTGACTCCCCCTCTGCCTTTGTGGTACAGTCCACAATAAAAAGAAACCACAAGCAGATACATTGCCGGGGAAATAGATCTCCGTGTGCGCTCCAGCCGTGGCCGCGTCATCACAGGACGCGCATCACCGCCCAGCTCCTGCACTCATGTCGGCAAGCCTCCCGCAATCAGAAACTAGCTTTGGGAGCTTGCCTTCGTTACAAAGGGAGACACAGAGAAGGACAATGCCGGAGCAGTGGCGAGATGCGGAAATACAGCAAAAACCGGTATTTCCCAAAAGTGATTACCGTGATTACCGTGCTTAGTAAAACCGTGGTATACCGTAATACCGGTAAATCGCGGCAACCCTATGCGCAACGCAGAAAACTTGCAGCTGTCTTTTTAAAAAATACGTGTCGCCATAGACTTACTTAACTTCCGGTCTGCCGCACGGTAACGTAGGTATGCACTCGCGTTAGAGAATGTATTTACTATAGGCAGCGCTAAAGGTTCACTGCCTCACCCATTACCCCTGTGTCTCCTTCCCTATGGTTTCCTCCCCACAATGCTCTAGATCAGGGGTGTCAAACTCAAATACAAAATGGGCCGAAATTGTACACTGGGACCTAGTCACGGGCCAACCTCAATGTTTACTGGCCACCATCATCCCTAATAAAGTTCCCAGGTGTCTAATGGCCCCCCTTCAACCCCTATACAGTTCCCTGGTGTCTAGTTATCCTCCTTTCCCTATACAGTTCCCTGGTGTCTAGAGGCCCCCATCCTTCCCTATACAAGGCCCTGGTGTCTAGTGACCCCCACCCTCCCCTATATAGTTCCCTGGTGTTTAGTGCTTCCCCCTCCCTCCTGCATATGCCTTCCCTGGTGATCTAGGGCTTCACCTCCAATATTGTTCCCCTGGTGGTCTAGAGTGGACCAAACATAATGCAAAGTTTGGAAACCACATGAGGGCCAAATTTAATGGCTATGAGGGCCAGATTCGGCCCGCGAGCTGGAGTTTGACATGCATGCTCTAGATTGTAAGCTCGTGAGGGCAGGGACCTCCTCCTAGTGTTTCTCATACTACTGTAATTTAACATATGCACCTGAACCAACTTTAGAGATATCTCAAACTACACATCAACTATGTATGTATTTGTATTTCTACTATTGGATTTCATGACTGTATAGTGTCTTGAATTTCTTATGTATATTTGTTCCCCTTTATTTGTCTTGCATTATGTACAGCGCTACAGAAGTGGCGCTAATATAATCGGCCATTATAATTTTTTTTTAAATCAGCTTTTATTAAAACATTCAAGCAGAAAAATGGAACAAAAACAATTTTTGATGCAGCAATGCGTCACCAACCAGCACAAAATACAAATTACAGATATCAGCAATGGAAAAACGCTATGCATATATTACAGCATAAGAATGTGCAGAACAATAAACCTACCAAGCATCCAGACACTTTGTAAATTATTGCAACCTTCACATTAAAATAAAAGGACTTAAGATGTGGGACCAAATAGTCTGTTACGAATCAACTCTAAGTCAGCCAACCCATGTGTATCAAGCCATGAACCCCAAATTTTTTCCAATTTATGAGGAGCTCTCTGTGGGTGTACTTTAATTTTTCCATTTTTAGGTAGTTATTCATCTGTAAAAGCCAATCCTGAATTGTAGGAGGTGATGGCCGTTTCCACATGAATAAAATTAGCTTTCTAGCTTGGAACAGCGCTCTTTGAATCAATAGTTGAATATGGTCTGCCAAATTTGTTCCAGATACCAAGCCCAGAACACAGCTCTGAGCCGTTCTTGGAATGGTAGAGCCCGTTACCACATCTAGAGTATCCAACACTCCTTTCCAATATCTATGTAGTTTAGGACATTTCCATAGCATATGAAGTAAGTCACCATGGTCCCTACAACATCTAGCACAAATAGGATCTGAGCGCAAACCCATGTCATATAATCTCTTAGGATTCAAACAGTTCCTGTGTATAATATTTAATTGTGACAGATTTTGAGTTGCATTTGTAGAAATCAAAGGAACTGACTGAAGGATATCCCTCCAATCCTCTTTACTTAAATCTCCCAGATCCTGGCCATTATAATTTTAAAATAATACATGTTACCTTAATTAAAACCCACACATTTTATTTACCCATTTGTCCCGGTTAGTGCAACGTTTACAATTTTAATAGTACAATGTATGGCGCCAATATTTTATTTGTAAATAAAGCTGTAACAATTGGTGTCAGCAACACAGATTTTTTCTGATTATTGCTATCAATGGAATCTGACTCAGTGTGAATTCCCAGCTCCGGCTGGTTCTAACACACTGTGGGATCTGACTCAGGTCTGAGCGTTTACACGTATATGTTCGCAACAGCAGACAACTTGCAAGTGCCAAGCGGGTCCTATATATACTAAAAGCGTTTCAAAGCGCCGCCCCAGTCACTCAGCCAATCCGAAAGCATAGCTGGAGTCAGCTGATCGGAATGATCAGCTGACTCCTCTTCTAGCAGCATGAAGGTCCTGTCGCCTGGCGGGCGCGCGCGTAGTTCTCCATCTGTGTGCACTAGAAGGACCAGGCAAGGCAGCATCACGCTGCTGGGCGGCAGAAGCCGCCGGCTGGGACGCGGAGATAGCCGCCATGCCGCTCTCCCATGCGGCGGCATCTCCGCTATTCATTACAAAAGGTGCATTTTTTTCAGTTTTGCGTCCATCCCTACTTACAAGCCCATCATTTATAGAGCAATAGTAATATACCCTCTTGACATGCATATTAAAAAAGTTCAGTCCCTATGGTAACTATTTATGCATATATTTTTTTTGTCATTTTAAAAAAAAAAGTTGGTAACGATTGGGGAGAATGGGAGGTCAGGGGTTAATTTAAAATATAAAAATAAGGTCTTAATATGTCTTTTATTGAAAAAAAAAAAGTAGATGTAAGTTTACTATTTGGCCACTAGATGTCCTCGCGGCTGACTTCTTTATGTGTAGTATTACTACACAAAGAGGAAGCGATGCGTCAACGGTCTTTGTGAATGAAGGTCTCATGGACGGCTGCGTTCATTGACTTAGGCCCGGTTCACATCTGCGTTTGGAGCCAAAAGGATCTGGTGAGCGGATCCGGTCTCCGCCTCACCGGATCCGGATGGCTCAGTCCGTGGCTCGGTTCACATAGTGAAAACGGATCTGATCAATGATTGATCGGATCTGTTTTCACTCCGCAAATACATACCTAATCTTCAGCAGCCGGCGGTAGAGGCTTCCTCTTCTGACTACACAGCACGTCATGTGACTAGTCACATGACGCAGAAGAGGACGGAATCCTCTACCGCCGGCTGCTACAGAAGATTAGGTATGTATTAACCCTCCCGGCTGCTGCACCCTCCCGTCGCTAGATTGGCGTCGGCCCATGCCCCCATCCCCTGTGGAACGGTCGGTTTCTTCACTAGTGTGAAGAAATGTTCAGTTTTCTATTGCCCCAATGCTGCAGCATTTTTTGTCCAGGTCCGTTCCACTAGGCAGAATGGACCGGAAAATTAGGGCCTGCAGCAATTTTTAGGTCCAGGAATAAGAACGTACGGAACGTATCCGTACCAACGGACGCATGTGAATGGCTCCATAGGTTAACATTGGATCCTTTCACATCCGTTCCGTTTGTACAGTATATGTTCTGGTTACGTTCCTGAAAAAAATGCTAATGTGAACCGGGCCTTACATCTGTGTTTCCATTCATTGATCTAGCGGCTAACGATCGGCGGTGGTAACGAGAGCGGGAGAGCGAGCGGGAACGCACGGCGGGGAGGGACGTAGTAGCTACGACCCTGCAAACTGTTATGGCATTTTGCAAGGATGTAGCTACTCGTCCCGGGGGAGGGGAAGTGGTTAAACTAAAATCACTTGGGAAAGGTTGCAGCTTTAAATTAATTTTAAGCCTAAGGCCTGGTTCACGCATAAATCTGTACATTTACAGTCCAGTTTTCTATCAGTTTAACCTGTCAGGATTGGTACTGCACCCTTTTTATGTGTAATCAAACCATAGAAAACTCATACAAAACTGATGCCAACTGTCAAAAACTGACAGGACACCTTTTATGTGTGAACCCAGCCTAACGTTTTTTTGCACGGTTTAAAATTTTTATTAAATTGAAAGGATCACTCCAGTGAAAAAAGTAAGCAGTTGAAATCTGACAGAACTGACAGGTGTCCATCTCCTCATGGGGGATTCTCTGAGTTTTGTTTGTTTTCGAAAGCATTTCCTGAACGGCAGTTGAACTTCCAAAATAGTAAGATAACAGCCAGTCTCCCTACTCACTTGCACACTATTTTGACAGTTAGACTTAGCAACTGCCACTCAGGAAATGCTCTCGGAAACAAAGAAAAACCTGAGAATCCTCCATATGGAGATGGACAAGTTCAAAACCTGTTGGTTCGGTCAGATTTTAACTGCTTAGTTTTATTCGCTGGAGAGTGGTCCTATAAGCCTAACCTGTTTAAAACATTCAGCTATGCACAGGAAGCCTCACCTTGTCGTCCTCTCCAAGTTTGATGATCTCTTGAGCAAAGGAAGGGCTGGGTCTTACACGGACAAAGACCTGCACGTCACTGCCGCCACAACTCATGGTATCTGAAATGTACAATGCAAAGTCAGCAGCGTACAGAAATACACAATAAATCAAGTTGGATGAAGACTAAGGAAGCCTAAAAGGGACAAATAGCTCCCTCCTTGTGTATAATACTTGACTGCGCACTCTACCCACAGAATAACGTAAACTTATGAACGTATTTTTGGGACTACTACTCCAGTGTAAGATCTGGCATGGTGTATCCAATTGCTCATTACCCGTATTGTGTTGTCTGTCATCCCCCATTATCATTGTAACCTTATTTATTATACAGCGCTGCATGATATCTTTAGATTGTAAGCTCGCAAGGGCAGGGCTCTCTCCCCCTTTTGTGTCTTGGAAATCATTATACATTTTATTCATCATGTTACTTTTATCACTGTCATTACCAATTCTGCATTTTGTATTCTGTATGCTGTATCATCTTTTGTATTTTGTCACTAACTATGTATCTTGTATATTAGGGCAGCACGGTGGCGAAGTGGTGAGCGCTCTTGCCTTGCAAGCGCTGGGTCCCCGGTTCGAATCCCAGCCAGGTCAACATCTGCAAGGAGTTTGTATGTTATCCCCGTATCTGCGTGGGTTTCCTCCGGGTACTCCGGTCTCCTCCCACATCCCCAAAAACATGCAGATAGGTTAATTGGCTTCCCTCAAAAAATTGGCCCTAGACTACGACATATGACTATGGTAGGGATTAGATTGTGAGCCCCTCTGAGGGACAGTTAGTGACAAGACAATATACTCTGTACAGCGCTGCGAAAGATGTCGGCGCTATATAAATACTAAATAATAAAATAATAATAATATTAGTGTACACCATTGTCTGTATTATGTACCCCATGTTTGTTTCTTACTTTGTACAGCGCCACGGAATATGTTGGCGCTTTATAAATCAATAATAATAATAATAATAATATGTTGGCACCATATAAATCTAATAAATAATAATTGTCCACAAAGTAAAAGGTGGCGTGAGATCACGTAAAACAGCTGTTGACACAGGCGTGTATTTACCTGTTGTCATTTGTATCTGCTTTAATAAAGAATCTCGGTTTTGGATTCTGGAATCCGCTTCTCTTTTTTAAATATTACAGTAAAAGAAGGGTAATAATAAATTATTTGTGGGGTAATAGTGGGGCAGAGATAAAAAATGGAGTTGATTAATAGACTAAAATGGTGTAGAAAAGTGATGCAAAAATGGAGTAATAGTTGTAGAAGAGCAATAGTGGAGTAGACATCTAGTAAGGGTGGAGTAAGGAGGAGTTGTATAGGAGCAAGGGCAGAGTAAAGGTTTGGCAGACTTGGAGTAACACTGGAGCAGGAGAAGATGTAGAGGAGCAGACATGGAGTAACAGAGGAGTAATGGTGGAGCAGGAGAAGATGTAGAGGAGCAGACATGGAGTAACAGAGGAGTAATGGTGGAGCAGGAGAAGATGTAGAGGAGCAGACATGGAGTAACAGAGGAGTAATGGTGGAGCAGGAGAAGATGTAGAGGAGCAGACATGGAGTAACAGAGGAGTAATGGTGAAGCAGGAGAAGATGTAGAGGAGCAGATTTGGAGTAACAGAGGAGTAATGGTGAAGCAGGAGAAGATGTAGAGGAGCAGATTTGGAGTAACAGAGGAGTAATGGTGAAGCAGGAGAAGATGTAGAGGAGCAGATTTGGAGTAACAGAGGAGTAACACTGGAGCAGGAAAGAATGTAGAGGAGCAGATCTGGAGTAACACTGGAACAGGGGAAGACATAGAGGAGCAGATCTGGAGTAACAGAGGAGTAACACTGGAGCAGGAGAGAATGTAGAGGAGCAGATCTGGAGTAACACTGGAACAGGGGAAGACATAGAGGAGCAGATCTGGAGTAACAGAGGAGTAACACTGGAGCAGGAAAGAATGTAGAGGAGCAGATCTGGAGTAACACTGGAACAGGGGAAGACATAGAGGAGCAGATCTGGAGTAACAGAGGAGTAACACTGGAGCAGGAGAGAATGTAGAGGAGCAGATCTGGAGTAACACTGGAACAGGGGAAGACATAGAGGAGCAGATCTGGAGTAACAGAGAGTAACACTGGAGCAGGGGAAGAGAGAGGAGCAGATCTGGAGTAACAGAGGAGTAACACTGCAGCAGAAGACGTAGATGAGCAGATCTGGAGTAACAGAGGAGTAACACCGGAGCAGGAAAAGACGTAGAGGAGCAGATCTGGAGTAACACTGGAACAGGGGAAGACATAGAGGAGCAGATCTGGAGTAACAGAGGATCACGGATCAGTCAAAAACAGTCTCATCAGTCTGCCGACAGCTTGTACTCACGTGCTACTGTTGGCAGAGCGATCGCCCCGCGGGAGGGTCTGACGGACCCGTCCTGTGAAAAAGTATGGCGTGTGTACACACCTTTAGAGTAGTAGTGAAGGAAGAGAATGATGATGAGAGTAGTAGTGACAGAGAGTAAGGATGATAGGGGTAGTAGTGATGGAGGTAATGGAGGGTGGTATTGGTGAAAGGGGTAGTAGTGCAGGAAGAGAATGATGATGAGAGTAGTAGTGACAGAGGATAAGGATGGTAGGGGTAGTAGTGATGGAGGCAATGGAAGGTGGTACTGGTGATAGGGGTAGTAGTGCAGGAAGAGAATGATGAGAGTAGTAGTAACAGAGAGTAAGGATGATAGGGGTAGTAGTGATGGAGGTAATGGAGGGTGGTATTGGTGATAGGGGTAGTAGTGCAGGAAGAGAATGATGATGAGAGTAGTAGTGACAGAGAGTAAGGATGATAGGGGTAGTAGTGATGGGTAGGGAGGGTGGTATTGGTTATGATAAGGGTAGTAGTGATGGGGGGTGATTTTTACAGTAGTAGTGAATTAAAATTATGATAATGAGAGTAATAGTGACAGAGGGTAAGGATGATAGGGGTAGTAGTGATGATGGAGGTAATGGAGGGTGGTATTGGTGATAGGGTAGTAGTGCAGGAAGAGAATGATGATGAGAGTAGTAGTGACAGAGGGTGATGATGATAGGGGTAGTAGTGATGGGAAGGGAGGGTGGTATTGGTGATAGGGGTAGTAGTGCAGGAAGAGAATGATGATGAGAGTAGTAGAGACAGAGGGTGATGATGGGGGTAGTAGTGATGGAGGTAACAGTGATGAGAGTAGTAGTGACAGAGGGTGATGATGATGAGAGTAGTAGTGATGGAGGTAAGAGTGATGAGAGTAGTAGTGACAGAGGGTGATGATGATGGGGGTAGTAGTGATGGAGGTAACAGTGATGAGAGTAGTAGTGACAGAGGGTGATGATGAGGGTAGTAGTGATGGAGGTAACAGTGATGAGAGTAGTAGTGACAGAGGGTGATGATGATGGGGATAGTAGTGATGGAGGTAACAGTGATGAGAGTAGTAGTGAAAGAGGGTGATGATGATGAGGGTAGTAGTGATGGAGGTAACAGTGATGAGAGTAGTAGTGACAGAGGGTGATGATGAGGGTAGTAGTGATGGAGGTAACAGTGATGAGAGTAGTAGTGACAGAGGGTGATGATGATGGGGATAGTAGTGATGGAGGTAACATTGATGAGAGTAGTAGTGACAGAGGGTGATGATGATGCGGGTAGTAGTGATGGAGGTAACAGTGATGAGAGAAGTAGTGACAGAGGGTGATGATGATGCGGGTAGTAGTGATGGAGGTAACAGTGATGAGAGTAGTAGTGACAGAGGGTGATGATGATGGGGGTAGTAGTGATGGAGGTAAGAGTGATGAGAGTAGTAGTGACAGAGGGTGATGATGATAGGGGTAGTAGTGATGGGGGTAATCAGATGAGAGTAGTAGTAATGGGAATGGAAGGGTGGTATTGGTGATAGGGGTAGTAGTGCAAGAAGAGAATGATGATGAGAGTAGTAGTGACAGAGGGTGGTGATGATGGGGGTAGTAGTGATGGAGGTAACAGTGATGAGAGTAGTAGTGACAGAGGGTGATGATGATAGGGGTAGTAGTGATGGAGGTAATAAGAGAGAGTAGTAATGGGAATGGAAGGGTGGTATTGGTGATAGGGGTAGTAGTGCAAGAAGAGAATGATGATGAGAGTAGTAGTGACAGAGGGTGATGATGGGGGTAGTAGTGAAGGAGTTAACATTGATGAGAGTAGTTGTGACAGAGGGTAAGGATGGGGGTACTCTGGGGTGAAGTTTACCAGCGCAGCCCCCGCTCGGCTCTCACCTCCTCCTCCTCCCCCGCTCGCTGTACACACTCTCTGGTCTCCATGGTGACGGGCACCGGAAGTGGGCGGCTGAGCTAGAAGGCGGGCTCCTGGCATCTCTGGGTGTTCCCATCACCCATTGCCCCTCCCCGTCGTCTCCCTCACCCCGCCCTCCGTCCAGCCGGTGTCCCGCTGACCCCCCAATAGAGCGGAGACTGGAATGGGGCGGATAATAGGAGGGCGGAAGTACGTCATGAGCAGGGGCGGAGCCAGCTCTGGTGGGCGGGTCCCGGTGACACAAGATGGTGGAGGAGCTAGAGGAGCTGGAGGATCTGCTTCATGTCACTGTGGGGGACCTGCCGAGCCGCGGCTATGGCGTCATGGAGGAGATCCGCCGGCAGGGCAAGCTGTGTGACGTCACGCTCAAGGTACACGCCCCCTTCCGGGTGTCCTCCAGGCTCTCACCACAATCACCGACCCCCTTCCCTCAGCTGATGTTCACATACTAAGCCCTCCCCCATATTAAAGGGAACCTGAATTGAGAGGGACATGGAGGCTGACATATATGAACAATGCAGATCCTCTGCATCTAATACTTTTAGCCACAGCCCCTGAACAAGCATGCAGCAGATCAGGTGTTTCTGAATTATTGTCAGATCTGACAAAATTAGCTGCATGCTTGATTCAGACACTACTGCAGCCAAATAGATCAGCAGGGCTGCCAGGCAACTGGTATTGTTTAAAAGGAAATAAATATGGCAGCCTCCATATCTGGTCAGGGGTCCTTTGACCCACAGACACTGTGTCCACCTTTCTTAAGCCTGGTACACATCATGCAATATCCCATCTAATAAAGGGGTCGAATAGATATTTTCCGCCCACACCCGAGACTGCTACTGCCTTAGGGCTCTTTCACATTAGGGCAGACTTTGTGCGTTAACGCAAGCGGAAGCCGTTTGCGTTAACCAAGGTAAGATGAAAGTCCATAGACTTTCATTTTACCTTTCACACTCGACGCTGCGTTTCGATGCGTTGCGGTTCCGACGCACCCGGGCGCAGTTTTTCTTCCAACGCACCCGCGAGCCGGCGTTTTCCGTCGGGTTTAATTACCAGCTACCGCCGCTGATTGCGTCGCACCGCAGATACCCGACGACACGCCGCAGGCAGACAACGCGTGCAGGAGAACGGCTCCTGTTCGCGTTGTCTGATGTGAAAGAGCCCTTAGGCACTTTATATTGACCTGAGGGGGCGGGCCAGTACCTGTGAAACGCATTGTCTTTTTGGGCATCATTAAAATTATTTCTATGTAAATGGTTTGTTCATTGATAGAGGTAAGAATTATTTCTATACTTTATGATTTTAAACTAAGATTCTTTGGGCGCCTCCTACAAGTTTTTTTTCTAGTTTTTAGATAAGAGAGGTAAGCCTCAGGATCCTATTGAGTGTTCCCTTGGCGTTCTGTGGCCTCCCCTTGCCAAGCGCGACTCCTGGAAGATTGCAGACAATGAATAGAGCCCAATCGTATCGGGGTCGCACTCCTCTCCTGGCATCAGAGCAGCCGTGCATGCACAGTAAGCCTTAGTCACTCGTGCACAAACATCTCCCTGCTACTGTGCATGTGTTGTGGGGGGAGGAGCACTGCACAGCCGCGCTTGTCACAGAGGGAGGAGCACTACCCGGATGTGAAGAAGGGGGGCTACGCTCTTTATTGGGAGAGCAGAAAACGCTGAGGGAAACCTCAATAGGACCCTGAGGCCTCCTTCTCTTTAGCTAAATATCTCTTTCTGAACTTGAGCAAAGCTAAGGCTGTACAGATGCACCGTTAGCCCATGGGCTAGTGGCATGTTGTATTCCTATGCGGAGGGTCAACGAGCTGCCTGGGAGTTTTTGATATGGGAACTGTTCAGCCTGAAGAAAGGCGTTGGTGCCTGAAACAGCAGGGCTCTCACTGAAACGTTGCCCCTTTTTGAACGATTTTAATATGTTGTAATAAAGAGCTATACTGAAAAATAGAGCTTAATAATTACATGGAGGTGCCAACCCAACTTGTGAGTGCTGGCAGTTTTGTCACACAGTGCGATTAGTGGGGAGTACAGGGCTCTCGGCCAGCGAACCGCCAGGTGTATAGGGGAGGGATGGTGTGGGGCTGCTATGTACATGATGGATTCTCAGCAGAGGCAGTCATCATCGGCCCACGTTTCATGTAGCATATGTATAGGGCTTCAGACCTCTCTCCCGGTTGTGCAGGTGAGTATGACACCAGCAGAAAAGGCCCCAGCTCCCGTAGTGCTGCGTAGCCGACACAGCCTGAATTGCTAGCCATATAATGCATGGCTATGGGATTCGGCTGCATGCTGCAGAAAACTACAGGATAACTTTACGTTGTTTAAAGATAATCTGTAAAGTAAAAAACTGCTCTGGGGGATACTCGGTAGGGGGAAGCCTCTGGATCCTAACGAGGATTCCCCCGTCCTCCTCCACCCCTCCTTTCAACCGTCGGGACCTCCGAAGTGCGGCGAGGTGAATATTTACCTATTGCGATCCTGCGCAGGTGCACTTCATTCGGGTAAGGCGGAAATAGCCGAACCCAATCGTATCCACTGTAATGCGCAGGCGAGAGTCCATTGCGCCTGCGCAGTAGAGTGGATACGATCGGGTTCGGCTATGTTTGCCTAGCCCAAACAGAGGTAAATTTATCACAGCTTGTTAGGGGGGGTTCGGGGGAGTCGTCCTCCAAGCTTCAGAGGTCAGGGAAGCCTCATTGGGACCCTGAGGCTTTCCCCCTCACAAGGTAAGTATCCTAAGAGGGTTTTTGTTTTGTTTTTTACAGGTTCTCTTGAACTTACCTTGGCCTTCTACCAGCCCCCTGATGACGTCCTGTGCCCTCGCCGGTACTCAGCCATCCTCCATTCCCCCGACACAGCTCACTTCCTTATTTGCTGACTTTAATGTCCCCGGCGCCTGCGCAGGCACAGTACGTGCTTCTCTTGTAAGGTTTACAGTTATGCTTTAAAGTGAACCTGAGGTAAGAGGTGTATGGAGGCTGCCATATTTATTGTTTTTAAGTAATACCAGTTGCCTGGCTATCCTACTGATCCTCTGCCTCTAATACTTTCAGCCATAGCCCCGGAACAAGCATGCAGCAGACAAGATTGCCTGCATGCTTGTTACTGGTGTAATTCAGACACTGCTGCAGCCAAATAGATCAGCAGGGCTACCAGGCAACTGGTAATGTTTAATAGGAAATAAATATGGAAGCCTCCATATCCCCTCTCGCTTCAGTTATACTTTAAAGGGGAACTGAAGTAAGAGGTATACAGAGGCTGCCATATTTATTTTTAAGCAATACCAGTTGCCTGGCAGCCCTGCTGGTCTATTTCTCTGCAGTAGTATCTGAATAACACCAGTAACAAGCATGCAGCTAGTCTTGTCAGATCTGACTTTAAAGTCTGAAACACCTGATCTGCTGCATGCTTGTTCAGGGGCTATGGCTAATAGTATTAGAGGCAGAGGATCAGCAGGGCAGCCAGGCAACTGGTATTGCTTAAAAGGAAATAAACATGGCAGCCTCCATATACCTCTCTCTTCAGTTCCCCTTTAAGCCACACCGGGTGCCATGTATAAATGTAGGAGTATCTTAACTGTCCCGTTTCTCCATTACTAGGGAAGTCTTTTCTAGAAGCCTCATACAATGCTCACCTTTGTGTGGCCACAGATGTAAACTTCCTCCCAGCAGTGTGGGGTGTGGGCCCGGCTAATAGCAGCCTGATTATTGTGCTGCTTTCAGCAAGTCTCTGGGTGTGACACAGCAATGTCACATGTCCCTCTGTCCTCATGTCACCTGGGTGTACAGGCAGCATCTGTCTGCCATGCAAAATATCCTTGTGTCATCTGGTGTGGATGCCGCAACCTGCCTCATTCTCAGAGCAGGGAAAAGAGCTGTTTCTATTTCTAAAGTAGTCTGTCCTGAAAGAAATATGGAGGCAGCCATTGCCGACTGCTTCCTTTTATTATCATTATTTGGTAGTTATATAGCGCCAACATCTTCTGCAGCGCTGTACAGCGGACATAGTCATGTCACTGACTGTCCTCAGAGGAGCTCACAATCTAATCCTACCATGTCATAGTTTAATGTCCTACCATATTATTATTATGTATTTATATAGCACTGACATCTCCTGCAGCACATTACAGAGTACATAGTCATGTCACTGACTGTCCTCAGAGGAGCTCACAATGTAATCATGCCATAGTCATAATGTAATGTCCTACCATATATTATGTATTTATATAGCAGTGACATCTTCTGCAGCACATTACAGAGTACAGTGTTCTCCCCAGGCTCTTTTAGTTGGGTGCTCCACCTGGCTAGTTTTGATGAGCACCCGGCTGTCATCAGCTCACCTCCTCCTATGCTGTAAGCAGAGTTGTGCACAGAACCACCGGCCCTGCATGCTCTCATCTCGCTCCACCCGGCTACTATTTCATGCCACCCGGCTGCTTTTTCATGCCTACTGGCTGGAAAAAAATTCTGGGGAGAACACTGAGAGTACATAGTCATGTCACTGACTGTCCCCAGAGGAGCTCACAATCTAATCCTACCATATATCCTGTGCTGGGTATTTTGACAGAAAAGGTAGGGAACTCAAAATGGATGGGTAAAAATCTGAAGTGATTCTCTATGGAGCAATACTCCATAGAGAAACCTGAGCAGTGTAATATTTTTCTCCTTGGATAAGACTGGGTTGCCGTACATCCGTTCATCTTGTCTGGAGTCTGTATGAACTAACTTCATTGCTACCATATATTTATGCAGAAAGGATTTTTCTGTTGTTTTTTTGGGCAGTTTAAATCACCCAACTAGGAGACGTGTGTGTGTGTGTGTGTGTGTGTGTGTGTGTGTGTGTGTGTGTGTGTGTGTGTGTGTGTGTGTGTGTGTGTGTGTGTGTGTGTGTGTGTGTGTGTGTGTGTGTGTGTGTGTGTGTGTGTGTGTGTGTGTGTGTTTTATTATTTCACATTGCTCCCATTTGTTGGGATTCCTCCTTCAAAGGATACCTGAACTGACATGTGACATGATGAGATAGATATGTGTATGTACAGTGGCTAGCACACAAATCACTATGCTGTGTTCCTTTTTTCTTTTCTCTGCCTGAAAGAGTTAAATATGAGGTATGTATATGGCTGACTCAGACAGGAAGTGACCACAATGTGACCCTCACTGATAAGAAATTCTAACTATAAAACACTTTCTCAGCAGAAAATGGCTTTTGAGAGCAAGAAAGAGATAAAAAGGGGAATTTCTTATCAGTGAGGGTCACACTGTAGTCACTTCCTGTCTGAGTCAGCCACATACATACCTGATATTTCACTCTTTCAGGCAGAGAAAGAAAAAAGGAACACAGTCTAGTTATTTGTGTGCTAGGCACTGTACATACACACGTCTATCTCATCATGTCACACGTCACTTCTGGTATCCTTTAACCCATTCAGGACCGGTCGTAGTTATAACTACGCAGCACTTGTGGCTGCCTGATGCGACAACGCCACCCATTCCCGTGCATAATGACGCAATGGCATGTCCACGACGGTGTTGTGTCCAATTGTGCCGCCCTATGGATAACGCTGCTCCGCATGCGCAGTTCGATCCTGTTATGACACATTTCCTGTTCTATTTATTCCTGATATCTCAGCACTCATACCGCCTGCGCTGTACACTGCGGACAACGTGGATTGACATAATTAGCATGTGACGCTCGGTGTAATGGAGCGCACACGCAGCGCAGAGGGGACAGCAGCTTCTGAGCCTCGCGCTGTGCGACGGCCAGAAGTGAAGGGGGAAGGACATACTGCGCATACAGGGCGCAGTATGTCCGGGGCAGAGGTCAAGCAAGTTGCCGCACACCGGAGTGTATAGAGTGTGAACGGCGGCAGACGGAGGGGGGCGGGAGGAACAGTCGGTATGTGCGTATTACAACCTATACAGTGCTGCACTCATTTTAACCACACATGTTCAGTTGTGGTATCCTTTAAGGTGCACTTTAAAAGGAAATAAATATGGCAGCCTCCGTGTATCTCTACTTTTGGCTTGTATAGTAAACATAGATTGGTGTGGTCAGTGACTGCTGTCAGGGTGGAGGGTGGAGCCAGTGGACGCCAGCCAGTGTCTGTTAAACAAGCTTGAGCTCCATAGTGCGTCTTACCTGCTTATACAGAGATCAGGGGCTAATCCCTTCTTTCCTTGCATGTTCCTGTATACAAGACCAGTCTGTCCTCTCATCACACCAGGACATCTAATCATCTCCAGCCAGACGGGTCCCAGCCACCGTGCTGTGCAAAGAGGTCCTGTCTGACTGATCAATCCCTGTCCAGGGGAGGCTGCCCTGTGCACTGTCCTATGTGCAAAAAGGACCTGTCAGTCTGATCCGTCCTCTGCCCAGGGGAGGCTGCTCCATGCACTCTACTGTGTGCAAAGAGGACCTGTCAGTCTGATCAGTCCTCTGCCCAGGGGAGGCTGCTCCATGCACTCTACTGTGTGCAAAGAGGACCTGTCAGTCTGATCAGTCCCCTGCCCAGAAAAGGCTGCTGTGTGAAAGGAGGACATTTTATTGTGATCAGTCTCCTGTCCAGGGGAGGCTCTTAGTGCACTGTCCTGGTTGCAAAGAGGACTTGTCATTCTGATCAGCAGGGCTGTGGAGTCTGACTCCTCAGTTTATGAAACCACCGACTCCAGGTACCCAAAATTACTCCGATGCCTGTTCCGTGCATTGTCCTGTGTGAAAAGAGGTCCTGTCATTCTGATCAGTCCCCTGCCCCAGGGAGGCTGCCCCATGCACTATCCTCTGTGTAAGGAGGACCTGTCATACTGATAGTCCCCTGTCCCGGGGAGGCTGCCCCATGCACTATCCTCTGTGTAAGGAGGTCCTGTCATACTGATAGTCCCCTGTCCCAGGGAGGCTGCCCCATGCACTATCCTCTGTAAGGAGGACCTGTCATACTGATAGTCCCTTGTCCAAGGGAGGCTGAATTGTCCAGGGGTGGCTGCTAATCTGTAAGCCGCTTTCAGTGCAGCAAAGCTCTCATTCACGATCTGTGTGAGTAGCACCAGAATGCAGCTTGTGTTAAGCCTGGTACACATCATGCAATTTCCCGTAAGATAGATGGGTCGAATAGATAATTTCCGACAGGTTTGATCTGATTTCCGATCAATTTGCATAAAAGTGATCAGAAAATCGATCGGAAATCCAATTGGATCTGTTGGAAATTACCTATCAACCCATCTATCTGATGGGAAATTGCATGGTGTGTAGCAGGCATTACAGGGTGGCAGCTCCTATCAGATCCCAATCCAGGCTGGGTTCACACTACACCGCAGCCACATTGTGGACAGTTACTGCGGATCCATTGTCTGTCCACTTCTGCTTGGCTAGAGTCTAATCCATTGTTGTATTGGGATATACAGTGTGGCCTGCAGTGACAGGTCCTCTGTGTGCCTCTTCCTCACATAATAGGCCACAGTAGTGTGATCCTTGTTCCCCATAGGAGAGTAATGAGTGGAATTTACAGTGTATGCCACAGTGGTGTGATATTTCCCATATAGGGATTTGCAGTGTGATCTGCATAGAGGAATAATGAGTGGATATAGTGTGTGGCCTGCAGTGACAGGTCCTCTCTGTGTCCCTCCCTCACAGCTGCTCCATGTCCATCCAGTGCTTCCATATTTCATCACAAAGCAGATTACAGCTTAATTCTGCCTGAGTGATGCGTGGCTCAGAGCCATGGCTGCCGGGCCTGCCTGTGTGTGATGATGTCACTCTCTACTCCGACTCCTGCAGATGCTGCTGGCCCTGCATGGAGAACGCTGACAGCGTCCAGAGAGCTGGCCGGCTAGCAGAGAGGCTTCCATTACTGGATAACAAGCTGCTCCAGTGCCAAGCTGCATTAAATTAGCATGCAAGCCATAATAATTTGCATCTCATTGACTATCGCTGTCGCCTAGTAAGTCAGAGAGATGGAACAAGAGTTTAAGATACCCAGTCCTCCCTGACTGTATGCTTGTTCCTGGGCAGTGACTTACCAGTGACAGCAGGAGCAGCATGTCAGCCCTTGAGCTTGGATGTTAAAAGGTATCCTTAAGCCCACCCAAAAAATACCAGGGGCTTCTTGCAGTCCCCCGCAGTCAACCTGTGCCCACGCCGTCCATCTGAGACCTCCCAGCCAGCAGCAGCAACCCCCTGAAAGCTGGCAGGGTGTGGCCAATTGGAGGTTACTGCGCACGCGCAGCCCTGAGTTGCGCGCACCCTGATGGCACTCCTGTCTGGGAGTGCTCTGTGCATTTGCTGTAGTGATTTTCCCATACTATGCATGCCCAGAACGCTGCTGTGCACAGGGATACAGTGAGGAGGGGTGTGGCTGGCCAGCTTTAAAGGGGGGTCTCTGCTGCTGTGCACAGCGATGCAGTGAGGAGTGTGGCTGGCCAGCTTTGAGGGGGTGGCCGCTGCTGTGCACAGGGATGCAGTGAGGTAGGGTGTGACTGGACAGCTTTGAGGGGGTCGCTGCTGTCGTTTACTGGGATGCAGTGAGGAGGAGTGTGGCTGGCCAGCTTTGAGGGGGTCTCTGCTGCTTTGCACCGGGATGCAGTGAGGAGGGGTGTGGCTGGCCAGCTTTGAGGGGGTCGCCGCTGCTGTGCACAGGGATGCAGTGAGGTGGGGTGTGGCTGGCCAGCTTTGAGGGGGTCGCTGCTGCTGTGCATAGGGATGCAGTGAGGAGGGGTGTGGCTGGCCAGCTTTGAGGGGGTCGCCGCTGTTGTGCATAGGGATGCAGTGAGGAGGGGTGTGGCTGGCCAGCTTTGAGGGGGTCGCTGCTGCTGTGCATAGGGATGCAGTGAGGAGGGGTGTGGCTGGCCAGCTTTGAGGGGGTCGCTGCTGTTGTGCACAGGGATGCAGTGAGGAGGAGTGTGGCTGGCCTGCTTTGAGGGGGTCGCCGCTGCTTTGCACAGGGATGCAGTGAGGAGGAGTGTGGCTGGCCTGCTTTGAGGGGGTCGCCGCTGCTTTGCACAGGGATGCAGTGAGGAGGGGTGTGGCTGGCCAGCTTTGAGGGGGTCGCTGCTGTTGTGCACAGGGATGCAGTGAGGAGGAGTGTGGCTGGCCAGTTTTGAGGGGGTCACCGCTGCTTTGCATAGGGATGCAGTGAGGAGGGGTGTGGCCAGCCAGCTTTGAGGGGGTCGCCAGTGCTGTACATGGGGATGCAGTGAGGAGGGGTGTGGCCGGCCAGCTTTGAGGGGGTCTCCGCTGCTGGCTGGAGGAAAGGAAGGATGGCGTGGGCACAGGATCAATCCGGAGGGGGTGCAAGAAGCCCTAAGTAAGTTACACAGTAAGGCGGTGAATGCAGCGTCACGAGGCCGATTTCCCCCCCCCCCAGCGGGAACACTCAAGCGATAATCACTCTGCGGTGTATGGTCAGGCAACAGATCTCTCTCCGATCAAATGTGATCAGAGAGAGATCTGTCTCTTGGTTGGTCTGCTCATATATTGTCTGATGTATGGGAACCTTCAGAGGCCGAGGATCAGCAGGACAGCCAGGGAATCTGCATGGTTTAGAAAAAAGTCAACCTCCATATCCCTCAGTTGAGATGTGCTTTAATCAAGTGACAGGTACTTTGCACAAAAGATTTTATGCCAACCATCTGTCATGCAGCTGGGAGAAAGTTACAGAAAAGCATCTCATTGTCTGTATAGTAACAGTATTTTCTCTGTGGTGTTGCAGGTGGGGGAGCACAAGTTCAGCGCCCACCGGATTGTATTGGCGGCTTCCATCCCTTATTTCCACGCCATGTTCACAAACGACATGATGGAGTGTAAGCAGGACGAGATCGTCATGCAGGGAATGGACCCCAGGTGAGGCTGCAGAGGAGCGCTGAGTGTCATACTGTACATAGACAGTTATTTCCTGCGTTATGGAGGGATGATATATTGAGCAGAGCTTTATGGAGTACAACGAGTTCACATCTGAAGTAGGTAATCTGGGCACCGGAGGCACCGCGGTACTTTGTGCCCAAATGACCACTTAAAGCCGGCCGCTAATCTGCGCCGTTAACATACTGTAGAAGCCTATGGCGGCGGCCAAAGTACTGTATAGCTCCCAATATATGTAGCCGTATTTTAGTTAGGGTTGGGTATCATTTCGGGGGAGGTGTTAGGGTGAGGCATTGGTTAGGTGAATTTGGTGGGATCTACTAGGGTTAGGCATAGGTTGGGGGGTCTGTTAGAGTTAGGCATTAATTGGGTGGGTTAGGTAGGCATCAGTAGTGTGGATTGGCTAGGGTTAGGCATCAGTTGGTTACAGCATTGGTTGGAGTTAATGATCAATTTGGGGGTTGGTTAGGCATCAGGCATTAGGTAGGGTGTTGGTTGGAGTTAATTATTGATTGTGGAGGTGGTGAGGCATCGGTTGGGAGTGTCAGTTAGGGTTAGGCATCCATAGGGGAAGGGTTCAAGTGAGAATGGGGTCAGGTTAAGCGATAGTAAAATATTGGTGAAAATACCCGATATTCTACTATGGTAATTACGAGAGACCTGGCGGCGGGGACGTCTGAGACCTGGCGGTGGGGCAGGGGCGTCCTACACCTGGGGGTTGTTGAGGCTGGTGTTTACCAGTCCAGGATACTCCACCTACACCTCAGAGTTTCAACAGTGCAAGGTGCAGTTAATCATGTAATCGCATGTATTACTCATATATGAGATGTAATGTTATCTCTCTCCTCCCTTCGCAGTGCTCTGGAGGCGCTGATAAACTTTGCGTATAACGGGCACTTGGCCATCGACCAGCAGAATGTTCAGTCCCTCCTGATGGGCGCCAGCTTCCTCCAGCTACAGCATATCAAGGACGCCTGCTGCTCCTTCCTGAAGGAGAGGTGAGTTGCGCTGTTCACACCGCTTACCCTGCTCGCCGCTTACCGTTCTCGCCGTTTACTGTGCATACCGCTTACTCTGTGCACAGTTTACTCTGCACGTCGCTTACTCTGCTCGCCGCTTACTCTGCTCTTTTGATTTCACTGTAACGTTTTCACAACCTTTTCATGCGTAACTAATTTAAAATAATGTTCTCATACAAATAAAAAAAAAAAAAAAACTGCTTGAACCTGTATTTAACAACTCATCCTCCAGGACTGCCTATACTAGAGAGGAAGCCTGCTCCGCCCCCAAAGGAAACCCTTCATAAATAAGTCCATATAAATCCTTCCCCCTAAGCTAGCCTCCTCAGTTTTGATAGAGTAATCCCTAGAAGGACTACAGAGTCGATCTGTTATTAAGTCAAGACTTATCTTTTGGGAGAGAAGTTCTACAGAACGTCATCCCTCCCTAAGGTAATTTTATTAAACTTCTCGTTGGTCTCTCTAGTATAGGCCGTTCTGGAGGATGAGTTGTTAAAACCCTGTTAGAACTTACCGGTAGCGGTATTTCAACAAATCCTCCAGGACGGCTACCTTAGTTCCCTCCCTAATATTGGGGAGTAATAATATATAAAAATTAAAAAAAACATACTGGGTGTAATATTTCCTCTTCCTGGCTAGTCCTTCCAGGGATGACTCTATTAAAACTGAGGAGGCTATCTTAGGGGGAAGGATTTATAGGGACTGACTAATTTATTTATGAGGTGTTTTCTTTGGAGGTGGAGCTGGCTTCCTCTCTAGTATACACCCACAAGGATGTGTGAGACCGCACACTAGTGATGTCGGGGAATGGGCGTGCAGCGGATCCACCCCTGTACCCACAGGGTATAGCGAACAGTTTCTCCAAGATGATCCGGCACAGCTCTTTTAATCAGAAAATTATTTTATTGGATCATAAAAGTACAAACATTAAAGCTGCATAGTGGCTACGGTCCACCGTTTCGGACCATCACAGTCCTTGTTTACGCCACACAGCCAAATGAACAACTGCAAGCATGTTCCTTATATAGTCAAAGCTATGACATAGCAACCAATCAGAGAAACCTATGCAAATGACTGGACCTGATGGGGAACTGCAGGGCTTGTCCACAAAGGGTACCGCCCTCCTACTCCATTGGTCAAACATTTTGAAATGCATGATGTCATTGCAGTAACATAAACATGTAAATAGAAACGTTTCTAACTCTGATCTGTTGCACCTATTAAACATATAAAATGATCCAAGGAGGAATCCAGGGCATCATGATGTAGAGGGCATGGGCATGGATGTGTCATACACAGTGTAAAACTGTAAATAAAAGTACTCCGAGCGATGCCCGCCATCGCCATGGCAACCACCGTTACATGACAACCAATGCGGAAAAACGTACGTAATGACGCCTCTACAGGCGTCCTATTGCCGTCGCGATGCGGAAAAACATACGCATAGTACACGTATAAAAATACGGAACTGACACAGACAAAAATACGCATGCCCAATGCTATCAATGGGTGACCTGGATTCAACCCATAAAATAACACCCCTAGTTCTATCATGCATAGTAAAAAAGTGCAAAAGAACCTATGATACAAAAGTGACAATGAGAAGGGGACCCAAAGGACAACCTCCACCCCCAAAACAACAGAACTAGAGCCATAGGACATCTACCATACAAAATTTAAATCGTATTCCTTATTTCATCCCCCACGACCAATAGTCCCCAATTCCCTAATCCAACGCGCCTCTCTTTTTAACAGTTCTCTACCCCTATCACCCCTAAACCCACGGGGCACCCTATCAATTACTTGAACTCTAAGCTGACTGACATCATGTCTAAATTGAACAAAATGCTCTGAAACTGCATGTTCCAAGCTTCTACCCCTAATGTTGGATTTGTGTTTAGAAACACGATCTTTGAGCTCCTGCGTGGTTTTTCCCACGTAGCAGCTGCCACATGGACATTTAAGCATATAAACAACAAAGCGTGAACAACAAGAAAAGCGACCTCTACCAGAAGAGGGGTGAGAAAAAAACATCACCTCTAGTAATGCTATGGCACATGTGGCAGCTGAGACAAGGGAAAGTACCACACACACGAGGCACCTGTATATTGGACCCACGATTGGGGTCGGAGTGAACAAGCCTGGACTGTAACGAGGGGGCCCTTCTGTAGGAAAATAAAGGAGGCTGCTGGAATTCAGGAACATGTGGGAGGGAATCTTTAAGGGTGCGCCAATGTTTAGAAACAATATGTTGTACATCATCACTAATAGTGTTAAAAGTGGAGACGAATGCTATTCGTCCCTCATTTCTACCCCTATTACCCAATTTATTTTTTCTCTTTTGGTATTTCATTAGTGTATCAGAGGGATAACCTCTGGACTGGAATTTCCTGTTCATCTCAACTAGTCTCCTTTCCCTCGATTGAGTGTCACCAACAATTTTCGACACCCGATCATACTGGCTATTAGGAATGCTCACCACTTGATGACGTGGATGGAAGCTATCAAAATAGAGCACCGAATTCCTGTCCGTACTTTTAGCGAACAGGTCCATGCTAAGCTTCCCATCCTTTTTGAAGACACACGTATCCAAAAAGGACACTTTCTCCCGGTCCGCATTAACCACCAAACGGATATATCTGCATTTGCTATGTAAATTATCAACGAACGCTGTTAGGGTCGAACGTGGCCCCGCCCACAAACAAAATGTCATCGATGTACCGCCACCATCCTCTGGCGTACATCGTGAACAGTGGGTCATGGTAAACAAAGGCCTCCTCCCAGAGACCCATAAAAAGATTGGCATAAGAAGTGGCCACGTTCGACCCCATGGCGGTACTGCGTCGCTGCAGAAAAAATCGACCCTCAAATGAAAAATAATTCTCCCGCAAAATCAAATTCAAAAGCGCTATCAAAAAACCACGCTGTTGGTGATCATAGTCGGACCGGGTAAACAAATAGTGGTCTACAGCCTCTACACCGCCATCATGTGGGATGGCGGTGTAGAGGCTCTCGAAATCAATGGTGACTAACAACAACTCCCCCTCTACCTGCTCTAATGAGGCAAGCTTATTCAGGAAATCACCTGTGTCCTTAATATAGGAGTCTAACTGTGTAACATATGGTTGTAGCACTTTGTCTAAAAATTGTGCCGCGGGAGTGAACACAGAGTCCACGGCGGCAACAATCGGTCGTCCGGGGGGGCGGTGGAGGTCCTTATGTATTTTCGGCAATGTATAGAATAGGGGGACTACAGGATGTTCTTTAATCAAAAACTGTTTTAGGTCCTCTTCCACAATACCTCGGCCGACAGCATTATCGACAAGTCCCTTAAGTTTCTGTTGTACTCGATATGTGGGATCACAAGGCAGTTCTTCATATACATCACCCTTGGCTAATTGCGCGTATATCTCCTCCACATAAAGGGCCGTATTAAGGACCACCACCGCCCCTCCTTTGTCGGCTGGACGGAATGTAATGTCCTTCCTTTCTTGAAGACTAATAATTGCTGAACGTTCCTCACTAGTTAGATTGGACACAGTTCTCCGTTGGCCACTTTTACACTCTGCCTCAATAATGGCCAGTTCTCTTTTAACGTTAGAGACAAAAAGATTGATAGCAGGATTGGAGGGTGGCTTGAACGCACTCTTATTCCTAAGGCCAGTGTTCTTGAGAGAAAGACCATGTCCTTCAATTTCCTGAGCAGCTGGAAGTTCTGGAAAATTACTGAAATTTTTTTTTAAGTTTTACTGATCTAAAAAAAACTATGTAATTCAGTATCCAAAGGAAAAAAATTGGGAAAATTGGTAGGACAAAAAGAAAGTCCAAAATTAAGCACCCTCTCCTCGATCGCACTAAGAGGTGAATCTGAGATGTTCACAACAAGGGAAACTACGTTTTCCTCTGGCGTAGTTGCATTGGATCTCTCTTGTTGTTTTTGCCCTTTGGACCGGTGCTTCCTGCCGCCCCTGCGGCTCCTTTTCCTGTGCTGGCAGGTGAGGAGTCCCCCGAGGGTATCGAGGCCTCGCATGTATTACTCTCCTCTGCGGAGCTGCCTACTGCTTCACCTTTCGGGCGGGGAGGGTTGCGGGGTCTAGGTCGGCCGCGTCCTCTTCCCCTGCCTGCTGCAGGGTTGGGAACTTTCTGCCATGTATATACTGTACGTAACCACTGGTATAGTCCGAGACATCTCGTTTAAACTTCGCTTGTTTTGTCTCTTCTTGGGAGTGTAGGAAAGTTTCCATCTTATCATCAAGACTTTCCATATATTGATCATACTCTTCCCCTGTCAGTGCATGGCGCAGTTCCGTTTTTAAGGCTTTGATTTTATCATCGACCACTTGTAGTTCTCAATGTATCCTCACAATCGTGAATAACATGGAATCAAAGCTTTGACTATATAAGGAACATGCTTGCAGTTGTTCATTTGGCTGTGTGGCGTGAACAAGGACTGTGATGGTCCGAAACGGTGGACCGTAGCCACTATGCAGCTTTAATGTTTGTATTTTTATGATCCAATAAAATAATTTTCTGATTAAAAGAGCTGTGCCGGATCATCTTGGAGAAACTCCTCTCTAGTATAGGCCGTCCTGAAGGATTCGTTGAAATACCGCTACCGGTAAGTTCTAACAGGGTTTTCCATCCTAACGTAAACAGGAAGTGGCTGTAAAAATTGATAGTGTTTCACTTATGTGTGGTAGCGGCTAAATTTAAACTGAACGTGTGTTTTGTGTACATAATCTTATTTGGTAAAGACAAGGTTTAAACATGAAGATGGCTTCAGCGTCTTATACTTTAGAAAGTTGATGCCATGCAAATTATTTTGAATTGATACAAATTTTGGGTTCATTGCAAACAGTTCCTGTAGACAACTTGTACAGGACCAATCGCTACCATCACCTATTGCACCGCTTTGTTCTAATTCTTTCCATTTGCATACAATTAAGCTAAACTTTACATCAACTTTGAACTATTTGCATCTCATTAACAATTTTCCAAAATTCGTATAGTGCTTTTCTCCTGTCGGACTCCAAGCACTTGAGAGCTGCAGCCACATATGGGTGGGGCAGCTGGGGAAGGGATTCTGGGTAACAGGATGTTTATACATGGATTAATATTTTATGACTCTTCAATTGTATGAGACACCTGCTTTGAACTTTAAATTCAAATATTTATCTAATTCCCCCTGTATTGTCGCTTACGGATTAATGAACCCCCCCTCCTGCCTCCTGGTACTTCTGCCATTTGCCCTGCAAAGTCCTCTGGTCTGGGGCGTACTGCACATGCCCGGCTACATGCGCCTCCTTCGCATTCTGTTTGACGTAAGTGTTCTGCGTATGCGCAGTAGTACTCCCAGCCACGGGAGCGCGGCCAGACTTCACCTGTGCTAACTAGCCCTGACTGGAGGACTTTTCAGGGCCCATTGCGGACGATCCATAAGGCAGAAGAGGATGGAGTGATCGGCCTGAGGGGTGGAGGGGGGTGCTAGAGGAAACCCCAGGTATGTATAACTTTTTTCTCTCCCCCTGGCCGTCTCGAATACACTTGAAATATATTTCTGTAGGCTTTTCCTTACACCTCTGAGTTCTCTCTTCCCAGGTTGCACCCCAAGAACTGCCTCGGCGTGCGTCAGTTTGCGGAGACCATGATGTGCGCGGTGCTGTACGATGCCGCCAACCGCTTCATCCACGAGCACTTTGTGGAGGTGTCGATGTCGGAGGAGTTCCTGGCGCTGCCCTTTGATGAAGTCCTGGAGCTGGTCTCCCGGGATGAGCTGAATGTGAAGGTGGAGGAGCAGGTAGGCGTCCCTGGCATCACAGGAGGGTCGGAGCGGGTAGGTGACGGCTTCACAGGAGGGGGGGGGGAGGAGCAGGTAGGTGTCCCTGGCATCAGGGGGGAAGAGCAGGTAGGTTCCCCCGGCATCACAGGAGGGAGGAGCGGGTAGGTGCCGGCATCAGAGGATGGCGGAGCAGGTAGGTCCCTGGCATCACAGGAGGGCGGAGCAGGTAGGTCCCCGGCATCACAGGAGGGCGGAGTAGGTTGGTCCCTGGCATCACAGGAGGGAGGAGCGGGTAGGTGACGGCATCACAGAAGGGGTAGAGAAGCGGGTGGGTGTCCATGGCATCACAGGAGGGAGGAGCAGGTAGGTGCCAGCATCCCAGGAGGAGGGGGAGAAGCGGGTGGGTGTCCTTGGCATCACGGGGGGGGAAGCAGGTAGGTTCTCCCGGCATCACAGGAGGGGGGGATGGGAGAAGGTTCAATCAGTATAGAACACAGGTGTGGAACTCCAGTCTTGGAAGGCCATATCCATGCCAGTGTTAAGGGTGGACTGAGAAATGTGTTCTACTTGAGGAACTGCACCTTACCTTATTCACTCCCATCAATTATTTTGAGCTGTGCCAAAATGTGTGACGACCTCGGGCCCTGGCGGACTGGAGTTTGACATTCCTGGTATAGAGGATTTGGTGCCTGCCTCTGTGCTGGTGGGTTACATGGATTGGGTGCCGTGTTATGGGCATTAGGCTGTGTGAATGGCACATGCCTGGTATCATCACTGTGATCTGTATGTGGATTGTATAGACTGCAGGTGGAAACACTTGGAGCCGGATATCACTGTCACCTGGTGTTAAATGAAGACTGTTGGCTATAGATTAGGAGGGTTACTGTTCAAGTGGGATGAAACTCCATATTAACTGGGGGAAAAAAATCTTCCAATAAGAAATTACTTATTTAGTTTGTCTATCCTGTTGTTTATAGTGTTCACTGTCAGATTTAGGATAGATATAAAAAAAGAAAAAATAATAATATGATAAAACAATAATTTCTGCTGGTTTCCATCTTTACTGTTTCTTTGTGATGACAAAAGTGACATCACTTCTGCTGCTTGCTTTCTTTTTTCCCATCCCAACTCAGTGTTAATTTTCCTTCCCTACTGCCACAGCTTAAGCTGGCCATACACTAGGCCGATTCCCCGCCGATCGACAGCAGATTTGATCACTGGGATCGAATCTGTTGTCAGATCGTTCACGCAACACGCTAAATTTCGATCTATTTCGTCCCGAAATAGATCGATCCCGTCAATACGCAATACAGCTGCAATACATTACCTGCTCCGCCGGCGCGACTCCCCCCGGTCACCGCTGTCTTCTCCAGGTCTGGTCTGGTCTCTAGGTCCGGCAGGCTTCACTTCCTCCTGTCCCGGCAGGAAGTTTAAACAGTAGATGGTGCTCTACTGTTTAAACTTCCCCCAGACATGAAGAGGTGAAGCCTGCCGGACCCGGAGACCAGACCAGAGCAGAGAAGAAGACAGCGGTGACCGGGGGGAGTCGCGCCGGTGGAGCAGGTAATGTATGCGGGGGGGGGGGGGGGGAGCGGCGGCAGCACCGCCACCTCCACAGAGTGTGAACGGTTTCATGGTGAAACCGATTCACAATCTGTTTGCAGTAAAGGCAGCCATACGATCCCTCTCTGATCAGATTCGATCAGAGAGGGATCTATCTGTTGGTCGAATCTGATGGCAAATCGACCAGTGTATGGCTACCTTTACTGCCTCTCCAATAGCTAACATCACCTTGACAACATACTTGCACCACTTTGTAACCTCTTCAAAGGGAGCGTGGGAATCCATTACCTTCTTGTCAAAGTGTCCTTATCTTATCTGAAATATGAATCTTTCTATTATTTTCATGATGAGATAAGCTGATTACTGTATCTAAAATAAAAATCCCCACAATCCCACTGGCACTGCACAGTTCCTGCAGGTAAAGGCAACCCGGACCAGGTAGAAGCGGACTGCACTGGCGCAGAACTACTGCACCTGCGCAGTCCGCTCCGGTGGACCTGGAGGTCGGCCTGACGTCATCGCCGGGGACCAGAAGGGAGCTGCGGCGAGGGACATGCTGGGACCTTGGGGCTGGAGGAAGCCCCGGGTAAGTAGCACTTATTTTGGACATTTTGCCTTGATAACTCCTTTATGGAATAAGGGGGGGGGGGGGGTAGCTGTTACTATTAGGCTTAGAAGGTTAAGGTTAGGCATGAGGAAAGTGTATATATTAAAGATGGCGGTTAGGCTTTGGGATGAAGTTTTTCACATAGCAGGAGCAGATAACGTTAGGCAGTTAATGGTGCACATGTGACACATACAAAAATATTGTCGCAGACCCCAAATTACTTTGCGAGTGCAGTATAGGTAATTGTGTGTGTGAATCCATATGTAGTGACACAAGGGGACATTGCATACTGACGTTCTGTGTTTCCGCTGGGCAGGTATTTGAGGCTGCGCTGGCCTGGGTGCGCTATGACCGGGAACAGCGAGAAATCTTCCTTCCGGAGCTACTGACCAAAGTCCGCCTGCCCCTCTGCCGGCCGCAGTTCCTCACCGACCGCGTGCAGCAGGATGACTTGGTGCGTTGCTGTCATAAATGCCGGTAAGATGCTGACATTCCTCTGGACCCCATTGCCTTGGCCTAATCCACAACCCCAAAATATATAGCACAAAGATTCCCCCAAAACGTACAGATAAGTTGAATTGGCTGCCCCATTAATTGGCCCTAGATTACTATGGACATATGCAGGGCTGTGGAGTCGGTCCAAAAATCCACAGACTCCGACTCCTCAGTTTAGGATTCCACCGACTCCACGACTCCGACTCCTCTAATTTGCATATTACAATTTTGTTGATTAAAAGTATGTAACATGAAATTCGTCTCTTAACTGCCAACGCTTAGGAATTTTACAAGACAACTGAAGTGAGAAGGATATGTAGACTACTATATTTATTCCCTTTAGACTAAAACTAGTCCTTGGTAAGAGTACTTGTAAAAGGTACAAACCGGAACAAAGAGCATCTATCAGGCCCTAGGCAATGTAAGTGTGGGTACATGTAAGAATGATGTGCAGGTACTCTGCAGGGGAATGAGGAGATTGTAAACAGACAACACCTCTGTGTTCAATGTGCACAGCATTCTCAGTGGATTCCCTGCAGCTCTGTGGGGAGTGCATATGTAGAGTATAGTACTACTGTGTAACAAAGTAAACCTGAGACAGATGAAATTAAAGTTTTATACATACCTGGGGCTTCCTCCAGCCACCTTCAGGATAATCAGTCCCTCGTTGTCCTCCTCCACCACCTGGATCTTCTGCTATGAGTCCAGGTACTTAAGCCAGTCGGGCATAGTGCGCATGCACACACTCCGCCGCCAGGAGCTTACTACACCTGTGCAACACTATTGCGCCGGTGCAGAATGTTCCTGGCTGTGGGAGCGGCATGCAGCCGGACAGCGCTGACTGGCTGAATTACCAGGACTCATAGCAGAAGATCCGGGTGGTGGAGGACAGCGAGGGACTGATTAGCCCGAAGGGGGCTGGAGGAAGCCCCAGGTATGTATAAAACTTTACTTTTCATCCGTTTCAGTTACCCTTTAATTTGTAGTCACCAAACCAAATTTTAATAACATATCAAATTATTTGATTTCATCAGCAAAGGGAGTGCATACATTTGCATAAATCAGCATCAGTGCAGAATTATTTCCATCTCATTGACCATCTCTATTAGTGACACAGCTACACATCAGGCTTTATTCTTACAGCATGTGATGATCCGCTCAGCTGGCTGCACAGGCAGACAGCTGTTTGTCCATTCCTCTAGTCTGTGGGCTGCAGGTCTCTGGAACAGAGACCTGTCTTTCCATTGCAAGTTGTCTATAGCAAAGAAACTTATGCACAGGACTGCAGCTGTTACTGCCAGAGTGCGACTTCCGAGGTAAACTCACTGTGCATTATTTGAAGAAAAAAAGCGGTAGTGCACATCCAGCTAAAACTTAGCATTTATTCCAAACGTTTTAAAAAACTTTTTCCAGGCAATACAAACATGGAGAGAGGTACAGGCAGAGAGAAGGTCAACAGCCGTTTCGCGCCTATGTAGCGTGGCGCATCATCAGGATGTCTTTCCATTGCAAGTTTCTGGTCTGTTCTCTTGCTGGGGAATTTGCATACATTCGTTATGCAAATCCCCTACCTGCCTTCTTTGATGACTGGCACTATAAGAGCTTTATGGTTCCCAGAATGCTTTGCTGGACATTTCCCTTCCATGGTCTGTTCCTGATGGACACTGCTGGAGTGTCAGCCATTGCTATCTAGTATAGTTAATTCCTGGGGGTTGCTTTAGGCTCCCCTTCTAGCCCAGTCAGGTTGTATTATCTGTATTGCCTGTTCTGTCTTGTCTTGCCTGTTGCCATTGTCCTGTCCCAACGGTGGTGGACAGGAAATGGTTCTGATCTCTGTTCTTGGAGTATAGCTGGTGCAGTGGTTGCTACCAGCTATCTCTTCTGTTCTGTCTCCTGGGATCGCGCTAGCTACTTTTCGCTAGCGCTGGGGATCCTTCTGTTCTGTCTTCTGGGATCGCGCTAGCTACTTTTCGCTAGCGCTGGGGATCCTTCTGTTCTGCTACTCTGTACCTGGATCGCGCTAGCCACTTTTCGCTAGTACTGTGGATCCTATCTCTCGCTTGTCCCTGTTTTCGTGTGTCTGTCTTGTCCGCTACGCTTGCTGGAGGCTCGGTGAGGTAACCGTTAAGCAAGCGCTCGCGTCCTCTGTTTCATGTTTGTCTGTTAATGGTTAGTTAGGCGTGCTTGTCTCTATTGTGCTTATCACGTGGAGATCGCGCATAACCGCGTGCACTGTTGCGAATGAGTGCGGTGTTCGCGGTTAGCTAGCGTTTGTTATTTTCCGTATCTCCATATTGTATTATTTGCTGTGCCTTTGCTACCCTCGTATTCTATTCTGATCTGCCTTGTGTCACGTCTGGCGATCGCACCTCTCGCGACCGCGTTCCTATTTCATATCTGCTGTTGTGTGTGCGCGGTCGCGGGGTGGCGACTGGATTGGCGCACACACATACAACCTGTCCCTTTGCTCGTTCTCATTCGCAATCGCCTCTCTTGCGATTGCGTTCTGCGTTTCGTGCAATTCCTGTCCGGCATTTGTGGAGGTACAGAGGATTGGTTCCTCTGCACTCCCCAGCGCCATCTGCCGACAGGAATTTCCCTCTACAGGTGCGTAGCACCTTTTGCTGGGTGCCTGCAATTACACGCTTGTGGATGATTTCCGCCGTGTAAGCGCACGCGTTGTGCGCTGATCACGGAGAAAGTTCCACAATCGTTACACAGCATAGATGTTATTTAGTATATATAAGAGATTCCTGTGTACACATCATATATACAGTCACAATCAGATATGTATATCTGACCTTAAAAATACGGGGACTGCTTTATTGAAGCAGCACAAGTAACTAATTTTGATTGGTTTATTTCATTTTTGTGGACTAAGCACAGCTATTACTGTATATATACATTATTTTTAATGACTATTATCTGAGAAATAGAACATTTTATCATATTTTCTATTTTAATTACAGTTACAAATTCATTAGGAGTCGGAGTCGGTGCATTTTTTCCCGACTCCGACTCCAGGCACCCAAAATTGCCCGACTCTCCGACTCCGACTCCACAGCCCTGGACATATGACTATGGTAGGGATTAGATTGTCAGCCCCTCTGAGGGACAGTTAGTGACAGGACTATATACTCTGTACAGCGATGGGGAAGATGTCGGCGCTATATAATTACTAAATCATGACAATTAGATTAACCTTCATACATCTGGATAAGAACTGATTGTGTGCACATCGCACTGGATCCATGCGTGCGCATGCATATTTGTTGTTTTTTATTATTATTTTACTGGAGAGGGGAATTCATCCAACATTTTGCTGGGTAGGCCTACTTATACTGCTTCTAAGTTCATGCAAATTTGGCTCCACTTATGGCCGCACCCACATTCTGGACTGTGGCCACACCCATTTTTCAGTGCCCAGGATCTTTTAGGATCCCAGCAACGCCCCATGCTGCTCCATATGGTGTGCATCACCCCAACGCCTGGATAAGAACTCTAACGTTAGTTTTTGGTGCGTTTCAGGGATCTCGTGGACGAAGCGAAGGATTATCACCTGATGCCAGAACGCAGACCTCACCTGCTGGCGTTTAAAACGCGGCCGCGGTGCTGCACGTCTATCGCCGGCTTGATCTACGCAGTGGGAGGACTGAATTCAGCAGGTACCTTGTTTTCCTGAATTTTGTGAGAGTCAATAGAGTCCAGGATTTGCTAATATGGCGTTTAAAGGACACCCGAAGCGAAAATAAACTAATGACATAAACAATTGTATCTATCTTTCTTCTCCTAAAAATGACTTTTTAAGATATTTCACAGTTTTATTTAATGTTTAAATCTACTTTTTAAGTTTTAACTGTTTTATTATTTTTGCTCAATGACACATTCATTGAAGTATGCCAGAACTAAAATCTATGAACTATTGACCATTTTTATCTCTTTCCTGCTCTCAGAATCCATTTTTTGCTAGGAAAGTGTTTTATAGTTGGAATTTCTTATCAGTGATGGTCACACTGTAGTCACTTCCTGTCTGAGTCAGGACTGAGTCAGCCAATTACATACCTGATATTTAACTCTTTCAGGAAGAGAATAAAAGGAACACATCATAGTGATTTGTGTGCTAGGCACTGTACATACCCATGTCTATCTCATCATGTCACATGTCACCTCGGGTATCCTTTAAAGAGGAACTCTAGAGACAAACAGCAGAACGTAGCCAGTTATTCAGGATGCTTACTTGTACATTAAGTTTTCTGGTTTCAGCACCAGAAACCCTTCCTATACCTATACTTAGCTGTAAGGGCTCGTTTCCACTATTGCGGTGCGGAATCGCCTGGATTCCACCGCTGATGAAATCGCATGCGGATGCGATTCCGCATGCGTTTTTTGCCACGAATTTGCATAGGTAATGGTATTTGCGATTTTAACCATGTCACTGCCTGTGTGAATTTACATTGGTACCCTATGCGAATTCGCGGCAAAAAACGCATGCGATTTCCCTTATTGTGTGCGATTCGCCTGCATTCCACATGCAGGCGAATTCTGCAGGGTGTTCCGTGTAGATTTTCTCCGCACAATAAAACGCTCCCGCAGATGCATAAGTGGAAACAGGCCCATTCACTTATATTGTCTATGCGAATCCGCATACGCAAGACGCATGCGGATTCGCGATAGTGGAAACGGGGCCTTAGTGATAATGTAAAACTAAACAATGTTATTCACTACATTATTTTCACTACACTTCCTCTCTAAAGTGAACCTGAATCTGGGCAGAAAAAGGTTAATCAACCTATGTAGAGGCAAAGCTCTGGATCCCATAGAGACTTCCCGTTCCTTGTTCCGTCCCGTTGTTCCACCGATGTCCCCCATTGCAATTATTTGACCTGCAGTTTGAATATCTCTTTGTCTCTCCTCAAGCAAGCTTAGGAAAGTTTGGCTCACAGTGATCACAGAGTTAGGAGTAGGGATGCTCATTGAGATGCAGATATTTTCGAGTTGATGAAGGGTTATGCAAATGTATGCTGCTTAAAAATGCGCCAGTCAAATTTTACCTCTGCAGGATTTTATTGGTTCATTTTCAAGCTGCCTATACTGTATTTGCATACAAACTTTACGTAACGCTGCATCAGCTCAAAATGATTTCCATCTCATTGACCTTCCCTTGTCGGAAGCCAAGGAAGGATCGGTTCCTGACCGCCTCACGGAGCTCTGCTGTCATACCAACCGCAGTGTTAGTGGGCTGCAGCGGCGGGGTGGCAGCGTGGTCCCTACAGCGTGATGTCGGTGAGTCCCGTTTTTGTACCAGAAAGTCTCTAGTCCTTAAAGGGAACCTAAACTGAGAAGGATATGGATTTTCCCTTTTAAAATATTACCAGTTGCCTGAATCGCCTGCTGATCCTGTGTCTCTAATACTTTCAGCCACAGCCCCTGAACAAGCATGCAGATCAGGTGCTCTGACTGAAGTCAGACTGGATTAGCTGCATGCATGTTTCAGGTGTGTGATTCAGCCACTACTGCAGTCAGTGAGATCAGCAGGACTGCCAGGCAACTGATATTGTTTAAAAGGAAACATCCATATCTCTCTCAGTTTAGGTTCCCTTTAAAGTGAACCAGAGATGAAAATAAACTAATGAGATAAACTATTGGATCTGTCCTCCTACTCCTTTTTTTTTTTTTTTTATTTTTTTTTTTTGGGGGGGGGGGGAATATCTCAAGGTTTTATTTTATGTATAAACATTTACAAAGCAGATATGTTTCATAGTCTCAATTGCAGTGTCTCCAGAGCCCCAGAGTGAAGATACATGAACTATTGACCTTTTTATCTTTTCTTCTCACAGTACAAAGCCCAGGTATCTGCTTAGGAAAGGGTTTGATGCTAGGTACACACGTTACGTTTTTCCATTCATTAGATGCGTTCAATCGATAAATTAAGTCATGTCCGATATTAGTGTACCAGAGATGACATGTGACATGATGAGATAGACGTATGTATATACAAGCTGTGTCATCTCTGGTACTCTTTAAGGGGCCAGAGACTGCTGGCACTTAAGTGGTTAAAAAAAGTTTAGATTTGTTACGAATCTGAGCTGAGGGCAGAGAGCTGCGTAAAGCAGAGATGGAATAGAGTGTTGGTGCACAGTGCTGCCCCCTCCCCCTCTTGCTGGGAATGAAGAGCAGAGCACCCAGAGATAAGTTGGAGTTTAATTAGAAGCAGCTGCTTATACCAGCTGCACATAACAATGCAACTCATTTTTCTCAGCTGAACACATAACTGGATTAGATGGAACAGTAGTCCATTTATGATGATGTCATCTGTTTCTCTACAATCTGCCTGTAAAGAGGGTCACTGTTAAATGTTTAAGACGAGTAGCACATTTCTACGCAGGAGATTCTCTGAACGTGGTGGAAGTCTTCGACCCCATAGCCAACCGCTGGGAGAAGTGCCAGCCAATGACAACGGCCCGCAGCAGAGTAGGCGTGGCTGTCGTCAACGGACTCCTGTACGCTATTGGAGGATACGACGGCCAGTCCCGACTCAGCACTGTGGAAGTGTACAACCCTGACACCGATACCTGGACCAAAGTAGGAAGCATGAATAGCAAGCGGAGGTGTGTGGGATTTATATTAATAATAATATCATTTACATTATTTAGCTCTGACATATTCCACAGTGCTGTACAAAGATCACCGATCTATTCCCATCAGTCTCTGCACCAGAGGAGCTTACACTCTAATGTCCTCACCACAGTCACACACTATTATTATTATTATTATTATTATAATACATTTATATAGCTCTGACATATTCCACAAACCTGTACAGAGATCACTGACCCATTCCCAACAGTCTCTGCACCAGAGGAGCTTACACTCTAAAGTCCTCACCACAATTACACACTAGTATTATTATTATTATTATACATTTATATAGCTCTGACATATTCCACAGCACTGTACAGAGATCACTGACCCATTCCCAACAGTCTCTGCACCAGTGGAGCTTACACTCTAATGTCCTCACCACAGTCACACACTATTATTATTATACATTTATATAGCTCTGACATACACCACAGCACTGTACAGAGATCACTGACCCATTCCCAACAGTCTCTGCACCACGGGAGCTTACACTCTAATGTCCTCACCACAGTCACACACTATTATTATTATACATTTATATAGCTCTGACATATTCCACAGCGCTGTACAGAGACCACTGATCCATTCCCATCAGTCTCTGCACCAGAGGAGCTTACACTCTAATATCCTCACCACAGTCACACTATTATTATTATTATTATACATTTATATAGCGTTGACATAGTCAATAGGACTAGTACTATATTTACATATGTTTATTTCATAATATCACATGCCACTTTTGATACCCTTAAAATAAAAACATTTTTATCTGTACAACAGTAGATTTTTATTCTTTGTTAGTGTTGTGGATAAGTGGTGAGTACTGTTATTAATATTTATATAGGGCCAACATGTCACTAACTGTCCCTCAGAGGAGCTCACAATCTAATCCCTACCATAGTCCTATGTCCATCGTAGTCTAGGGCCTATTTAGAGGAAAGCCAATTAACCTTACTGAAATTTTTTGGGATGTAGGAGGAATCCAGAATGCCTGGAGAAAACCCACACAGACATGGGGAGAACATACAGATAATGCCCTGGCTGGGATTTGAACCGGGGACCCGGAGCTGCAAGGCGAGAGCACTAACCACTGCTCCACTGTCTCACTGCCTTCCAGTTCAGGAGTCCCGGTTTCCTCCTATGTATTCTGCCTATACTAAGTGTACCACTGGATGGTGCAGGCATCTGGGATCTATAGGTTACCTATACTAGGTTATCATGTACTGGTGGATGGATCAGGCCTCCAGGATGGGCCCGGTCTATGGATTTGTAGCAGTTGAACATTGGTGACATCTGTCAAGAGGTACTTCCGTCTGTTATTAATGATGGCTTCTTGTTCTTTCAGTGCAATGGGGACAGTAGTCCTGGACGGACAGATCTATGTATGTGGTGGATATGATGGAAACTGCTCCCTTAACTCCGTAGAGACGTATAATCCAGAGACCGACAAGTAAGAAAATGCGACCATTTGTATTTACTGTGACTCACTGAGATTGTGTGTGGGGTGTCTGGGATGGACATTTGGGTAGCACAACAGAGGCGCTGAGAAGATTAATTTACACTAAAAACAGTTTAAAAAAGGGAGATAGAGGTGGGCTAACCTCCCCATAGATTACTCAATTTGGTCGATTTCAAATAAAAATCACTTTACTAAATACTCCAATGTGCAACACGTTTCGCAGGTTTTACCCCGCATCAGGCAAAATCAAGGCGTAACTGAAACGAGCCCTGTAACAAGCCAGGCGCCTTACTTTGACATATTATACTATTGTGGCCTCTCGATTTCTTCTTTTGTCTGTCTATAAGTGATTTGGGTAGCAGAGGTCTAAGTATGTTTTTTTTCCATGCATCAGATGGTCAGTAGTGACACCGATGAGCTCCAATCGCAGCGCTGCTGGTGTCGCTGTGTTCGAGGGCCGGATTTACGTCTCTGGTGGACACGACGGACTACAGATTTTCAACACGGTGGGTATTCATTCTCCTGGACTGCCTTCTGCATTTATTACGCCTGGAGCCCACTGACAGCACTACCAATGCAGTCTTGAGATTTTAAACACGATTATCGGACCAATTGTGATTTGGTCCTGCGGCCATTGAGCGCGCTCGCTCCCAAAATCCTGCATGCGTCGCTTTGTGATCAAAACGCTGCAAATGGAACCACAACCATAGGGTTCTACTGTTGTCCGCTTTGCTGATAGTTGGTAAGTGCTGCAAAAGCGCTGACAGTGGACCCAAGGCCTTCTGCGTTCCTCTTAAATTTACTCACTCCCTTTTGCCAGTAGACTGTTGTACCGTGTTAGCCATCAGTACAAGCAATACGTTTTGAATCAGGATGATACCATTTATTGGCTAACTTAGGGGTAAATAAAAAGTAAGCTTTCGGCTTCTTCAGACTTTGTTCCTGTATACTGACAAGAAGTTGACATATGACATTTATTTATGTTTGCAAAAGAATGTTTCTTCTCCAAATGTCCAGTGTACATAAAGTGTAGGTTTTAACATCTTGTTTATATACAGGAACAAAGTCTGAAGAAGGCGTATTAGCTGAAAGCTTACTTTATTTACCCCTAAGTTAGCCAATAAATCGTATCATCCTTATTCAAAACTACTTGCTTTTCCTGTTGGCAAGGGGACAGTTAGCAAAAAAAAGGTTTTTTTTTTGTCCACTTCTTTTGCTAAGGACATGTGTTTGGCTTCATTTGCTCAGATAGCCCCCTCTCTAATAAGGATTTTTTGTTTCGAGTGCCCCTCAATATCTATATACTCTGCAAAAACAATTTTTTTTTTATTTTGGCAAATACCTGAATTTTCTCCTTTTTAATCCAGCCATGGGATTCACGCTGATATACTTTTTGTCCTCCTTCCCCTGGGAAGGGGTGTGGTTAGTCAGCCTCCTAACTCTTGTGGAGGGAGGAGCATAGCGTAGGCTGCCACTCTCCCTTTCACATTGTATTCTGGGAGGGGGCATGGCTGGGTGACTATTCACCCTGTCTACTATTGTGACTGGCGAATGGAGGAGCAATGCTTACGCTGCCACTCTCCCTCCTACATTGCATTCTGAGAGGGGAACCTGGCCGGGCAGCTATTCATTGTACATACTATTGAGGCTTATGGAGGGAGGGGCAATGCACACGCTTTCACTCTCCATTCCACATTGTATTCTTGGAGGGGGACGTGATTAGGAAACTATTCACCCTGCCTACTATTGTGGCTTGTGGAAGGAGTAGCATAACCAAGGCGGCCACTCTCTCTGCCTATTGCATTCTGGAAGGGGGCATGGATGAGCAGCTGTTCACCCTGCCCTTATGGAAGGAGGAGCAATGCACTGACTGCCACTGTCCCTCCCACATTTCATTCTGGATGGGGGCTTGGCTGCCCTCGCCCTCCCTACTTGAGTTATACAAGAAAAGATGTGTTCCCATTGTGGGAGGGACTGTTAGCAGAACCTAGGAGATCCCAGCATGAGTCACATGATCGCACTGAACAAGCAGGAAGACCAGGAATTGCCCCCTTGCCTGATGTAATCTCTTGCTTCCAGTGTGAAGATAAATGTCCTGCAGAAGGACCAGATTCTCATTTTCCTCCTATTTTATTACTTAGTTTCCAGCTTTTATCACTAGGCTTTCATCCACACCATAGTTCCACTTTTACAAAACTTTGAACTGCTTTTGAAAAGTTCCAGCAAAGAAAATACCAGCGGTGAAGCAAACATGAATTTAAAAATAAACGTGTGGGATAATGGCCTCAATTCTGGTAGCTATGTGAGGTAAATATTTTTTTTGTAGGTAAAATACCTCATGAGGTTAGGATAGTCTTTGGAGGATGTTTTTTTTTTTTGTTGAGGGGGGGGGGGGGGGGGAGGTGTATTTGATTATATAGCAACCTATGAAAAGTATATTTATAGGCATCCCTAAAAAAATCCAGTAAATATTTGGAGTTTTAATTCTACTATTCTTTTCTATTACACAGCCTAAATAGGAATGACACTAAAACTAGAGTGACCAGACGTCCCGGATTGCCCGGGACGCGTCCCAGATTCGGGGTCCGCTGTCCCAGGCTGCATGAGGTCCCGGGAAACGTCCCGCTTTCAGCAGCGGGACGTCCCGGCCTCGGGACTCTGGCCACTCTATAGACGCCGTGCCAGTTCATTGCCCGCAGCCCCGCTCCAGCCTAACTGTCTTCCGGTGTTCCGACACTGGCAGGCGAGCAGAGTTACGGCAAGATGGCTGCCGGAGCCCTGTACTGGAGACTATTTGTGTCTCCAGTACAGGGCTTCGGGCGCTATCTTACCGTAGCCCTGTCAGCGCAGGAGAGAAGATCAGCAGCAAGACGGTCCCGGGAGCAGCGCGCCAGAGGCCGGAGACTTCTGCCAGGTGAGTAAATGCTTTCTTTTCCAGGTGAAATGTTTGCCGGCATTGCGTTTATTTTCTGGTGAAATGTTTGCCTGCATTGCGTTTATTTTCTGGTGAAATGTTTGCCCGCATTGCGTTTCTTTTCTGGTGAAATGTTTGCCCGCATTGCGTTTCTTTTCCAGGTGAAATGTTTGCCCGCATTGCGTTTCTTTTCTGGTGAAATGTTTGCCTGCATTACGTTTCTTTTCTGGTGAAATGTTTGCCCGCATTGCGTTTCTTTTCTGGTGAAATGTTTGCCGGCATTGCGTTTATTTTCTGGTGAAATGTTTGCCTGCATTGCGTTTATTTTCTGGTGAAATGTTTGCCCGCATTGCGTTTCTTTTCTGGTGAAATGTTTGCCCGCATTGCGTTTCTTTTCCAGGTGAAATGTTTGCCCGCATTGCGTTTCTTTTCTGGTGAAATGTTTGCCTGCATTACGTTTCTTTTCTGGTGAAATGTTTGCCCGCATTGCGTTTCTTTTCTGGTGAAATGTTTGCCCGCATTGCGTTTCTTTTCTGGTGAAATGTTTGCCCGCATTGCGTTTCTTTTCTGGTGAAATGTTTGCCTGCATTGCGTTTCTTTTCTGGTGAAATGTTTGCCCGCATTGCGTTTATTTTGTACTGACATGTTGGCCGCATTGTGTTTATTTTGTACTGACATGTTTGCCCGCATTGCGTTTATTTTGTACTAGCAATTTTGCCCGCATTGCGTTTATTTTGTACTGACATGTTTGCCCGCATTGCGTTTATTTTCTGGTGAAAATGCAAAATGCATACAAATCGACTTTACCTCCAGGTACAGGCAGATCTTAGGCCTAGTGCACAACGAGCGGTTTTTGGAGCGATCCGCTGGCCGCATCCGCCTGTAAAAACGCTTGGCTAATGTGTTGCAAAGGGATAGTACACACCGGCGGTTTGAGGTTTTTGCCAAGCCGCAAACGTGCCTCCTGCTGCACGTTTGCGGTTTTCGGAAGCGTTTCGTCCTCAATGTAAAGTATAGGAAAAACGCAAACCGCTCTGAAAAACGTTACTTCAGAGCGGTTTGCCAGACGTTTTTGTTACAGAAGCTGTTCAGTAACAGCTTTTACTGTAACAATATGTGTAATCTGCTACCCAAAAACGCACCCAAAACCGCTAGGTGTGTTTTTTAGAAAATGTCTCTAAACATACCTAGAATCGCTCTGAAATCAGCTCCAAAAACTGCTAGCGTTTTGTGGATCTGCTAGCGGTTTTGGCGTGCACTGGGCCTTAAACTGATCTGTAAATTATGTGCTAACATGCCCCCTAATTTCCATGAGAATAGCTATTTTGGGTAAAATACCTCATAAATTACCTCATGAGGTAAAACATGACTAAAACCTACCAGAATTGCTAAATGTCATTACCTCATGAGGTAAATTACCTTACATGAGGTAATTTGTTTGATAACCCTACCAGAATTGAGGCCAATTTGTTGTATGTGTAGTACTAGCAATGTCACACACACACACACCCCCTTTACTCCGGCAACCACATGGGGCGTGTGTATGAGGGTTGCGTTGGAGCCCAGAGCCATTGGTGGACAGGTGAAGTATAGGGCACCAGGGGGGACAGTGCTGGGGGGTTTGTCGCGTTCGTCACTTGTCCCCACACCATTAGCGCTGCTCACCCAATCACCCACAACGGCCTGACATCTTGCAGCATGTTGAGATGTTTGGCCTGAAATTGGTTGCATCGTCGATCGCACATGCACTTGGCGGCACCGTTTTTCATCCAATAATAATTATCAAGTTGGTTGGTTGATCAGCCGGGTATGGGGTACCTTTAGAGCTGGAAAATGCTGAAAGGCGCAGGAACACACAATCGATTATTTTCGACAGATCTGATGTGATTTCCGATCGTTTATCTGATCAATTTTCCAATCGCTTCTATACAAAATCGATCAGAAAAACGATCAGAAATCAGATTGCCCCTGTTGGAATTGATCAATTCGACCATCAATCTGATAGGAAATTGCATGGTGTGTACCAGGTATTACGGTTCCCACACTTCAGGAGATTATGGGCTGATTCAACAAAGGGACAAATTTATCTCTAATCGAATCTGATTAGAGATAAATTTGTCTGTTCAATGATGCTACCCATATACTACAGGCAGATTCCCATCCAATTTCAGCATGAAATCTTCAGGGAATTGGCTGAGCCTACCGCGTCCGCCGCTGCCCCCCAATGTATAAATGTGTTCCCCTCCCCCCCCCCCCCCCCCCCCCCCGGTGTGTGCATTTATACATTACCTGTCCTGTGGCAGCCTTCAACGCGGTGTCTGTAACCTCCAGGCGGCTCTCAGTACACGTTACTGGTGCATAGTGTCTGACGTCAGAAGCTATGCGCCGGCATTAAACAATATGTGCAAGTGGCATGCACGGAGGCCACCCAAAGGTTACCGACACCGCGCGGAGGTTGACACAGGACAGGTTATAATGCACACACGGGGGGAGTGTTACGAAGTTTCACATTTATACATTTCAGCGGCAGGGGTTATGTCGCTCGTTCCGAAATCTGCCGCCGCACACCTGAACAACCAACGTCAGCCCAACATCTTGCACCAGGTGCACTGGGTGCCACCAATTTTCAAACAATTTGATAATATTAACATATTTGGTTGGTCGATCGTCTGCCAAAGTTGCCTGATGTATGGACACCTTTAGGCTACGGTCACATTAGGCTTTTTCAGCCGAGCGGAACGCAGCAGCCGAAGCAATGCTTTCCCTATCGGAAAGTTCACATTACTACGTTCCGCTCCGTTCCCTGCGTTCCGCTCATTAGAGCGGACGTTCCCGACATGTCGGGACCTTGCGTTCCCGCTCGAATCTGCTGTGAAATCGTCACGCAAACGCTGGCAGAACGATCGATTTCCGTCCGAAATCAATCGTTCCCGTCGATCCGTCCGTGGGGAAGATTTTGCTCGATCGCCGGCGGGTCGGGAGTGCTTCGATAGCGGCGTTCGAATGCCCGATGACCGACGCTAGCGGCAATACATTACCTGCTCCGCGCTGGTCTCCGGGTCCGGCTGGCTTCACTGAACTTCCTGTCCCAGCAGGAAGTTTAAACAGTAGAGCGCCCTCTGCTGTTTAAACTTCCCCAGGCAGGAAGTTCAGTGAAGCCAGCCGGACCCGGAGACCAGCGCGGAGAAAAAGACAGCGGAGAAACCGGGGGAGTCGTGCCGGCCGGAGCAGGTAATGTATGAGGGGGGGGGGGGGGGGGCAGTGGCAGCTTCACAGATTGTGATTGTGAATCGATTTCAGCATGAAACCAATCTGTTTGCAGTAAAGGCAGCCATACGATCCCTCTCTGATCAGATTCGATCAGAGAGGGCTCTATCTGTTGGTCAATCTGTTGGCAAATCGACCAATATGGCTACCTTAACACTTGGTTTTCTAGTCCTTTTTATTTACAGACAATTAGGAAAGATAAGAGTTGTTTACAATGGATAAGCAGAAGGGGATATTTGTCACTGTGGTCTCACCATGTTCCTGCTCTCTCCACAGATGGAATACTACAACCACCACACGACCACCTGGCACCCGGTAGCCAGCATGCTGAACAAACGATGCCGCCATGGCGCCGCCTCCCTGGGCAGCAAGATGTTCATCTGTGGCGGATATGATGGCTCCGCCTTCCTCAGTGTTGCCGAGGTCTACAACTCTATGGCGGATCAATGGTACCTCATCACCCCAATGAACACTCGGCGCAGCCGTGTCTCCCTGGTCGCCAACTGCGGCCGCCTCTATGCTGTGGGCGGCTACGACGGCCAGTCCAACTTGAACTCTGTAGAAATGTATGATTCGGAAACCAACCGCTGGACGTTTATGGCCCCCATGGTGTGTCATGAAGGTGGAGTCGGGGTCGGCTGCATTCCACTCTTGACCATCTAAGGGGGCCAGAAGAACATAGCCTGCTAAAATGGGATCAATGCCCTTTTTTTGTTTTTTTAATTAATGTGAAAGTCTAGACTGTAAGGTACAAATCCAGATGCTCAGTTTCCTCTCCTTCGTGTTTCTATCTTTGTGTTGTCTTCCCAAGACTCCAATCATGATGAGACAATCTCTTATCAGTATAACGAATGTATTGGTGGACTGCTCTTCAGACTCTCGCCCACCCCGTAAGGGGTGCCGGATTGTTTTTCAACTCCTGAATAAGGGCTGCTGGCTCTTTTCCATCCCCTGAAGATGGGCCACCGGCTCCTCACTTCCTTCTCTGGAGGGCTTTTGGCCTTCTATTTGCTCTTGAAGAAAGGCTGTTGGCTTCTTTCCCAACCCCTAAAAATGGGCCCTTTTTAGCTGCTCTTCTTGTTCCAAAGGATGGTCCACCAGCCTGCCTCTTTCGAGACAGAGGAGAGCTCTTCTGGCTTTTTGCATTCCACTGAGGAAGGGCTGCTGGGTCCTTCTCCAACCTCCAGGGCCACACCCTCCTCTCTTCCATCTTGTAGGAGGGGCTGCAGGTTTTCTCCATTTCGTAGAGGAAGGGCTGCTGTCTTTCCCAACCTCCAAATATGGGCCACACTCTCTGTGTCTGGAAGGAGGGGCTGCTGGCATAGTCCTTTCCTCTGAGGAAGAGCTTCTGGGTCCTACCCCAATTTCCAAATATTGGCCACACACTCCTCTCCTCCATCTTGGAGGAAGGGCTGCTGACATTTTCCCTTCCCCTGAGGAAGGACTGCTGGGTCCTTTCCAGGTCCCTAAGATGGGTTGGTTGCTCTCCTTCACCTTGAAGGGCCAATATTTTTTTTTTATTAACCTTATGTCCTCTCCTTCCCAAAGGAAGGACTGCTGACTTCTCTTAGAGCTCTAGAGAAAGGTATGCTGTCTTTCTTCCCTGCCCCTGAGGAAGGGTTTCTAGCTCCACTCCTTCTCCCCGCCCCCAAGGATGGGTCCTGGGTTTAAATACCTCCCCCATCCCCGTATGACTGTTTAGCTTTTCCAAATCTTGTGAGCTTGTTTTTTCTAGAGCTTCTGCACCAAAGTGATCTGCGTGTCGTGCACTGAGCCGCTGTGTGCTGTGATTCTCGTGTCCGGGAGCTTGCAATTTAAATCATGTCACTTTGATTGATACGTTTTATATCTGTAGAATATTTGCTATCTGTATAGTGCCATAGAGTTCCCTGTAATGAAAACAAAACGGAAATCCAAGAAGATTCTTTTTACAAAGGACTTTAGATTTCAGCTGGTCGTCTTCCTGTGGTGTAAAGTGTATCTGCCTGCAGAGTTCAGCTGGCGAACTACAAGCTTCAGCAAGCCTCCGCTGCATTTCCTAAATGCAGCAAGGCCATTTTTTTAATGATGTTATTCAGTGTTTTGATGTTGTTGGGACAAAAAGGATGATTTAAATAGAACTACAGAGAAGTAATGTTTGTTTTTTATATATGTATTTTTTATTATTTGGATATTGTGGGGGAAGCGTCAGAACCTCTGTCATGTTTTTATTGTTGTTTGTGTCCCTGTTGAGTATACTTCATTTCCTGCAGTGTTACAAGGAACATGAGATGCATATCTTCAGCAAGGGCATACATTGCAGTGACATTTACTGTAACAGGTTCTGGCATTCCCCCTGTTCTGTCTATGGTGGTCACACACATTACAATTTGGAAAAAAAAATTTGATTTGACAATTTTGATTGTTTTTTTCCCTCAAAAATTAGACACTTGTAACCAATGTGCCACACATGTATGTTCAATTTTGGCACACAATCGTGACATAATGGATTGTATAAAAGATATAAATTAGATGTAGTAGTTTATACATTTTCATTTATAAATGTGAATGGGGTGTTCTGTGGGCACATAACACAAACAACTTTAGAAAATGTACCTTACATTAAAGAGGAACTCCAGCCTAAACAAACATACTGTCATTAAGTTACATTAGTTATGTTAATTAAAATAGGTAATATAATATCTTACCCATCCTGATTTAAAAGAACAGGCAAATGTTTGATTTCATGATGGCAGCCATCTTTTTGGTTGAAACGACGTGACAGGGAGCATGAGACAGTTCCAACTGTCCTGTGTCCTGAGCACCTCTCCCAGTTGCTAGGCAACGTGAATAACAACATAGGAAATCCCATCATGCTCTGCACAGCATCAGGGGAAAAAAGCCCGGGCAGTTTTCTTTGATGGGTGGAGCTTAGCTAAAAATGCAGCTAAAAATGATGCTTTGGTAAGAAAAACAAAGTTCTGATACTGTGAGACTGTTAAACGCCAAGCCTTTTCAGTTCTGCTGAGTAGATTTTTAGTCCGGAGGTTCACTTTAACAAATCTGTTCCTCCATTTATTTTAATCAATAAACACTACATTTATTACAGTGAAGAAAGACATTTTATCTAATGTGTCACTTTGACAAATGAAGTTTCTTTATTCTTGAATGTAAACTTTAAAATGAGGTTGAATGACTTTCATACAACCTTCCCCACACCATTCAATTTCTGGCAAAATTGATCTGATTTTTCCAACCTTTCTGATCGATTTTGATAAAAAAAAAAAAAAGACAATATAGATTAAAAAAATATGTATTTTACGTCCTTTTTTTTTTTTTTTTTTAACACAATCGATCGTTTTAATTGAATTGAGGTAAAATCGAAGAGAAAAATTGTAACGTGTGGCCACCATTAGGCTTGACTTTATGTTCGGTTTGAGCTGATCTGTGTGTTTTACAATATATCAAAGCTTTAGATGAGAAGAAAATAATCCTTTCAGATTGATTCTGTAGATTGCAAGTATATTTCCTACCTGGCAACAGGTATATTTACCGGTTTACCAGTTCACTCTGGAAAACGACCTCCTCTTTGCAATGCTTTATTTCCCCTATCCTAAGGGTTTTAATTCAGCGTGAGCTCCCATTGGCTGACTCCTGGAAGTGATGTTAGTTCCTGGGCGGGGTCAGACCTGTTGAATTACACACAGTGGTGGATGGACAATAAGATGCAACTCATTTCGGGTTGGTGCAGGTTTATGCAAATGTGTGCAGCTTGAAAATGAATCAACATTTACCTCAATAGGCTTTGGTTGGTTCATGTTCAAGCTACATAAATTTGCATACAAAATTTGCAAAATGTTGCATCAACTCGAAATGATTTGCCTATCGTTGACTATCCTCAACACACTGAGATGTGCCGCATCTGAAACTAGCATAGCATGCAGGAGTTGGCCAGGGGAAGCCTCGACTGGGACTTCTGCCCGGACAGTTTGGCTTTACACAGCTGTGAAATGTGAAAAGTGAGGCTCCCATGTGTGGATAGTAGGGGTGATCAAATATATGCAGCTTGGAAAAGGACCAATCAGTTTAAAACTGGGTTTAAATGGATTGCTCCATTTTCAAACTGCATACATTTGCATATAAATTTGCATCAACTCTGAAGAATTTGCATGTCTGTGGTCATCCCTAGTGGGTAGTGTAAAAGTGGAGCTCCACCCAAAAACCCTCCCCCCAGCCTATCCCTGCAGCTTACATCCTGTTGAGGGCCCGCCTACCTGCAGGTGAATTGAACATGCTGATTGGCTCATGCAGCTGACATTGTGGAGTGTAGAGCAGACTTGAAAGGAGAACAACGTTTACTCGCTCCATCCGTAACTGACAACTTTAACTTCATATTTTTACTTTCTAAGTAGGTCGTGTGTCTGTGTGATATCGGTAATATCCGGTGGCGATTGAGTCATCCGCCGAGTGTCTGTCCTTGAAACTCACAGCAGTACTGTCTGAGTTCCCAGAAACGTCACCCGCGGGTCATGTCTGCGCTGCTCCACTGCACCCCCGCCACATATAAAGGCTCAACATAGGAATGGAGTACACCTCAGAGTAACCCCATAACTTGCTGCAAGTTACCAAGTTCCGGGCTGATTTATAAGAGACGGCAGGTGGTTATAACTTAAAGTGTACCTGAGGCGACATGTGACATGAGATGAACCTGTGTATGTACTGTACAAAGCAATAATAACCAGGCTGTTTTACTTGCTGTATTTTGCTGCCTGAAAGAGTTAATTTCTAGGCATGGAAGTGACAGCTTCTGTCTTGTTGGTACCTTGTCGGGAGTACATTAAACACCACTGATAAGCAGATTACAGCCATAAAAGTTTTCCTGGTAGAATACAACTTCTGAGAGCAGAAGGAGATTAAAAAAAAAAAGAATCAATAGTTTATGTATTTTAACTCTGGGACTGGCACAGAGCAGTGGCAACAAAACATATAATACCATAGGATATGTAAAAAAAAAAAAAGAATTTTTAGGAGTCGGAAGAAAAATGCAATTGTTTGTCTCATCAGTTTCTTTTCACCTCAGGTTCATTTTAATAGAACATATGTGATATACACTGGAGGTCCATTTAACTACATGTATAGAAAGGAACAGAGCACAACGGAAATTTACTAAAATAATCTAAGGTTGAAGAACCTTATCCAGGCTAGGATACCCGAACTGACGTGACATAATGAGATAGAAATGGGTATGTACAGTGCCTAGCACACAAATAACTATGCTGTGTTCCTTTTCTTCTTTCTCTGCCTGAAAGAGTTAAATATCAGGTATGCAAGTGGCTGACTCAGTCCTGACTCAGACAGGAAGTGACTACAGTGTGACCCTCACTGATAAGAAATTCTAACTATAAAACACTTTCCTAATCAGAAAATGGCTTCTGGGAGCAAGAAAGAGATAAAAAAGGGGAATTTCTTATCAGTGAGGGTCACACTGTAGTCACTTCTTGTCTGAGTCAGGACTGAGTCAGCCACTTACATACCTGATATTTAACTCTTTCAGGCAGAGAAAGAAAAAAAGGAACACAGCATAGCTATCTGTGTGCTAGGCACTGTACAAACACATGTCTATCTCATCATGTCACATGTCAGTTCGGGTATCCTTTAAGCCCGTTAGGAGGGACAGTCAGTGAGATGCTTCATTTGATTGGTCTATTTCCAAGTTGAATAAACACCAAATTACCCCCTCCTTTATAATAACAGGGACTTCACTCCATGGTAGCTTATGGAGTTGATATGCACTGTCACTACGGAGACTCAGACCTTCCATGGGACATCTGGGAAGGCACTATGGTCGGGAAGGGGGTATGCTGGTGGAGGGGGCATGGTGCTTACGTTCCTTTGCTGCCATAGCTTTCACAGGGTGGCTTGTGGGCGGAGCTAGCATTAGGACAATGTAGATCAGAGCAGGGATATCCCAGAGGATCAGGGCTTTCCAGTTGTTAAGGTGTCCATACCTTACTCAGTCTTCGGGATCGATATCCTGGCGACTTAAAGGGATACTGTAGGGGTCGGGGGAAAATGAGTTGAACTTACCCGGGGCTTCTAATGGTCCCCCGCAGACATCCTGTGTTGGCGCAGCCACTCAGCGATGCTCCGGCCCCGCCTCCAGTTCACTTCTGGAATTTCTGACTTTAAAGTCAGAAAACCACTGCGCCTGCACGCCCGTGTCCTCGCTCCCGCTGATGTCACCAGGAGTGTACTGCGCAGACACAGACCATACTGGGCCTGCGCTGTGCGCTCTTGATGACATCAGCGGGATCGAGGACACGGCAACGCAGGCGCAGTGGTTTTCAAACTTTAAAGTCTGAAATTCCAGAAGTGAACCGGAGGCGGGGCCGGAGCATTGGTGAGTGGCTGCGCCAACACAGGATGTCTGCGGGGGACCGTTAGAAGCCCCGGGTAAGTTCAACTCATTTTCCCCTGACCCCCCTACAGTATCCCTTTAATCATAATAATCAATGCCACAACATGGTCACTCGATCATCATTTTCATTCATTTTTGGCTGAAATGAGGAAGGACACAGGTGGAGGTGGCACAGCGGATGGGTGAGCCTGTGACATTTACTAAGGGGGGTACACAATACCTGGGGAGCCTGGCAGGCAGAGGAAGCTTTTCCATCAGATTTTACAGTGAAATCTATTGGAAATCTATTGGAAATCTGTTTACATTACACTGGAAGCAATAGATCCCTCTCTCTGATCAGACTGGTGAATGTAAAATCCCTTTCCATGGTAGGGTATTGTGGCCAGTGACACCACTATAGTATCCCGCCGCAAGCACTGAGAGGGGTGTCACTGTCCCTATGGACAGTCGTGATCAGTTCCCAAATTAGACAAAACGGGTTCCCATCCTGCTGAATGAGCTCTGCTGTGGGTAAGACCCCGCCCCCAGTGATGAGATTTTTTTTTTTCTGCAGAGATCACCAGCCAAGGGTCAGGTGACACAAATTTCTCATGGAATGTTTAAGGTGTTTGCTAACATAATAAGAATGCTTAATTGATGCTGTGATGATTGCCTGAATTTGTGTCGGATTGCTGATTTCGTCCTATAAGATGACTGTAGATCTTTGACCACCAGCATCTCTTACATTATTCCGTTGTTGTACGAGCATGCAGAATTAAAGGGGACCTGAACTCAGAGCTTCCTCTCTGCTCTAAAAGATCAGCAACAACATGATAACCTTTAAAGCAAAAAATGTCTTTGTTACAACTTGAACAAATTGCAGGATAAATCTGCAGTGCATCTACTTCCTGCTTTCATTGAAGCAGAAATATTGGTAAACATCCTGCGTTTACAGAATAGCCGCTCTGCCATGGCAGAGGTGATTTCTGAGCTGACACAGCTCAGAGATCAAATTACAATTTTTGATTAGTCTCATGAGGGGGAATTAGACAGGCTAAACTCTCTAAATACATACAGGGTACATTTCTCTATGTTCTCCTTCTGTCCTGTGCAAGAGTTCAGGTCCACTTTAAGTTCAGGTCACTTTCTCCCTTCAAACTGAAGAAATAGGTCTGTAAACATGTGAGAAACTGCAGCTGATGTACACTGAAACTATTAAAATGACAGGTGAACTGAAGTCAAAGGTACTTCTACATCACACCTTACATGTTTCAGACAATGGGGGTTGGCAGGAAAGGCGTGTCTTAGAATGGAGGCGTGTCTTAGAATGGAGGCGGGTGCAAGGAACACCTCACCAGTGGGTGGATACGTATTCCTTGCATCGTGGAGATGGATAGGTACCCAGTAGGGATAATCAATGGGATGCAAATTGTTCTGAAATTATGCAAATGTATGCAGTTTGAAAATGGGCCAATCAATTTAAACCCAGGTTTAAATTGACTGGTCTGTTTTCCAGCTGCATATATTTGCATGAGAATTTGCATCAACTCAAGAGAATTTGCATATCTGTGATCACCCCTAGTACCCAGGAAGCTGCAGGAATGATTAGTGACGCCCCCTCATGCAGTGCAGCATCGGTGTCACATTTTAGGAGACATGTTTGTGCCTGTGATGCTTTTTGGTTGGAGTTCCACTTAACACTGGATTGACACAAACTGTCACTATGAATAGTGTCTCTTTATTGCTGTATCATGCGAACCGACTGATGGGGCATTTCTGTGAGGTTTTTGGCACTGACAGATCCAGGCATTAGAGGGCGCTGTGCTGTGTGCTGGGTATATTGGATCTCTATACATGCAGTATTTATTGAGGCTAGATACAGTCTGTGCAGGTTATCATACTGGCGTTTTATTGGATATTTATAAAAATAAAGTGATTCTCACTGATGTGTGTCAAAGTCTCTGTTTTTTTTTAAACCAGTTGTTCTTTTCAGTAATGATGAGCTTTGATGGGTACTTATCCGTTAGCCGGGCGCATCCTCTAGGTGGCGACAAAACTCCACCAGAGTTACATCTTTCCCTACTATCCATGTCGGCCTGGAGGGGGAATAGTAATTAGCGCCACCTGCCGGATGCGCCCGGCTAACGGATAAGTACCCTTTGATGTTTTCCCACCCTCCCCTTTGGAGTGCTGTAGAAACAGCGCAGGAGATTTGGGCGCAGCCGGCGCCGCCATAGGGTGTAATAGGAATTACAGCTATAGTGGTGCTCAGTAAGTGATTTGGACGCCGTCAGCAGGGCCGGTTCTAGTAACAGTGGGCCCCCAGGGCAAAATTAACCCAGAGGCCCTCCAACAGACACCCCGACCAAAAAGCGGCATTAGGGGCCCATTGTAGAAGACAAATTTCCCTCCTGGGCCCTTTGGCAGTGTTGCGTCTCATCCTCTGCCCACCAGCACAGGTAAGACACTACTCTGCCAAAGACTCTTTAGAGGCCCCAGGGAGCAACAGTTAAGGGAGGAGACACCTTGGGGCCCCCAACAGGCCCTGGGACGATTGCCCCCTTTGCCTCTATGGTAGTGCCGGCCCTGGCCGTCAGAAGACAGCACAAATTACTACAAAAACACTGGAATTCAGCCGCCAGCAATAGCTGAAAGCTGAATTACACCTTTCCCCCACTATCCATGCCGGCCTGGAGGGGGAATAGTAATTACCGCCACCAGGACTTGTGCAGCAGCAGGGAGAGCTGTTCATCTGCTTTAGTCCTGGAACCCACTAGAGCCCTTTTTTGAGCATTTAGAGAGCGCTTTAAATCGCTACCGATTTCCCTAAACGCTCTGCTAATGTAAATAAATGTAACAAATTCCACAGTAGCGACTGCGATTAGCAAAATCGCGATCGCAGGGCATGCAGCATTTTGAGAGCGTTTGCGCTTCAATGTAAAGGATTGAAGCGCTGGCAAATCGCTCATGGATCACTACACACAGCGATTTATGTACGATTTTAAATGATTTCAAACTGTAAAAAATTATAATAATTTGAAATGACCAATCAGAATTAAAATCACAATCGCTGGCAAAAAGCTTACACTTTTTATACTCGCTTTCAAAATTGCCGGAAAACGTTCATGAAATCGCTTACAAAACGCTACTTAAAAGTGCTAGCGATTTGTAGTGGGTTCCAGGCCGCCGTCAGACATGGGAGTGATTACTATGGATGAGCACATGGATTTTGCATTCAGATTTTTGCAATATAATTTCGAGTTGAAAGTCGGAGTTCATGAAATTCCACAATTTTGAAGGCTATGGGAAATTACATACATGTGATACATGAAAGTTTTTTCACATTTATGGTTGATAAATGTCAACTGAGCATGTATGTGCAAGGGTCATTTTGTGGAAAAATGTGAAAATCTTAGCCTGTCGTGAACTTTTTTTTTTTTTGTTGCAAATTTGCATTAGCCATAATTGATTTTATGGTACAGTGTGACAATCTATTCGCAATAAGGCCTTGTTCACATTACACGCAAGTAAAAGCACATCGGTGGAGGTGCCCAAATGTATGCAATGGTAGTAAAATTGGTAATGGAGGTCTCTTACCTCCAGAAGAAGACTCTCATAGGTGGAACAAGGGAGTCTTTATTAACCACTTGAGGACCTACCCTTTACCCCCCTTAAGGACCAGCGCTGTTTTAGCTGATCTGTGCTGGGTGGGCTCTACAGCCCCCAGCACAGATCAGGGTGCAGGCAGAGCAACCAGATCGCCCCCCTTTTTTCCCCACTAGGGGGATGATGTGCTGGGGGGTCTGATCGCTCCTGCCTGCCTGGGTGTTGCGGGGGGGGGCACCTCAAAGCCCCCCTCCGCGGCGAAATTCCCCCCTCCCTCCCTTCCCCGGAGATCCGAGGCTGCACAGGAACGGATCTGTCCTGTGCAGCCTCTAACAGGCTCCTGCCTGTCATGTGACAGCGATCCCCGGCCGCTGATTGGCCGGGGATCTCTGATCTGGTACAACGCTGCTACTGTTAGCAGCGTTGTACGGATGTAAACAAAGCGGATTATTTCCGCTTGTGTTTACATTTAGCCTGCGAGCCGCGATCGGCGGCCCGCGGGCTATTCACGGAGCCCCCCGCCGTTAATTGACAGGAAGCAGCCGCTCGCGCGAGCGGCTGCTTCCTGATTAATTAGCTTGCAGCTGCCACTTTGCCGGCGCGCGGTATGAGTGCGCGGTCGGCAAGTGGTTAAAAAACCGGTTATACTGTAGACAACGCGTTTCACGGGACACAGCCCCCGCTCTGCACGGCTGGAAATAAAGTTATCTGTTTTATTGACCTGAGGAAGTGGGCTGTGTCCCATGAAATGCGTTGTCTACAGTATAACCGTTTTTGTAATAAAGACTCCCTCCACCTACGAGAGTCTTCTTCTGGAGGTAAGAGACCTCGGTTACCAATTTTACTACCATTGCATACATTTGGGTGCCTCCACTGACGTGCTTTTACTTGTGTATCCAACACCTCTCTGAGGTGCCATCCCTACCACTGGGCGACACGGCCGACCAGGGTACAGGACCATAGGAGTAGAGCGACCACCCAGATCCAGAGGGTCCGGGCTGCCGAGTGGAAAAGGTTTTTTCCGCATGCCAATACGGTGGTTGCAGGACTGCAACCCACCTTTGTGAGTATATATTATTCACAATTCTGTTCCTCCAAATTTTCCTAACGATACTACACCATAAGGGCTCCCCGTCTCACCTTCTCCACAGGTCGAGGAAAACTCCCCTTGCTAAAGGGGCACCCCAGACTGACACAGATATGCTCACATTACACACGTTTTCGTCCGTATTTAAGCAACGCATGTGGGAGGCAGACACGTACGAGCATCGGAAGTGCATAGACTGCACTGTCTGATGTTCACACTGTTTCGTACCAGTGCGGTGCGGGAACACACGCTGCACGCGCATTTTCCTATACCTTTCATTGAGGCGGAACCGCCTCAAAAAAGGTACAGGCAGCGCTTTGCTGAGCAGATCGGAAATGAACCGCTCAGATGTGAACTCTCTCGTAGGGAATCATTGCACAAGCGCTTTTAGGGTGACTTTGAAAATTGCCTGCGCTTGAAAAAAGTGCAAAAACTTCATCAGGGTCCGTTCTCACTTCAGTGGGAATTGCGCGATTCCCGCTCAAGGCAAACCGCTGGCACATGTAATACTATGGCAGTGTTCTCACTGCCGCGTTTGTGGTTAGCGTTAACCGCAAAAGTGTTACATGCAGCGGTTTGCCGGCAATTAGCGATCGCGATTAGCATGCATAGCACCGCTAATCGCGATCGCTCCCAAACCACTGCAGTGTGCAGTGATTTTTCCGCGGTAATCACAGAAAATTCACTCCCGCAAAACAGTAGCGGTAATCGCCGGCATTTTGCGGTTTTAAGTGTGAACGAGCCCTTAGCGATAGTCAATGAGATGCAAATAATTTTGAGTTGATGCAGGATTATGCAAATTTTGAACCCAAATGTCTCCTTGAAAATGGATCAATCGAATTTTACTTCGGAAGGATTTGACTAATTCATTTTCTAACTGCATACATGTGCATACAACATTTGCATAATACTGCATCAACGTAGAATTATTTGCATCTCACTGAAATCCTTATTCACAATAACTTTCAATACTGTGATTTTCGAAATGCAAACTCAAAATTCACAAAAATTCAGAGTTTGTTCAGGAGTCTGCGTGGAATTTCATCAGATTCAGCAATTTGGACCATTGCTAGGGATTACGCCCAAATGCTGCTTACAAATGTAAAAACATCCATAGGCTGCATACACACTTGGGATAAAAGTCTTTGGAAAATGAAAGATCACAGACCAATTTTACCCCCTTCCATGTAGTATGAGCCATACTCTACACAGTCTATTCTATGGAGCTGCACTCCCCATCAGATGAAAATCTTTGCAAGATGCTGCACACAAAGATGCCCGTACACATTCAACAGATCAGTATCTGCAAAAGATCCGTTCCAGCAAATTGCATTCATAGTCTATGATATCTGCAGATCATCATACACACCTTGTTTAACAGACATTCATCTGCAGATCTGACAATCATCTGAAGATCCATCCTGGTGGATCTGATCTGCAGATGAATGTCTGTTAACACAAGGTGTGTATGAGGGTCTGCAGATATCATAGACTATGAATGCATTTTGCAGGAACGGATCTTTTGCAGGAACAGATCTTTTGCAGATACTGATCTTTTGTGTCTGTACAGCATCTGTGTGTGCAGCATCTTGCAAAGATTTCTGTCTGATGGGGAGTTCAGCTCCATAGAATAGACTGTGTAGGTATGGCTCTCATACTACGTGGAAGGGGGTAAGATTGGTCTGTGATCTTTCATTTTCCAAAGACTTTTATCTCAAGTGTGTATGTAGCCTTAATGATGTGAAGATTTCATGCAGCTTGAAACCAATCAAATCCCACCAAGGTGGAATTCGATTGGTATATTTTCAAGCTTGATAAATGTATTTGTATCTGATCAGTGAGGATCGTCATCAGCTCGTTACAATTACGCAAAATTTTGCATAAATCTTTGCCATTACGCCTATATGTAATTACAAATTAATTAAATTGATTTTGTATAAGCATTCGCAATTACACATGAATGTACACTTCATTTATGTGTCATTTTGTGCCGACTTTGGCGGTAAGTAGCTAAGCCCCCACACTTGCTATTGCTACCAAAATTGCTACATATGTTAACCATTTCAGCCCGCGGGGATTATTCACCTTATGCATCAGAGCAATTTTCACCTCCCATTCATTCGCTAATAACTTTATCACTACTTATCACAATTTATTGATCTATATCTTGTTTTATCAGCCACTAATTAGGCTTGCTTTGGGTGGTACATTTTGCTAAGAATTATTTTTTTTATAAATGCATTTTAACAGAATTAATAAGAAAAAAATGGAAAAAAAATCATTTTTCAGTTTTTGTCCATTATAGCTTTAAAATAATCCACGCTACCATAATTAAAACCTATGTATTTTATTTGCCCGTTTGTCTCGGTTATTATAACATTTAAATTTTGTCCCTATCACAATGTATGGCGCCAATATTTTATTTGGAAATAAAGGTGCATTGTTTCCGTGTTGCGTCCATCACTATTTACAACCTTAAAATTTAAAAAATGTTCGTAGTATACCCCCTTCACATACATATTTAAAAAGTCCAGACCCTTAGGTAACTATTTGTCGTCTTTTTTTTTTTTTATTGTAATTTATTTTTTCCATTAAACATTTTATTTGGGTAATATTTTGGTGTGGGAAATAGTTAATTTTTAATGTTGTTATATGTGTAAATTGTAATGTAAAAAATGTAGTTTTACTATTTGGCCACAAGATGGCCACATTCAGTTTTTTTTCCCCTCCCTGTGCTTCTCGCTAAGCGGAAGCACAAGGGGGTTGCAGAAATTTTGAAGTGCAGAAAGACTGAAGCCTCTTGTAAGAGCGCTTTGGTTTTTCTGCGGGGGACAGGGATCGGTGATCGGGAACCATGTTCCGTTCACTGATCCCAGGGCAACCGGGGGACACCACTGGGTTGCGCCCGCTATAGCGCGCCAAAGCTCGGCACCGCAGCAGAGCAGCCGCCTGGACGTGAGCTTCATGTCCGGGCGGCAGAAATGGTTAAAGAGACACTGAAGCGAGAATAATTCTCGCTTCAGAGCTCATAGTTAGCAGGGGCATGTGTGCCGCTATCCCGCGGCTAAACGGGGGTCCCTTCACCCCCAAACACCCCCCCGCGCAAAATCAACGACCAAATTGGTCGTAGATTTTGCTGCTCCTAGAGGCAGGGCTAACGGCTGCAGCCCTGCCTCTAGTCGCGTCTATCAGCAGCGCATCGCCGCCTCTCCCCCGCCCCTCTCAGTGAAGGAAGAATGAGAGGGGCGGGGGAGAGGCGGAGATACGCGCTGACAGACGCGCGTGGGGCAGGGCTGCGGCGGTTAGCCCTGTCTCAATCCGGAAGAGATCCCCCGCTGCTCGGAGGGGATTTCGGGGGGGGTCAGGGACCCTCGTTTAGCCGCAGGATAGCGACGTTTTAGCAGGGGCACACATGCCCCTGCTAACTATGAGCTCTGAAGCGAGATTTATTCTCGCTTCAGAGTCTCTTTAAGGAGAATAGTGGGTACAAGTAAAAAAAAATTTCAAAAAGACCTTATAGTTTTTGAGGAAATCGATTTTAAAAATGCAAAGAAAAATAATTTTTAAACTCAGAAAATGACAGAACCATTTTTCTTTGTATATTTAAAATCGATTTTCTCAAAATACAATGTATTTTTTTTTTTTTACTTGTACGCAGCGCTGCGTAATATGTTGGTGCTTTATAAATACAATCAATAAATTAAACATATGGAGAAATTTTGGTACCAATAGCATGTATGAGGGCTTTGCTCTTCACTGCCAAAGTCGGCATGAAATTACGCGTAAATTCATGCGCAATTACGAATGCTTACAATTACATACGAAAATACGCTTTTCTCCGAAATTTCACATTCCGATTACGATGCATAATTATGCATTGGCGTAATTTCTGCTCATCCCTATATCTGATTGACCACCCCTACTTATCAGCACCAATGGGTGAGGCCAGTACATAAAATACGCCCTCTCCCCTCCTTTCTTGCATGTATGGCTGCTCGAAGTGGATTGGCCCATTCTCCTGTGAATTCCAGCACTCCCCAATCAGCAGTTTGTACCAGTTTATTTCATCCTTGAATTAAATATTCAAAAATACACCCCAAGCATCGGGATAGGTCCCAGGTGTCCTCCTGACTGCTCTCTTCCTCCTGATTGGTCACGGACTCCTCTACGTTGCTGTTGGGGGTGGTGCTCATCAGAGGTACCTCCACTGTCGTCTCTTCAACTTCCCCCTGGAGAGCAACAAGAGATAAACATATCAGAATACGTTATTTCGCCAAGTACAATGGAGGTTGTACCCGGAATTTATATTTGGCACAGCGATTTCCCTAAACATTCTGCTAATGTGAATGGATGGGACAGATACCACTAGAGTGATTGCGATTCAACTGCAGGACATGCAGCATTTTGGGAGTGTTCTAGTGTATTGTATAGGAGCAGGGAAATCGCTCCTAAAATCACTTGAAAAACGCTATCACAAATCACTAGCGATAGTGATAGCGCTTTGCGCTTTCTAGTGGGTTCCAGGCCTCAGAGAGGCAAACACCAGCTTTTCTGGCACCGATGATCCTCCCTAAGGCCCAGTGCCCACCAAAACAGCTAGCAGATCCTCAGAGTGCTAGAGGTTTTTGAAGCAGATTTTCTGAGCGATTCCTAGGCATGTTTAGAGAGGTTTTCTAAACATGCCGAGCGTTTTCTGGAGCGTTTTTGTGTAGCAGATTACAAATATTGTTACAGTAAAGCTGTTACTGAACAGCTTCTGTAAGAAAAACGCCTGGAAAACCGCTCTGATGTAGCATTTTTCAGAGCGGTTTGAGCTTTTCCTATTCTTTACATTGAGGCAGAAACACTTCTGCAAACCGCAAAAGTGTTGCAGGACCCACGTTTGTGTGCGGTTTGCTAAAGACCGCAAACCACCGGTGTGCACCAGCCCATTTAAATACATTAGCCAAGCGTTTTCCAAGGCGGAAGCGGTTTTTGGATCGCTTCAAAAACCGCTCAGTGTACAGCAGGTCTTAGGCGTTTTTGTTACATTAACAATTACACATTACAAAAACTCTCCAAAAAACTCTAGGCATGTTTAGTAAACGTCTCTAAACATGCCTAGAATGGCTCAGAAATCTGCTTCTCACCTCTACTGTTTTGCAGATCTGCTGGAGGTTTTTGGTGTGTACTGGGCCTTATTTACAGTCACTTAAATCTTTCATCTCACCCATTTTGTCATTTAAAGTGACTCCGAACTGAAAAGAAAAAAATATGTTTTATACACACCTGGGGCTTCCTGCAGCCCCATGCGCTCGGATCGCTTCCACGCTGCTGTCCTTCGCAGCCTGCAGCTCTAGTAATAGGTCCTGTCACTTCCGTTAGTCGGGGCCAGTCTGGTGTAAGAGGAGTGCGCTGTTTGCTCATCTCTCCAGCAGCCGCTGGAGAGATGCGTAGAGGCCGCACTTCTGCGTAGACTGGCCCCGACTGACGTAAGTGACGGGACCCGGTTCCCAAAGCTGTGGGCTGCGAAGGACGGCGGCGTGGGAGCGATCCGAGCGCATGGGGCTGGAGGAAGCCCCAGGTGTGTATAAAACGTATTATTTTATTTATCTCTGGCACCCCTTAAAGACCACTATCGCAAAACATTTTTAACATTTAAAATACACAAAAACACAAAAAGCAATTTTCTTTCAGAGTAAAATGTGCTATAAATTACTTTTCTCCTTTGCTGCAGTCATTTACAGTAGGTAGTAGAAATCTGAGAGAACTGACAGGTTTTGGACTAGCCCATCTCCTCAAAAGGGTAATGCTGAGAAACCCTCATGAAGAGATGGACTAGTCCAAAACCTGTCAGTTTCACCAGACTTCTACTTAGTACTGTAAGTGTCAGGAACATAGGAGAAAAGTCATTACTAGCTCATTTTACTCTGAAAGAAGCATATGGAAGGTAAAGGATCCATTACCTTCCGTGATAAATACTTTTTATTTTATTTATTTCATTAATGTATTTATTTATATAGTGCCTACATATTATGCAGTGCTGTACAAAGTATATATTGTCATGTCACTACCTGTCCCTCAGAGGAGCTCACAATCTAATCCCTCCCATAGTCATATGTCTATGTATGTATCGTGTAGTGTATATATCCTACTCTAGGAGGAAGCCAATTAACTTATCTGTATGTTTTTGGGATGTGAGAGGAAAACGGAGTGCCCGGAGGAAACCCACACAGACACAGGCAGAACATACAAACTCCTTGCAGATGTTGACCTGGCTGGGATTCAAACCAGGGACCCAGCGCTGCAAGGCCGAAGCTGATGTCACTCTACGTCACTGTTGGACTGGTTTACTTTCAAATAGGGGGTGTCTCTAATTTTTGGGCCACGCCCGTGTAGATCCTCTGAAGCGGTCTGGTGACTGCGATACGAGGTCTGTGTGTGTAAACAAGCTGATTGTGCCTATTACAGTGGGATTATGTATCTTTTTTGATATGTAAACGTTATTTAATCCCCAGTCCAGATCAGTAGGGTACAACGTCTTCTCCCCCTGCACCGTAATAACACCATATATCATTTTATATAACAGTGTACATTTTATGCCACATTGTAAGAAACACATTACCTCTTGCGTTAGGTTGTTACAAGTGAGGGTGTATTTTAATGGCGGCTGGCTGTTCAGATACGCCGAACAACTTCTCATTATCTGCAAAAAAAGAGAAACATTATCCAAAACTTTCCAAAAAGGCCTGGCTTGTCATGGAGTGCAGTCGGACCCGGTCCTGACCTGGACAGAAACCGTCTCTTGCATACCTGATGTTGAAAGGATACCCGAAATGACATGTGACGTAATGAGATAGACATGGGTATGTACAGTGCCCAGCACATAAGTAACTAGACTGTGTTCCTTTTTTTATTTCTCTGCCTGAAAGAGTTAAATATCAGGTATGTAAGTGGCTGACTCAGACAGGAAGTGACTACAGTGTGAACCTCACTGATAAGAAATTCCAACTATAAAACACTTTCCTAGTAGAAAATGGCTTCTGTGAGCAAGGAGGAGGTAAAAAGAAGAATTTCTTATCAGTGAGGGTCACACTGTAGTCACTTCCTGTCTGAGTCAGGACTGAGTCAGCCACTTACATACCTGATATTTAAGAAAACAAGGAACACATAGCCTAGTTATTTGTTTGCTAGGCACAGTACATACACAAGTCTTTTTGTATTTTTTCTGAGGGGGACATCAGTACAACAGAAGGAACCCGCAGGGCACTGAGGGGCCTCATAAACAAAGTCAAAATACACTTTTTTGTCAATTCAGGTGTGCTGTAACCAGGGCAGCCGTCAGGGGGGGACAACTGACACTGCAGTGAGGGGCCCAGGGGTTCTGCCCCCCCCCCCCCCCCCCCAGAAGCACTGGAAGGGCTGCATGTGCGGGCCTGTGTCTTACTAACCAGCACACAGCGTTCCAGCACTGAGAGGAGAGTGACATCAGCGCTTGAACGTGGGGACCAGATGAAAGATCCCGCTACAGTGGACTTTCTATACTGGGGCATCTGGCTACCTATACTGGGGCTGGAACCACCTATACCTGGCTACCTGTACTGGGCCACCACCTATACTTGGCTACCTTTACTGAGGGCATCACCTTTATCTGGCTACCTATACTGGGGCACCACCTATACTTGGCTACCTTTACTGAGGGCACCACCTTTACCTGGCTACATATACTGGGGCACCACCTATACTAGGCTACTTATACTGGGGCGCCTATAGCCTGCTACCTATACTGGGGGCACCTGTACCTGGCTAACCTATACTGGTGCACTACCCATACCAGGCTAACTATACTGGGGGCAACTATACCAGGCTACCTATACCGGGGCACCACCTATACTTGAATACCTATACTGGGGCACCTGTATCTTGCTGGCCTATACTGGGGCATCAGCTATACCAGACTACCTATACTGGGGGCAACTACACCAGGCTACCTATACTGGGGCGCCACTTATAGCGGGCTACTTATACTGGGGGAAACCACAACTGGCTATCTATACTGAGGGCACCTATGCCTGGATACCTATACTGGGAACACCTATACCTGGTTAGGACAGGGGGACGAGCTGAGACAGAAGGGGACAAGAGGTAACACGGGAATAAAAGAGGCACAGGGGGAACAGAGTCTGACAAAAAAAGCACACTGCTTTCTTCTGTGTCGGAGCCATGCACATTTTTTCGCCGCAGCGCACTTCGCACATGGACACGGGGGTGGAGTGGCTAGTGGGCGGGCACAGCAACCAGTGGGTGGGCCCAGGGAGGGGGCCCAGGCCTGATGATGTGTGAGGGGCCCCAAAATTTCTGATGGTGGCCCTGTCTGTAACCACTTCCCCTCCCCCAGGACGTGTAACTACATTACTGCAAATACCATATCTTCTTGCAGGGGCATAGCTACTACGTCCCTTGCTGCTGCTCGATCCCACCTGCCCCCGCGCTCGTTACCACCGCTGATCGTTAGCCGGGAGTTCAATGAAATGGAACATAGTTCCTATTCATTGATCTAAGTCCCCGGGTGAATGACTACAGCCTGCTATGACACGGCACCGCCATTAACAAAAAACGATACTTACACATCCATGCATAGCTTCCTGTATACGTAGTAATACTATGCATAGGGAAGTTATGTGCGAGGACATCTTGTGGCCAAATATTAAAATTACATGTAAACAAACACATTTTTTTACATGAACAGACTTTTCTTTTACATTAAGAATTAACCCCTTACCTCCCACACTCCCAAATAGTTACCCCAAACATTTGTATGTAAAAAAAAAAATATACAATTAAAAAAAATACATGAAAATAGTTACCTTGGGGACTGAACTTTTTTTTAACCAATTCACAACTGAGGGGTTTTACCCCTTGAGCACCAGAGCAATTTTCACCTTTCAGCGCTCCTTCCATTAATTCGCCTATAACTTTATCATTACTTATCACAATTAAATTAACTATATCTTGTTTGTTTCACCACCAATTAGGCTTTGTTTGGGTGGGACATTATGCCAAGAATTACTTTATTCTAAATGTGTTTTAATGGGAAAATAAGAAAAAATTTGGAAAAAAATCATTATTTTTCAGTTTCCAGCCATTATAGTTTTTAAATAACGCATGCTACCGTAATAAAAATCCACGTAATTTATTTGCTCATTTGTACTAGTTATTACACCATATAAATTATGTCCCTATCACAATGTCTGGCGCCAATATTGTATTTGGAAATAAAGATGCATTTTTTCAGTTTGCGTCCATCCTTAATTACAAGCCCATAATTTATAAAGTAACAGCGTTATACCCTCTTGACATAAATATTTAAAAAGTTCAGTCCCTAAGGTAACTATTTATGTATTTTTTTATTGTAAATTTTGTATTTATTTTTTACAAAAAAAAATGGTAACAATTTGGGAGTGTGGGAGGTAATGAGTTAATTTAAAAAGTAATAATATGTATTTGAGTATAAAAAAAATGCTTTTGAATGTATTTTTAATATTTGGCCACAAGGTGGCCGCAGTAATTTTTTGTGAATGCGTCCTGTAAGCGTAGTATGTACACTTAGAGGAAGTGTAGTGAGGATGGGAAACTTTTTTTTTTTCTAGAATGATCGCGCAGCTTCTCATACAAGCAGCCGATCATTGCTGTGGGGACTTAGATCAGTGAACTGCATTCCTATTCATTGATCTCCAGGCGAGCGGGCAGCGGCGTGCGGGAGCGCGGACAGCGGCGGTGGCGGCGGTTGTACGTATATCTACTTCCCAGGCGCGGAAATGAAGTTTAAAGGGGTGCAGATATACTGTCCTTGGGCGGTGAAAGTGGTTGATATGTATGTCACTGTAATTTACTGTATATATTACTGTATATTACTATTCTTTTATAAATTACTAGTAAAAAGGCCCGCCTGTTAAAAAACGAGCGCTAGGTCACAGCCACTACCCCCTCTTCCTCCCCGCAATGCGCGCACATACACGTCCCGCTTGCTTGTTCCCCACCACTGTCTGAAGTACATGCACACAGGAAGCTGCTTGCTTGGCAGTTGGAAAAAACTGTTATTTCCCACAATGCAATAAGAACCTCTGTGAACCACACACAGCAAACTGTCAGATCCGGCCCTGTGTCCTAACTGCCCTGGCTGCGCACATGCTCAGTACAAAAAAGCCAGGGACACACAGCCATTCAGTTGATGACGCAGGGCCACTTGCATTTTATTGTACAGGATGGGCTTGTATTTAGCGATGGACGCAAAACTAAAAAAATGCATCTTTGTTTCCAAATAAAATATTGGCGCCATACATTGTACTAGGGAAATATGTTAACCCTTGCAATAACTGGAACAAATGGGCAAATAAAATGTGTGGGTTTTAATTATGGTAGCATGTATTATTTTAAAACTATAATGGCTGAAACCTGAGAAATAATAAATTTTTTCCATTTTTTCTTCTTTTCCCTGTTAGAATAAAATAATTCTTAGCAAACAGTACCCCCCAGAGAAAGCCTAATTGGTGTTGAAAAAAAACAAAATATAGATTGTTTTGTTGTGATAAATAGTAGTAAAGTTATAGGCGAATCAACGGAAGGAGCGCTGACAGATGAAAACTGCTCTGTTTTTTAAGGGGAAATACCCTTGTAAGTGAAGTGGTTAAAGGACACCTGAAATGAGGGGAATATTTGAGGAAATTTCCCAATTTCCAATCAGAAATCGGTAATGGTCACAGAATTTGGTATTCTGCAGAAATACGCATTACCACAGTTTGGAGATTTTAGCCCAATCACGGAGGTGGTAAGCAGTGGACCAATCAGAGACTGCAGAATTGATCCGTGGAAATCAGAATAATGTGGAGATTTTAGGCCAATCACAAAACTCAGTTTTTAAAACTCTGTATTATCTGAGTCTTGTTATCTGTCTAAAATTTCCGGAGAATTTCTGTGAAATCGGCATTTCCGACCATCCCTAGTAAGCAGCAGTTACCGTGTCTCTTCCTCCTGGGTGGGCAGTTGTGGCCCCCGTTAGCTCCTCCTTCCAGGCGGTCGTCAGCACAAAGTGATGTCTGGAGGGCCGGTGAAGCCCGGGAACCAGGCGTCTGAGGAGGCGGCTGGGGCGATGCTGATAGGATGAGTAGCCGAAGACGAAACCAGCGCCCTGCCGGACAGGAAGAAGGTTTACAAACAGGTACACATTGCGCCCAAATCACTGGGAATCAAGCAAACCTGACCTGGGTTCAATAAAAATTGGCTGCAGTGAAGTAGAAGATGTTTGCAACTTTCACCTGTGTCATATCAGGATATAGTGAGGGTTGCTGAAATACTAGTCACATGGCAGTCCTCTGCGCAGTCACCTGCAGTGAGAAATATTTAGGCCGGCTGCACGCATGGCAGAAAAGCTTGCGGAGCGGGAAATGCTGCGTTTTATGCAGCACTGTTAGCCTATGGGACGCAGAAGGATCAGCGTTGCACTTGTGATTTACAGTAAGCGTTCCGCAGACGCTGGTAGTGTTGCATAATATGCAGGCTCGCTGCCAAAACGCACATAATGAAAGTCTATGGTAACGCATATGCATTGCTTTTTCAATTCGTTTTTTAGTGCGTATTTAATTAAAAAGTAAAGATCTCTGATGTGTTTCCCCTTCCTGTTGTCTTCCTAATGATTTGCATACATTTAAAAAAAAAGCATACAAAACACATATGCGTTTTACATTACCTAACCTCAACTGCATTAAAACACACGCAAAACGCATAAACGCTTCTGCATAAAAAACCGCAAACGCACCAAAAACGCAGTAAAAACATATTACCCTAACGCAAACGCACCTGCGGAAAATGCCGGATTTTCACACTTAGGCCTCAATTCACTAAGCTTATCTCCTGTCTTTAATAATGTCTCTATAGTTATCTCCATGGTGATGAGGCATGTAGTATTCAGGAAACATTTTATCTCAAGCAAACCAAGTTAACTCTGCTGTTTTTAAGTTAACTCTTCAATCCTTAAAATAACTCCAAAATTCTAAAGTTAAAGACAGGCTGTTAATTAACTGAGTGTGAAAATAACTACAGAGGAGGTAACTTAACTACAGAGGAGGTAACTTAAAGGATACCCTAACTGAAATGTGACATAATGAGATAGACATGAGTATGTACAGTGCCTAGCACACAAATAACTAGGCTGTGTTCCTTTTTTTCTTTCTCTGCCTGAAAGAGTTAAAGCGGACCCAAACCAAACATTTTTTTTAATTCAAAATATTTAGTTGCACCACTCTGACACATACAAAGATAAATAAACACTCCTTCAAGCCTATGAGCATTTCAGTGCATGATTTTCACCCTTCTCTTTTCTTAACTAGGGTTATACAGGTGGCAGCCATTAGCAATTCCTCCATTGCCGGACACTACCTACTCCAGCATTTTGCCGGATTCTGTCCCGGCAATTTGAAAGGAAGGGAGGGGTTTCTCCAATAAATGTAAAATATTTTATATTTGTCATCATGCAGCTGAAAAAAGGCTGCTATTTATTATAATAATTTAGAAAATACATTTTATTTCTGAAATCTTGTATTTTTAATTTGAGTCCACTTTAAATATAAGGTATGCAAGTAGCTGACTTAGATAGGAAGTGACTACAGTGTGACCCTCACTGATAAGAAATTCCAACTATAAAACACTTTCCTAACAGAAAATGGCTTCTGAGAGCAAGAAAGAGGTAAAAAAGGGGAATTTCTTATCAGTGAGGGTCACACTGTAGTCACTTCCTGTCTGAGTCAGGACTAAGTCAGCCACTTACATACCTGATATTTAACTCTTTCGGGCAGAGAAAGAAAAAAAGGAACACAGCCTAGTTATTTGCGTGCTAGGCACTGTACATACACATGTCTATCTCATTATGTCACATTTCAGTTCGGGTATCCTTTAAGGAATGAAGAGATAAGATAACTCTCTCACTGTGTGGTGGTACGTTTTCTCGAGCCTTATTATCTCCAGCATGATCTTAGTGAATCAAGCCCTATGTCATATGTGAACCTAGCCTTTAAGTAAATGAATTCAGGCCTGAGCCTCTCATGGCGGAAAGCACATAATAATCACTTGACCAACATTTCACTAACTTTTCAGCAACTCTCACCATAGTTTGATATGACTCAGGGTTGTAAACCCTTTTGTTTTGCTAGACAGCTTATTATATTAGTCTGCAGTGTGTATACATTTATAAAGCCGTGCATGTATACCAATGCTAATGTACATGTCGATCACATATGTGCATAAACATACACAGCTGGGTGTGAAACATGGACGATGAAATGGGGTGTGAGCAACAGAGTAACAATGGATGGGCGTTATTTTGCTTTTGCATCCAAGCATAACAGATCAATGGTAAATTCACTAGGAGTGCATCGACCATCGCTATGGCCTGATATGACCCCGGAGATGGCTACACATGTCACCAACACATAGTACAATAGTCGTCATAGCCACTAATCATTGTAATTCTCGTATGTATACCGTACGTTTTTTGTTTCAACCATAACTATGCTGAGAAATGAATTACGGTCATTTTCTGCTGAGATTTCTGTTTAATAATTTTTTATTTATTTTTTAAATAAAATAAAGTTTTATTTCTTTAAGTGTTTTTTCATCTGTTGGAAAAAAATCACTGGGCACAGCTCATCCGTCCTGAATATCATATCCATAAAATATAGTTTACTTTACCTACCGCACCACCTGCCACCCATGTACAATTCTGGCCTACAACAAAGCCAGGCCCCCACACACACAGGGTTGCCACCTCATCAGATACATCTAAGTTATGCAGGTTCTGGGGCTAGTCACACATAATCAGTGCCTAAACTGCATCTAACTAGCCGCAAAGCATGTATAATTCATACGTGCCATTATTTAAAGGATACCCGAAGTGACATGTGGCATAATGAGATAGACATGTGTATGTACAGTGCCTAGCGCACAAATAACTATGCTGTGTTCCTTTTTTTCTTTCTTTGCCTGAAAGAGTTAAATATCAGGTATGTAAGTGACTGACTCAGCCCTTACTCAGACAGGAAGTGACTACAATGAGACTCTCACTGATAAGAAATTCCCCCTTTCCTGCTCTCAGAAGCCATTGTCTGCTAGGAAGTGTTTTATAGTTGGAATTTCTTATCAGTGAAAGTCACGCTTTAGTCACTTCCTGTCTGAGTCAGGACTGCGTCAGCCACTTACATACCTGATATTTAACTCTTTCAGGCAGAGAAAGAAAAAAAGGAACACAGCATAGTTATTTGTGTGCTAGGCACTGTATATACACATGTCTATCTCATCATGTCACATGTCACTTTGGGTATCCTTTAAAGCAGGGGTCTCAAACTCAATTTACCCGGGGGCCGCAGGAGGCAAAGTCAGGATGAGGCTGGGCCGCATAAGGGAGTTCACGTGTCCCCGCCGAGGGCTGCAGAGCCCCCAAATCGCCCCGGGGGGCAATCCGCCGGCATTTCCTGGAAGGGGCAGAGCTTTCAGCTTCAGCTCTGCCCCTCCTGACGTCAATCGCGACGGATCGCCGTCTCTGCCCGCCCCTCTCACTCTTCCTTCACAGAGAGGGGGGGAGAGGCGGCGATCCATTCGGCGATTGACGTCAGGAGGGGCAGAGCTACAGCTGGAAGCTCTGCCCCTCAGCGCAGTCGTGGATGTTTGCGCGGGGGATTTGGGGGTCTGCAGCCCTTGTTTAGCGGCGGGGATGCGGCGGATTACTTGGGAGCACTGACGCGAACTATAAGGTAAAATGAGCAAATATAGTTCACTTCCGTGTCTCTTTTGCTTTTGGCGGCAGGCAGGGCCGGTTTAAGCAACAATGGGGCCCCAGAGCAAAATAAACCTGCCCTCCCCCCCCCCAACAGATACCCTGGAACAAAAATCGGCATTAAGGGACCTTTTTTGCAGCTGGGATAGTCAGGGTGTGAAGCCCAGCTCCACATTCTGGCTACCCCAGCCTGCATGGGGGACAAGGGGTTAAAAAGTTTCAGGAGGGGGGACCCCACATAATTTAAGAAAAAAAATTCCCACACTCTAAACATAAAAAAAAAAATTGGGAAAATAGGAAAAAATGCCAGGAATCTTCATACAGCCATATTGCGGCTGTATAGCGATCCCTGGCCAAAGTGCTGCGGCTGCGTATGGACCCCCTGGAAACCCTGTCAGGAAATGTATTGCTCTTTCTTTTGATACATGTAAAATTACACTACCGTTAGGCTTGCTACTAAAAGTGACATTTACCTCATTTAAAAGTATACTATTTTCCTTCGAAACTTTAAAATCGATTTTCTCAAAAACTATAAGGTCTTTTTGAAAAAAAAAATTTTCCTCTTATTCCTAATGATCTCCTTAACATATCCTGCAAATTTAGGGTTTCTAGCATTTAAGGTGGATTTGCTATTAACCATTAAAGTCGGCGGGTTTTTAAATGTGTATTTTTTTCCTTTGCAACTTTAAAATCGATTTTCTCAAAAACTATAAGGCCGATTTGAAAAAATTTTTTTTTGCTCTTGTAGCCACTGGGGGCCCCTACAAGCTCTGGGGCCCTGGGGCCACAAAATATTGTATCGAGGGCCGCAAATGGCCCGCGGGCCGCGAGTTTGAGACCCCTGCTTTAAAGGGATAAGGTGGCAACCCTGCAAACGTGTCTTCCAGAGACTGTGGGAGGTGCACACATCAGTCCAGCCTTCCCTGGGGCCTGGATCTAAGCACACACCAGTTTGTGCATGGATTAAACACTTGGGGGTGTGGCATAATGACATCACTTCCTGTATGGACTGAGTTTCCTGCGTGAACCCCCAGCCAGGTAGGTGTTGCGCATCAATGGCAGGCGATGGGAAAGGCAATGTATACAATGTTTTATGAACACCTATTGCTGCTGTCTTCCTATAAATTTGCATAAAACGCAATTCAAAAATGCATATGCGTTTTGTATTTGCGAACAGCAAATGCATTAAAACGCACACAAAACGCTTGAAAACGTATCTGCGGTAAAAAAAACGGAAAATTGTATACTTACCTAACGGTAATTTTCCTTTCCTGGTGCATCTCCATGGCAACATACTACTGGGTTAACTCCGCCCTCTTAACCCTACCAGGACCATGACTATAAGAAGCTTTACCTGCAGGCCTGTGGCCATTCTTTTGAATATTATCTCTCCTCAGCAGGGAGGGTCGTATGTTGCCATGGAGATGCACCAGGAAAGGAAAATTACCGTTAGGTAAGTATACAATTTTCCGTTTTCCCTGGTGCCTCCATGGCAACATACTACTGGGATGTATATCGCAATAATAACTTGACAATGAGGGTGGGATATGCTGAAACAAACACATCTTTATTTACAATTTGCAAAAAGCAAGTCAAAGCAATTTTTACAGCATTAGGTAACTGACAGTACAGCTTTCCCAAATTCGGCCGTGGTTAATGCCATTGGATCCACCTGGTAATGGGATATAAAGGTATGTACTGTCGCCCAGCTAGCTGCCTTGCAGATAGTTTCCGGTGAGACTTTTGAATATGCAGCCCAAGATGCTGCTATTCCTCTTGTCGAATGTCCAGAAATTTGTTTAGGGGGTTCTAGCCCCCTGGCTTTATACGCTCTCTGTATAAGTTTTGCTATCCAGGTCGACAATGTTCGAGTCGATGCTTGTTGGCCTTTTTTATATCCTGATGGAATGACAAATAATTGATTTGTTTTCCTGAACTCCTTTGTCTTTTCCATATATATTTGAAGTATATTAGAAATATCCAGTGGATGACATACTCTGGTTTGCTGATCTGTAGTCTGTGTAGCAGTATCTTCCTCGAGAAACAGTACTGGTAGTGATATCTCCCTATTGAGATGAAAGCTTGATACTACCTTTGGAAGGAATTCAGGACATGGTCTTAAGACCACTCGGTCTCCAAAAAAGGTAGTGTAAGGTTCGTTAACACTTAACGCATGTATTTCCGATACTCGGCTTGATGAAGCTATTGCTATTAGAAATACCGCTTTTTGTGTCAGATCTATAAGCGAACAGTCCTCTGTAGGCGTGAATGGTGATTGTTCCAGAAATCTTAATACCAGGGGAAGATCCCATTTGGGGTAAAAAGTCTTTTTTGGTGGTCTTAATTTTAACACTGCTCTCATGAATTGTTGTACTAGCGGTTCATTGGCCCATTGTGTTCCGGAAAAGGCTGTTAAGGCTGACACTTGTCCTTTAATTGAGCTTAAGCTTAAGCCTAAATCTACTCCGGTTTGTAGGAAAGTCAATACATCAGCCACCGAAGGGTGTTCGGGATTCCATTGGTTTTGGAGTGAAAATTCTACGAACTTCTTCCAAATGTTACAGTATTGTTTGTTAGTCGAAACTTTCCTTGCACATTGTAGAGTTTTAATGACCTGCTCAGGAAAACCTAAGCGTGTCAACTTCCTCCTTTCAGTTTCCAAGCCGTCAGATGTAACCTCTGTGGACATGGGTGTAGTATTCCCTGTTGTGTTAACAGATCTGGAACTGGTGGTAGAAAGATTGGATCCTCCACCGTCATCTGTAACAGTAGCGGAAACCAGGGCCTCCTGGGCCAGAATGGTAGTATTGCAATCACTGTTACTTTCTGGAATCTGAGTTTGTGAAGAAATCTCGCAATCAATGGGGTTGGGGGAAAGGCATACACCAACTGTGGCCATTGCTGACTCAATGCATCTATCCCCATTGAACCTTGACACTGGTATCTTGAAAAGAAGTTCAGTACCTTGTTGTTCAGATTCGTTGCAAACAAGTCCATCATTGGTTTGCCCCATCGTAGTGTAATCTGATCGAATATCTCCTTCTTCAGAGACCACTCCAGATTGTTTGGTGTCGATCTCGATAGGAAGTCCGCCAAAGTATTCTCCTTCCCTGGAATATAAAATGCTGAAAGACTCTTCAGATTGCGTTCTGCCCAAGACATAATTTCCTCCATTATCCTCATTAATGTTTGGCTTCGAGTACCTCCTTGTCTCTGGAGGTACGAGACCACCGTCTTGTTGTCCGAGTGTATACATAAAGCCTTGTTGAACGTCTCGTTCTGGAAGCATCTCAAAGCTAGGAGGACAGCTGTGAGCTCTAATTCGTTCGATACTACCAGTCGTGACCAAGACCATTGTCCCTGTACTGCACGATCTCCACATACTGCGCCCCAACCTGTGTTGCTTGCGTCTGTTGTTAAAATCAATATTTCTTCTACTGTCAGAGATGTGCAATTTTGGAGATTGCCGCTGACTTTCCACCATGTCAACGAAGTTCTCATTGATGTCGTTATTCGTATCGACTGTTGATAATTCTTCTTCTTCCATTGTTTCAGGAAGCCAATTTGAAACGGTCTCATTCGCCACTTGCTCCATCTGACTAGCGGTATCGTTGAAGTTAGTAGCCCCAAGATCTTCAGACATTGTCTTGCTGACATGCGTTTTACCGCTTGTGTTGCTTGAACGTTTTGTATAATATTCAGTATTTTGTTTGGTGGCAAACTTACTGTACTGTTCTCTGTGTTGAACAGTGCTCCTAGGTACAGAAGTTGTCTCGAAGGTGTCAGCTGACTTTTTTGACCATTTATCAGCCATCCAAACTCTGTCAGAGTGGTCAAAACCCTCTCTCGATCTTGTATAATTTTTTCTGTTGTCTGTGCTAGCAGTAATAAATCGTCTAGATAGCTGTACAAGCGGATTTTTTGTAGCCTCAGGAGCGATACTAGCGCCTGCAGAATCTTTGAGAAAGTTCGAGGTGACGTTGATAGGCCAAAGGGTAGTGCTGCGAACTGAAGATGTGCTTCCTGTATTGTGAACCTTAGAAATTTTTGATATTTCTGATGTATCGGAACATGAAAGTATGCGTCGCGAAGATCTATCGAGATCATGTAGTCTCCTGGCTGTACTGCTGTAATTATTGATTGTAGAGATTCCATCTTGAATCTTTCCACTTTTATATATTTGTTTAAATATCTCAGGTCTATGACCGGTCTCCACTCTCCTGTTTTTTTCGGGACAAGAAATATGGGTGAGTATACTCCCTCGAATCTTTCTTGCATTGGTACATGCTGTATCACTTTCTGAGCCAGTAGATTTTCTTTGAATTGAAGCAAAACTGTTTTCTTTAGGTCTGATGTTGGCATTTTCGTTGGATTGAACCTTACCATAGGCGCCGTTTTGAATGACCAGGTGTGGCCATCTTTTATTGTAGACAACACCCATGGATCCTGAATGTTGTCTTCCCACACTTGTTTGTATTCTCTTAGACGTGACCCCACTGGACATTCGTGGGGTGGCACATAGTCAAAAAGACTTCGCTTGCATCTGAGAAGTGGCTGTTGTGGACTTAGCTGCTCTTTGGTTGTTAGCCGAATTGACTCTCCACGATCTGCGATAACTCTGACCTGGTCTGTAAGTTTTCGTGTCTTTATATTTTGCTTGAATTTGACCTTTTTGAAAAAATCGTTGTCTTTTCTTTTTGTTTTCCTGCGGAATTAAGGTAGATCTTCCACCGGTCACACGTTTTATTGCTTCATCTAATTTCTCTCCGAAAAGATTATTTCCATCGAACGGTATTTTCACCCACATCTGCTTCGAGGTTGGGTCTGCCGACCAAGGTTTTAACCAAAATGCCCGTCTTGCTGTTATAGAGGATAACATTGTTCTTGAAGATGCTCGTATTGTATCAATTGCTGCCTCGCTGACGAAATCCGCCGCAATCTTTATATCTTGCGCCGCTGCCAAGATTTTTTCCTTCTCTCCGCCTGCATTCACTATATCTTCTATATTTTTCCCCCATGCTTTGATGGCCTTTGCAACGGACGTCAATGCAATAGCAGGCTTGGTAGCTCCTGTTGATGAAAAGTATATCTTTTTCAGGTCATTATCGATGCGTCGGTCTAATCCGTCCCTGAACGTGACCGAGTCTTCCATTGGGAGAGTCAGATGTTTAACTAAGTTTGAAATTGAAGCGTCAACTGCCGGACAGGTTGATAGAAATTTGGCTTCCTCTTCCGACACCGGATATAATTTTGCCCAGCGATTCTGAAAAGATGGTTTTCTATCCAACTTTTCCCAATCATCTGTCATTAATTCTTTTATTTCTTCCATTAGGGGAAACGACGCACTTTTCTTTTTCAAATGTGGATAATATTTCCTCACTTTGGCTGGATCTACTTCTGCCTCTTCCCAATGTATTGCCGTTTTGACCGCTTGAATAAGTGGATCAACTAATGCAAAGTCAAAGTTTGAAGAATCATTTTCTTCCTCCAGTTCCTCCTCATTGTCTTCTTCTTCATCAACATGTGAAGGTTGGGAGCCTGTTAATGAGGTGGTTCCATGCTGTGTAATAGTAGTATTCTGTGATTCTGTAGCCGGCGTAGCCCTGGCTGCCATTTCTTCCATCACGGTCTGTTTAATTATTGCCACTATACTGCTTGGACTGAATTGTTGTTGCTGCTGTGCCGTGGCACCCTGAAGATCCGATCCCACTGTTAAACTCCCTCTGTGAGATGGTCCAGGTGACTCTAATCTCCTATAGCTTGACTGTCTCGCTCTTGATCGATCATCATGATGATGTGTGTTGTCTTGACGCCTTGAAGGCGAGCCCCTGGAGGATCTTCGGTGGGGTGATCTAGATCGTGATCTAGTTCTTCTATCTTTTGATCTTCGTCTCTCTGGGGATTTACGAGATCTTGAAGAGATAAGATAAAGATAAAGATATCACTGTTAGTGACTGTATCTTTAAGAGGTAAAATTACCCCCTCCTTTTTTTTTTTTTTTTCTCATACCCTTTAGAGGATTTCTTTTTGGCTGACTTCCCCATCACTTGATGCGATCTTTGCAGCTATTAGGGCACAGTACACACTCTGCGATAGGCAGGGAGGAAGAGAGATACAAAAAGGCAATTTTTAGGATCAGAATTAGATAATAGCATAGATAAGAAAGGGATTACAAAAAGTGTTAGCTTACACAGAATAATAGTAAAGCTTATTCAGACTCCCAGCAGCTACTCTCCGTCCTCCACGCTGTCCAGCGTCTACTGCGAGCTACGCTGCCTTCCGCGCATGGCCTTTAAACCTATGGCCAATCAGCTGCGCGGACACACTTTCCTGCCCCTAAGTAAGATGGCGCCCGCTCATCCTGCCCTGTTCCCTCCGGCCAATGGGCGCCCAGAATCAAGCGTGACGCACTTCCGGAATTCCGAACAGGGCGGAAGTGACATGCGCAATGGCCGAGCGAGAACGCCGACCCGGCAAAGCACATGGAGCCTGGCTGCAACAAGAAGCGCAGATAGGAAAAGAGGACAATCATAAGTACAGTGAGTACACCCTGCCTACCTAGCCATGTGTACTATGCCAGCCATTTTATGTACCATATCTACCGGATTTACCAGGTATCAGGCACTGGGGATACAAGCCATTAGATACTATGGAAACATGAGTAATTTGGTAAACATATACCTGTTTTGGAGTGTTTTTGGGAATATTAGGCTCATTTAGATGCCGCATAATCCAAATATAGGGGAAGGGTAACCCCACTCACATCTCCAACATGTTCCAATGTATATGGTCCTTATGAAATCGATGTTCTGTTGTCCTGCATGATCCTGTAGAGAGGACAAAAAAAAGAATGGCCACAGGCCTGCAGGTAAAGCTTCTTATAGTCATGGTCCTGGTAGGGTTAAGAGGGCGGAGTTAACCCAGTAGTATGTTGCCATGGAGGCACCAGGGAAAGACTAACGCAAACACACAAAAAACGAACAAAAAATGCACACACAACAAATGCACACGACATAAAACGCAGCCTTTCATGTTATGTTGTATGTGTGCACCTACCCTCAGATTTTACAGACAGAGGATAAACATAGCAGACAAGAAGAAGTTTGAAAAGGAAGTGTACAATGGCAGCCTCCATATTTCTTTCACTTCACGTTACCTGTACAATAGAGGTCAATGAGATGTAAATAATGACAGCTTGATTTCTAGTTTAAAGTGAACCCCAGGTGAAAAAATAAACTGATGAGATAAACAATTATATTTATCCTCCTACTCATAAAAATAACTTTTTTAAGCATCTCAGGGTTTTCTTTTATATTTAACTACCTCAGGACCGCTCCACGCCAGCGGGCGTGGCCGCGGCGGCAGCCCCAGGACCGCCTAACGCCAATTGGCATCAGGTCCTGGAGCCGGCTACTGAAGAAGATCGCGCGCAAGGTGCGCACGCATCTCGGGGGCGGAGCTCTGCCCCGTCATCAGTCTCCAAGCGGCGGAGACTGTTAGATGGCGTGATCGCCGTATATTTGCACAGTACAGCACTGCGATCAGCAGCAGCGCTGTACTGGGGACAGCTGTGTGACATGGCTATCCCCTCCTGTGTTTCGGCAGTGATCGGCTGTCATAGGCTGAAGCCTATGACAGCTGATCACATGGATTGGCTAACGGGGGGAGGGAGGGGGCTATATATAACATTTACAAAAAAAAATAGCAACATTTATTTAACAAAAAAAACTACCGTAATATTTATTTAAAAATAAACAAATAACTTAACCACTTCCCAACTGAGGGGTTTTACCCCCTGACCACCAGAGCAATTTTCACCTTTCAGCGCTCCTTCCATTCATTCGTCTATAATTTTATCATTACTTATCGCAATGAAATTAACTATATCTTGTTTTTTTCGCCACCAATTAGGCTTTCTTTAGGTGGGACATTATGCCAAGAATAATTTTATTCTAAATGTGTTTTAACCTCCTTGGCGGTATGAAAAATACCGCCAGGAGGGAGCGCAGCAGTTTTTTTTAAAAAAAAATTTTTTTAATCATGTAGCGAGCCGAGGGCTCGCTACATGATAGCCGCTGCTGAGCGGCATCCCCCCGCCCGCTTCGATCGCCTTCGGGATTTCCTGGAGGGCTTCCCCCGTCACCGACGTCACTGGGAGTCCCGGGCCACCCCTCGGCGCTGCCTGGCACTGATTGGCCAGGCAGCGCTGGGGTCTGGGGGGGGGGGGGGGGGGGCGCGCCGCAGCAGATAGCGGCGATCGGGCAGGGGCCGGCGGCGATCAGAGTGCTGGCGCAGCTAGCAAAGTGCTAGCTGCGTCCAGCAAAAAAAAAATTATGAAAATCGGCCCAGCAGGGCCTGAGCGGCACCCTCCGGCGGCTTACCCCGTGTCACACACGGGGTTACCGCCAAGGAGGTTAATGGGAAAATAGGAAAAAATGTGGGAAAAAATTTATTATTTTTCAGTTTTCGGCCTTTATAGTTTTTAAATAATGCATGCTACTGTAATTAAAACCCATTAAATGTATATGCCTATTTATCCCGGTTATAAAACCGTTTAAATTATGTCCCTATCACAATGTTTGCCGCCAATATTTTAGTTGGAAATAAAGGTGCATTTTTTTCAGTTTTGCGTCCATCCCTAATTACAAGCCCATAGTTTATAAAGTAACAGTGTTATACCCTCTTGACATAAATATTTAAAAAGTTCAGTCCCTAAGGTAACTATTTATGTATTTTTTTTAAATTGTAAATTTTTTTATTTTTTTTTTAATTACAAAAAAAAATAATTGGGGAGTGTGGGAGGTAAGGAGTTAATTTTTTGTGTAAAACAAGTTTATTTGTGTGTAAAAAATGGTTAGGGTGTAGTTTTACTATTTGGCCACAAGATGGCAACATTACCAATTTGTTTCATGCGACCTGCAAGCGTCCTTCCGGACACTTGCAGGAAGTAGAAAGAGGCTGGGACTATTTTTTCACAATGATCGCGCTGCTCAGCCGAGCGGCAGCAGATCATTGCGGGGCTTAGATTAACGAACGGGAATGGATTTTCCTGTTCGTTGATCTCTGGGCGAGCGGGCGGCAGCGTGTTTACTAGCGGCGGGCGGCGTGTTTACGAGCGGGAGCGCGGACAGCGGCGGGAGTGCGCAAAGTACGGATTTCTCCGTCCCTGGGGGTGAAAGGTCGGAAAAAGGGGCGTAGAAATCCGTACGCGCGGGGGTAAAGTGGTTAACATCCAGGGGGCCATCTGACCCCACCAACAGAGAGCTCTGTTGGTGGGGAGATAAGGAGGGGAGGAATCACTTGTGTGCTGAGTTGTGCGGCCCTGCAGCTTGGCCTTAAAACTGCAGTAGCCATTTTCACAAAAATTAGCCTGGTCTTTAGGGGCGGTTTTCCACTGTGGTCCTCAAGTGGTTAAACATTTAAAAAGTAGGTTGAATATTTTACTGTAGCTAATCAGTGTCAGCCTGTTAAGTGTCCCAGAGTTAGAAAAAGGTCAATAGTTGATGTATTTTATCTCCCCCTGCCCTCAGGGCTCATTTCCACTGTTGCGGTGCGGAATCGCCTGGATTCCACTGCGGACGAAATCACATGCGGATGCGTTTCTGCATGCGGTTTTCCCCGCAATTTCGCATGGCTAAGAAGCAGGCGAATTTAAACATGTCACTGCCTGTGTAAATTGCCATACCATTACATGCGAAATCGCGTGGAAAACCGCATGACAAAGCCGCATGCGGTTTCTCTATTAAATACATTGCGGGCGATTCGCCCGCATTCCTGCCGCGCTCGAAATCAGACGGCTCTGCCGTGCAGATTTCCCCCGCACACCAAAACGCACCCGCACGACGCACAAGTGGAAACAATCCCATCCACTTGTATTGCCTTTGCGAATCCGCATGCAGTGCCTGCATGCGGATTCGCTATAGTGGAAACGAGCCCTCAGAAGTTGTATTCTGCCAGGAAAACGTCTATGGCTGTAATTAGCTTATCACTAATGTTTACTATATTCCTAACAAATAAAGACAAGACAGAAGCTGTCACTTCCATGCCTAGAAATTAACTCTTCTAGGCAGCAAAATAAAACAAGTAAAACAGCCGGTTTATTAATGTTTTGCACTCTACATACGCCTGTTTATCTCATCATGTCACATGTCACCTCGGGTACACTTTGCACCAAACAAATGTACTTCCTGACAGTTCTGATTGGCCCAATTCCATTTGACCGACGCGACCGTCTCTATTTTACCTGCATCTTCTTTGGTGGAGCGTTCGCCAGCTGGAAGGTGAAGTTAGTGTCCAGCTTGTCGTTGCATCTCTTGATAGCGCTGTCTATGTCCTCCTCCTCTGACCAGCGACTGGTGACGGCCGTGGACAAGGCCAGGAGTAGCAGGGCCGGGACCCAGCACTCCATTCGCTCTGCGTTCTTCGGAGACGTGCGTTCTCCAGGACGCGGCTCAGCGAAATGTCTAAGGTTACAGCTGGGAGTTCCTATTTGCTTTCTGCTTTGATTGATCCGGACCCTAAAATCAAACACAGCCAAATGTAGAGCCAGGCGGGCGGCTTAATCCGGCCGATGACACGCCGTGTGTACACGCTAATCCCGGAGGATGTTTGTTGTAGCGAAAGCTTCGTCAAGTCCAGTTACTTTCATATCGAGTGTCTCGGTGTGCTGCCGGCCTGTCAGGAGTATGGCTGACATTATTATGTCATTAATGTCTACTATGTACAGTGCTACAGAAGATGTTGGTGCTATATAAATAAAAATTAATGATAATAATGTATGGAGAGTAGAGATGACCGAACCTCCGATTTTCGGTTCGTGAACCTCGTTCGTGAACTGACACAAACTTCTGGATACCTATGGGATGGCAGCGCGTAGGAGACAGAGCGGGGAAAAGGTCCTCCAGCACCCAAGACTGAGACAACAAAGTGCGCCCCTCCATCCCTCCCACCCCCCAGCCGTCACACACTGATTGCTATCAGTCTAAGAGGCACCCCAGGGACTCCAACACCTTCATCTCTAGTTATCTAGCTTGCAGTCACTGCCATGTATCCTCCTTTCTTATTTCTCTCGCCCCCTCCTACACTGCGCCCTGAGGCTGGAGCCTCTCTCACCTCGGCCCGGCCCTGGTGATAGATTTATAACATTTTGATATGCTGGAATCGCATTGTTGTGTAGCACAGAACATCCTACCAACGTCTGAAGGCAAGAAAAAGGGACATTATGTGTGCGTCGCTGCAAAAACGTGGGCGTGGTCATAAAATAATGTGGGTGGAGCCACATGTACATGAATCTACTAAGGGGGGTGCCCCCTTCTTAAAAAAAAAGGTCAGGGTCCTCCCCTATACATGAGGGGGCAAAAGCATATGTTGCAGCCAGATGTCCCCATCAGTATATGTAACTAGATATCATCATCCCCTCAGCCCATAGATGACGTCATAAGAGAACCATGAAGACCGGACGCTAAGCACCAGACCTGTGAGATGCGGCGCTGGCTCGTGTAAATGTGAGTGAGCCACTAGTGTTGGGCGAACAGTGTTCGCCACTGTTCGGGTTCTGCAGAACATCACCCTGTTCGGGTGATGTTCGGGTTCGGCCGAACACCTGATGGTGTTCGGCCAAACTGTTCGGCCATATGGCCGAACTAAGAGCGCATGGCCGAACGTTACCCGAACGTTCGGCTAGCGCTGTGATTGGCCGAACGGGTCACGTGTAGTGTTGGGCGAACATCTAGATGTTCGGGTTCGGGCCGAACATGGCCGAACTCCGAACATAATGGAAGTCAATGGGGACCCGAACTTTCGTGCTTTGTAAAGCCTCCTTACATGCTACATAACCCAAATTTACAGGGTATGTGCACCTTGGGAGTGGGTACAAGAGGAAAAAAAATTTAGCAAAAAGAGCTTATAGTTTTTGAGAAAATCGATTTTAAAGTTTCAAAGGGAAAACTGTCTTTTAAATGCGGGAAATGTCTGTTTTCTTTGCACAGGTAACATGCTTTTTGTCGGCATGCAGTCATAAATGTAATACATATAAGAGGTTCCAGGAAAAGGGACCGGTAACGCTAACCCAGCAGCAGCACACGTGATGGAACAAGAGGAGGGTGGCGCAGGAGGAGAAGGCCACGCTTTGAGACACAACAACCCAGGCCTTGCATGAGGACAAGAAGCGTGCGGATAGCAATTTGCATTTTGTCGCCATGCAGTCATAAATGTAATACAGATGAGAGGTTCAATAAACAGGGACCGGAAACGCTAACCCATCACAGATGTTCATTGTTCATGTTACTTGGTTGGGGTCCGGGAGCAGGGGCGTAGGAATAGGCCCTGCAGCCCCTGCGCCCGCGGGGGGGCCCGGCCCCCCCCCCCTGGGGCCCGCTTGGGGCCGTTTTGTGGGTGCTGGAGGGGTGGCAGCATGAGGGGAAAGCCTTGCCCACAGTCGGCGGGGAGAGGGGTAGTTCCCCCCTCTCCCTCACCTCGGGGCTCTTCCCTCTGTGCTCCCCTCCAGCTCTTTAGTGTGTGGGGCTGTGGGCAGCGGGCAGCGAGCGGCGGGCAGATACATACCTGCTTCCGTGCGTTCCATCGACGACTTCTCCCTCTAGCGGCTGACGTCACTTCCGGAAGTGACGTCAGCCGCTAGAGGGAGAAGTCTCCGATGGAACGCACAGAAGCAGGTATGTATCTGCCCGCCGCTCGCTGCCCGCTGTCCACAGCCCCACACACTAAAGAGCTGGAGGGGAGCACAGAGGGGAGAGCCCCGAGGTGAGGGAGAGGGGGGAACTACCCCTCTCCCCGCCGACTGTGGGCAAGGCTTTCCCCTCATGCTGCCACCCCTCCAGCACCCACAAAACGGCCGCGAGCGGGCCCCGGGGGGGGGCGCTCAGAAAATCTGCAGGGGGGCCCGGTGGGGCCTAGTTACGCCCCTGTCCGGGAGTGTTGCGTAGTCGTTTCCAATCCAGGATTGATTCATTTTAATTTGAGTCAGACGGTCTGCATTTTCTGTGGAGAGGCGGATACGCCGCCGATCTGTGACGATGCCTCCGGCAGCACTGAAACAGCGTTCCGACATAACGCTGGCTGCCGGGCAAGCCAGCACCTCTATTGCGTACATTGCCAGTTTGTGCCAGGTGTCTAGCTTCGATACCCAATAGTTGAAGGGTGCAGATGGATTGTTCAACACAGCTACGCCATCTGACATGTAGTCCTTGACCATCTTCTCCAGGCGATAGGTGTTGGAGGTGGATCTGCACGCTTGCTGTTCTGTGTGCTGCTGCATGGGTGTCAGAAAATTTTCCCACTCCAAGGACACTGCCGATACCATTCCCTTTTGGGCACTAGCTGCGGCTTGTGTTGTTTGCTGCCCTCCTGGTCGTCCTGGGTTTGCGGAAGTCAGTCTGTCGGCGTACAACTGGCTAGAGGAGGGGGAGGATGTCAATCTCCTCTCTAAAGTCTCCACAAGGGCCTGCTGGTATTCTTCCATTTTGACCTGTCTGGCTCTTTCTTCAAGCAGTTTTGGAACATTGTGTTTGTACCGTGGATCCAGAAGGGTATAAACCCAGTAATTGGTGTTGTCCAGAATGCGCACAATGCGTGGGTCGCGTTCAATGCAGTCCTAGGCCGAAGAGGTCATAGCCTAGGGTCACAAAACCTGTTTATTGGGCAATTTCAATGGTGGCGAGTCTGACGTACATAAATCGCAGCAATGGCCGTTAGCAACGTCTGAATCTCACGAAATGTCTCATGCAGGTAGAAGACATATTGTTAGACTTGGGCTCCAAAGATGGGTTCCCTACATCTCTGCAAACCAGAGTTACAGGGCTCCAAATTTGGTAAAATCCCCCATAGGCTTTCATTGGGCCTCCTATTTACAGTTCCAAAATCTCACATCTTTTCAAAGGGCAATTACTCAGCAGTGGCAAATTTTCTAGCATTGTAGGGACCCTTAGGGGGAACATGACTGGTGAGTTTCGGGCCCCTAGGCCGAAGAGGTCATAGCCTAGGGTCACAAAAACCTGTTTATTGGGGCTATTTCAATGGTAGTGATGGTGACGTACATAAATCGCAGCAATGGCCGTTAGCAAAGTCTGAATCTCACGAAATGTCTCATGCAGGTAGAAGACATATTGTTAGACTTGGATTCCAAAGATGGGGTCCCTACATCTCTGCAAACCAGAGTTACAGGGGTCCAAAATTGGTAAAATCCCCCATAGGATTTCATTGGCTCCCTATTTCCCTTTCCAAAATCTCACATCTTTTCAAAGGGCAATGGCTCAGCAGTACCAAATTTTCTAGCATTGTAGTGACCCATCAGGGGGATCATGACTGGTGAGTTTTGCCACTGCTGAGCCATTGCCCTTTGAAATGGTGTGAGATTTTGGAACGGTAAATAGGAGGCCCAATGAAAGCCTATGGGGGATTTTACCAATTTTGGACCCCTGTAACTCTGGTTTGCAGAGATGTAGGGAGTAGGGTCACAAAAACCTGTTTATTGGGGCTATTTCAATGGTAGTGATGGTGACGTACATAAATCGCAGCAATGGCCGTTAGCAAAGTCTGAATCTCACGAAATGTGTCATGCAGGTAGAAGACATATTGTTAGACTTGGATTCCAAAGATGGGGTCCCTACATCTCTGCAAACCAGAGTTACAGGGGTCCAAAATTGGTAAAATCCCCCATAGGATTTTATTGGCTCCCTATTTCACTTTCCAAAATCTCACATCTTTTCAAAGGGCAATGGCTCAGCAGTACCAAATTTTCTAGCATTGTAGGGACCCTTAGGGGGAACATGAATGGTGAGTTTCGGGCCCCTAGGCCGAAGAGGTCATAGCCTAGGGTCACAAAAACCTGTTTATTGGGGCTATTTCAATGGTAGTGATGGTGACGTACATAAATCGCAGCAATGGCCGTTAGCAAAGTCTGAATCTCACGAAATGTCTCATGCAGGTAGTAGACATATTGTTAGACTTGGATTCCAAAGATGGGGTCCCTACATCTCTGCAAACCAGAGTTACAGGGGTCCAAAATTGGTAAAATCCCCCATAGGATTTCATTGGCTCCCTATTTCACTTTCCAAAATCTCACATCTTTTCAAAGGGCAATGGCTCAGCAGTACCAAATTTTCTAGCATTGTAGGGACCCTTAGGGGGAACATTACTGGTGAGTTTCGGGCCCCTAGGCCGAAGAGGTCATAGCCTAGGGTCACAAAAACCTGTTTATTGGGGCTATTTCAATGGTAGTGATGGTGACGTACATAAATCGCAGCAATGGCCGTTAGCAAAGTCTGAATCTCACGAAATGTCTCATGCAGGTAGAAGACATATTGTTAGACTTGGATTCCAAAGATGGGGTCCCTACATCTCTGCAAACCAGAGTTACAGGGGTCCAAAATTGGTAAAATCCCCCATAGGCTTTCATTGGCTCCCTATTTCACTTTCCAAAATCTCACATCTTTTCAAAGGGCAATTACTCAGCAGTGGCAAATTTTCTAGCATTGTAGGGACCCTTAGGGGGAACATGACTGGTGAGTTTCGGGCCCCTAGGCCGAAGAGGTCATAGCCTAGGGTCACAAAAACCTGTTTATTGGGGCTATTTCAATGGTAGTGATGGTGACGTACATAAATCGCAGCAATGGCCGTTAGCAAAGTCTGAATCTCACGAAATGTCTCATGCAGGTAGTAGACATATTGTTAGACTTGGATTCCAAAGATGGGGTCCCTACATCTCTGCAAACCAGAGTTACAGGGGTCCAAAATTGGTAAAATCCCCCATAGGATTTCATTGGCTCCCTATTTCACTTTCCAAAATCTCACATCTTTTCAAAGGGCAATGGCTCAGCAGTACCAAATTTTCTAGCATTGTAGGGACCCTTAGGGGGAACATGACTGGTGAGTTTCGGGCCCCTAGGCCGAAGAGGTCATAGCCTAGGGTCACAAAAACCTGTTTATTGGGGCTATTTCAATGGTAGTGATGGTGACGTACATAAATCGCAGCAATGGCCGTTAGCAAAGTCTGAATCTCACGAAATGTCTCATGCAGGTAGAAGACATATTGTTAGACTTAGATTCCAAAGATGGGGTCCCTACATCTCTGCAAACCAGAGTTACAGGGGTCCAAAATTGGTAAAATCCCCCATAGGATTTCATTGGCTCCCTATTTCACTTTCCAAAATCTCACATCTTTTCAAAGGGCAATGGCTCAGCAGTACCAAATTTTCTAGCATTGTAGGGACCCTTAGGGGGAACATGACTGGTGAGTTTCGGGCCCCTAGGCTGAAGAGGTCATAGCCTAGGGTCACAAAAACCTGTTTATTGGGGCTATTTCAATGGTAGTGATGGTGACGTACATAAATCGCAGCAATGGCCGTTAGCAAAGTCTGAATCTCACGAAATGTCTCATGCAGGTAGAAGACATATTGTTAGACTTGGATTCCAAAGATGGGGTCCCTACATCTCTGCAAACCAGAGTTACAGGGGTCCAAAATTGGTAAAATCCCCCATAGGCTTTCATTGGCTCCCTATTTCACTTTCCAAAATCTCACATCTTTTCAAAGGGCAATTACTCAGCAGTGGCAAATTTTCTAGCATTGTAGGGACCCTTAGGGGGAACATGACTGGTGAGTTTCGGGCCCCTAGGCCAAAGAGGTCATAGCCTAGGGTCACAAAAACCTGTTTATTGGGGCTATTTCAATGGTAGTGATGGTGACGTACATAAATCGCAGCAATGGCCGTTAGCAAAGTCTGAATCTCACGAAATGTCTCATGCAGGTAGTAGACATATTGTTAGACTTGGATTCCAAAGATGGGGTCCCTACATCTCTGCAAACCAGAGTTACAGGGGTCCAAAATTGGTAAAATCCCCCATAGGATTTCATTGGCTCCCTATTTCACTTTCCAAAATCTCACATCTTTTCAAAGGGCAATGGCTCAGCAGTACCAAATTTTCTAGCATTGTAGGGACCCTTAGGGGGAACATGACTGGTGAGTTTCGGGCCCCTAGGCCGAAGAGGTCATAGCCTAGGGTCACAAAAACCTGTTTATTGGGGCTATTTCAATGGTAGTGATGGTGACGTACATAAATCGCAGCAATGGCCGTTAGCAAAGTCTGAATCTCACGAAATGTCTCATGCAGGTAGAAGACATATTGTTAGACTTGGATTCCAAAGATGGGGTCCCTACATCTCTGCAAACCAGAGTTACAGGGGTCCAAAATTGGTAAAATCCCCCATAGGCTTTCATTGGCTCCCTATTTCACTTTCCAAAATCTCACATCTTTTCAAAGGGCAATTACTCAGCAGTGGCAAATTTTCTAGCATTGTAGGGACCCTTAGGGGGAACATGACTGGTGAGTTTCGGGCCCCTAGGCCGAAGAGGTCATAGCCTAGGGTCACAAAAACCTGTTTATTGGGGCTATTTCAATGGTAGTGATGGTGACGTACAAACATCGCAGCAATGGCCGTTAGCAAAGTCTGAATCTCACGAAATGTCTCATGCAGGTAGTAGACATATTGTTAGACTTGGATTCCAAAGATGGGGTCCCTACATCTCTGCAAACCAGAGTTACAGGGGTCCAAAATTGGTAAAATCCCCCATAGGATTTCATTGGCTCCCTATTTCACTTTCCAAAATCTCACATCTTTTCAAAGGGCAATGGCTCAGCAGTACCAAATTTTCTAGCATTGTAGGGACCCTTAGGGGGAACATGACTGGTGAGTTTCGGGCCCCTAGGCCGAAGAGGTCATAGCCTAGGGTCACAAAAACCTGTTTATTGGGGCTATTTCAATGGTAGTGATGGTGACGTACATAAATCGCAGCAATGGCCGTTAGCAAAGTCTGAATCTCACGAAATGTCTCATGCAGGTAGAAGACATATTGTTAGACTTAGATTCCAAAGATGGGGTCCCTACATCTCTGCAAACCAGAGTTACAGGGGTCCAAAATTGGTAAAATCCCCCATAGGATTTCATTGGCTCCCTATTTCACTTTCCAAAATCTCACATCTTTTCAAAGGGCAATGGCTCAGCAGTACCAAATTTTCTAGCATTGTAGGGACCCTTAGGGGGAACATGACTGGTGAGTTTCGGGCCCCTAGGCCAAAGAGGTCATAGCCTAGGGTCACAAAAACCTGTTTATTGGGGCTATTTCAATGGTAGTGATGGTGACGTACATAAATCGCAGCAATGGCCGTTAGCAAAGTCTGAATCTCACGAAATGTCTCATGCAGGTAGAAGACATATTGTTAGACTTGGATTCCAAAGATGGGGTCCCTACATCTCTGCAAACCAGAGTTACAGGGGTCCAAAATTGGTAAAATCCCCCATAGGATTTCATTGGCTCCCTATTTCACTTTCCAAAATCTCACATCTTTTCAAAGGGCAATGGCTCAGCAGTACCAAATTTTCTAGCATTGTAGGGACCCTTAGGGGGAACATGACTGGTGAGTTTCGGGCCCCTAGGCCGAAGAGGTCATAGCCTAGGGTCACAAAAACCTGTTTATTGGGGCTATTTCAATGGTAGTGATGGTGGCGTACATAAATCTCAGCCATGGCCGTTAGCAACGTCTGAATCTCACGAAATGTCTCATGCAGGTAGAAGACATATTGTTAGACTTAGATTCCAAAGATGGGGTCCCTACATCTCTGCAAACCAGAGTTACAGGGGTCCAAAATTGGTAAAATCCCCCATAGGCTTTCATTGGGCCTCCTATTTACCGTTCCAAAATCTCACACCATTTCAAAGGGCAATGGCTCAGCAGTGGCAAAACTCACCAGTCATGATCCCCCTGATGGGTCCCTACAATGCTAGAAAATTTGGTACTGCTGAGCCATTGCCCTTTGAAAAGATGTGAGATTTTGGAAAGTGAAATAGGGAGCCAATGAAATCCTATGGGGGATTTTACCAATTTTGGACCCCTGTAACTCTGGTTTGCAGAGATGTAGGGACCCCATCTTTGGAATCCAAGTCTAACAATATGTCTTCTACCTGCATGAGACATTTCGTGAGATTCAGACTTTGCTAACGGCCATTGCTGCGATTTATGTACGTCACCATCACTACCATTGAAATAGCCCCAATAAACAGGTTTTTGTGACCCTAGGCTATGACCTCTTCGGCCTAGGGGCCCGAAACTCACCAGTCATGTTCCCCCTAAGGGTCCCTACAATGCTAGAAAATTTGCCACTGCTGAGTAATTGCCCTTTGAAAAGATGTGAGATTTTGGAACTGTAAATAGGAGGCCCAATGAAAGCCTATGGGGGATTTTACCAAATTTGGAGCCCTGTAACTCTGGTTTGCAGAGATGTAGGGAACCCATCTTTGGAGCCCAAGTCTAACAATATGTCTTCTACCTGCATGAGACATTTCGTGAGATTCAGACGTTGCTAACGGCCATTGCTGCGATTTATGTACGTCAGACTCGCCACCATTGAAATTGCCCAATAAACAGGTTTTGTGACCCTAGGCTATGACCTCTTCGGCCTAGGACTGCATTGAACGCGACCCACGCATTGTGCGCATTCTGGACAACACCAATTACTGGGTTTATACCCTTCTGGATCCACGGTACAAACACAATGTTCCAAAACTGCTTGAAGAAAGAGCCAGACAGGTCAAAATGGAAGAATACCAGCAGGCCCTTGTGGAGACTTTAGAGAGGAGATTGACATCCTCCCCCTCCTCTAGCCAGTTGTACGCAGACAGACTGACTTCCGCAAACCCAGGACGACCAGGAGGGCAGCAAACAACACAAGCCGCAGCTAGTGCCCAAAAGGGAATGGTATCGGCAGTGTCCTTGGAGTGGGAAAATTTTCTGACACCCATGCAGCAGCACACAGAACAGCAAGCGTGCAGATCCACCTCCAACACCGATCGCCTGGAGAAGATGGTCAAGGACTACATGTCAGATGGCGTAGCTGTGTTGAACAATCCATCTGCACCCTTCAACTATTGGGTATCGAAGCTAGACACCTGGCACAAACTGGCAATGTACGCAATAGAGGTGCTGGCTTGCCCGGCAGCCAGCGTTATGTCGGAACGCTGTTTCAGTGCTGCCGGAGGCATCGTCACAGATCGGCGGCGTATCCGCCTCTCCACAGAAAATGCAGACCGTCTGACTCAAATTAAAATGAATCAATCCTGGATTGGAAACGACTACGCAACACTCCCGGACAGGGGCGTAACTAGGCCCCACCGGGCCCCCCTGCAGATTTTCTGAGCGCCCCCCCCCCGGGGCCCGCTCGCGGCCGTTTTGTGGGTGCTGGAGGGGTGGCAGCATGAGGGGAAAGCCTTGCCCACAGTCGGCGGGGAGAGGGGTAGTTCCCCCCTCTCCCTCACCTCGGGGCTCTCCCCTCTGTGCTCCCCTCCAGCTCTTTAGTGTGTGGGGCTGTGGACAGCGGGCAGCGAGCGGCGGGCAGATACATACCTGCTTCCGTGCGTTCCATCGGAGACTTCTCCCTCTAGCGGCTGACGTCACTTCCGGAAGTGACGTCAGCCGCTAGAGGGAGAAGTCGTCGATGGAACGCACGGAAGCAGGTATGTATCTGCCCGCCGCTCGCTGCCCGCTGCCCACAGCCCCACACACTAAAGAGCTGGAGGGGAGCACAGAGGGGAGAGCCCCGAGGTGAGGGAGAGGGGGGAACTACCCCTCTCCCCGCCGACTGTGGGCAAGGCTTTCCCCTCATGCTGCCACCCCTCCAGCACCCACAAAACAGCCCCAAGCGGGCCCCAGGGGGGGGGCCGGGCCCCCCCGCGGGCGCAGGGGCTGCAGGGCCTATTCCTACGCCCCTGCTCCCGGACCCCAACCAAGTAACATGAACAATGAACATCTGTGATGGGTTAGCGTTTCCGGTCCCTGTTTATTGAACCTCTCATCTGTATTACATTTATGACTGCATGGCGACAAAATGCAAATTGCTATCCGCACGCTTCTTGTCCTCATGCAAGGCCTGGGTTGTTGTGTCTCAAAGCGTGGCCTTCTCCTCCTGCGCCACCCTCCTCTTGTTCCATCACGTGTGCTGCTGCTGGGTTAGCGTTACCGGTCCCTTTTCCTGGAACCTCTTATATGTATTACATTTATGACTGCATGCCGACAAAAAGCATGTTACCTGTGCAAAGAAAACAGACATTTCCCGCATTTAAAAGACAGTTTTCCCTTTGAAACTTTAAAATCGATTTTCTCAAAAACTATAAGCTCTTTTTGCTAAATTTTTTTTCCTCTTGTACCCACTCCCAAGGTGCACATACCCTGTAAATTTGGGTTATGTAGCATGTAAGGAGGCTTTACAAAGTACGAAAGTTCGGGTCCCCATTGACTTCCATTATGTTCGGAGTTCGGCCATGTTCGGCCCGAACCCGAACATCTAGATGTTCGCCCAACACTACACGTGACCCGTTCGGCCAATCACAGCGCTAGCCGAACGTTCGGGTAACGTTCGGCCATGCGCTCTTAGTTCGGCCATATGGCCGAACAGTTTGGCCGAACACCATCAGGTGTTCGGCCGAACCCGAACATCACCCGAACAGGGTGATGTTCTGCAGAACCCGAACAGTGGCGAACACTGTTCGCCCAACACTAGTAGGGACCCCATCTTTGGAATCTAAGTCTAACAATATGTCTTCTACCTGCATGAGACATTTCGTGAGATTCAGACGTTGCTAACGGCCATGGCTGAGATTTATGTACGCCACCATCACTACCATTGAAATAGCCCCAATAAACAGGTTTTTGTGACCCTAGGCTATGACCTCTTCGGCCTAGGGGCCCGAAACTCACCAGTCATGTTCCCCCTAAGGGTCCCTACAATGCTAGAAAATTTGGTACTGCTGAGCCATTGCCCTTTGAAAAGATGTGAGATTTTGGAAAGTGAAATAGGGAGCCAATGAAATCCTATGGGGGATTTTACCAATTTTGGACCCCTGTAACTCTAGTTTGCAGAGATGTAGGGACCCCATCTTTGGAATCCAAGTCTAACAATATGTCTTCTACCTGCATGAGACATTTCGTGAGATTCAGACTTTGCTAACGGCCATTGCTGCGATTTATGTACGTCACCATCACTACCATTGAAATAGCCCCAATAAACAGGTTTTTGTGACCCTAGGCTATGACCTCTTTGGCCTAGGGGCCCGAAACTCTCCAGTCATGTTCCCCCTAAGGGTCCCTACAATGCTAGAAAATTTGGTACTGCTGAGCCATTGCCCTTTGAAAAGATGTGAGATTTTGGAAAGTGAAATAGGGAGCCAATGAAATCCTATGGGGGATTTTACCAATTTTGGACCCCTGTAACTCTGGTTTGCAGAGATGTAGGGACCCCATCTTTGGAATCTAAGTCTAACAATATGTCTTCTACCTGCATGAGACATTTCGTGAGATTCAGACTTTGCTAACGGCCATTGCTGCGATTTATGTACGTCACCATCACTACCATTGAAATAGCCCCAATAAACAGGTTTTTGTGACCCTAGGCTATGACCTCTTCGGCCTAGGGGCCCGAAACTCACCAGTCATGTTCCCCCTAAGGGTCCCTACAATGCTAGAAAATTTGGTACTGCTGAGCCATTGCCCTTTGAAAAGATGTGAGATTTTGGAAAGTGAAATAGGGAGCCAATGAAATCCTATGGGGGATTTTACCAATTTTGGACCCCTGTAACTCTGGTTTGCAGAGATGTAGGGACCCCATCTTTGGAATCCAAGTCTAACAATATGTCTACTACCTGCATGAGACATTTCGTGAGATTCAGACTTTGCTAACGGCCATTGCTGCGATTTATGTACGTCACCATCACTACCATTGAAATAGCCCCAATAAACAGGTTTTTGTGACCCTAGGCTATGACCTCTTCGGCCTAGGGGCCCGAAACTCACCAGTCATGTTCCCCCTAAGGGTCCCTACAATGCTAGAAAATTTGCCACTGCTGAGTAATTGCCCTTTGAAAAGATGTGAGATTTTGGAAAGTGAAATAGGGAGCCAATGAAATCCTATGGGAGATTTTACCAATTTTGGACCCCTGTAACTCTGGTTTGCAGAGATGTAGGGACCCCATCTTTGGAATCCAAGTCTAACAATATGTCTTCTACCTGCATGAGACATTTCGTGAGATTCAGACTTTGCTAACGGCCATTGCTGCGATTTATGTACGTCACCATCACTACCATTGAAATAGCCCCAATAAACAGGTTTTTGTGACCCTAGGCTATGACCTCTTCGGCCTAGGGGCCCGAAACTCACCAGTCATGTTCCCCCTAAGGGTCCCTACAATGCTAGAAAATTTGGTACTGCTGAGCCATTGCCCTTTGAAAAGATGTGAGATTTTGGAAAGTGAAATAGGGAGCCAATGAAATCCTATGGGGGATTTTACCAATTTTGGACCCCTGTAACTCTGGTTTGCAGAGATGTAGGGACCCCATCTTTGGAATCCAAGTCTAACAATATGTCTTCTGCCTGCATGACACATTTCGTGAGATTCAGACTTTGCTAACGGCCATTGCTGCGATTTATGTACGTCACCATCACTACCATTGAAATAGCCCCAATAAACAGGTTTTTGTGACCCTAGGCTATGACCTCTTTGGCCTAGGGGCCCAAAACTCACCAGTCATGTTCCCCCTAAAGGTCCCTACAATGCTAGAAAATTTGCCACTGCTGAGTAATTGCCCTTTGAAAAGATGTGAAATTTTGGAACTGTAAATAGGAGGCCCAATGAAAGCCTATGGGGGATTTTACCAAATTTGGAGCCCTGTAACTCTGGTTTGCAGAGATGTAGGGAACCCATCTTTGGAGCCCAAGTCTAACAATATGTCTTCTACCTGCATGAGACATTTCGTGAGATTCAGACGTTGCTAACGGCCATTGCTGCGATTTATGTACGTCAGACTCGCCACCATTGAAATTGCCCAATAAACAGGTTTTGTGACCCTAGGCTATGACCTCTTCGGCCTAGGACTGCATTGAACGCGACCCACGCATTGTGCGCATTCTGGACAACACCAATTACTGGGTTTATACCCTTCTGGATCCACGGTACAAACACAATGTTCCAAAACTGCTTGAAGAAAGAGCCAGACAGGTCAAAATGGAAGAATACCAGCAGGCCCTTGTGGAGACTTTAGAGAGGAGATTGACATCCTCCCCCTCCTCTAGCCAGTTGTACGCCGACAGACTGACTTCCGCAAACCCAGGACGACCAGGAGGGCAGCAAACAACACAAGCCGCAGCTAGTGCCCAAAAGGGAATGGTATCGGCAGTGTCCTTGGAGTGGGAAAATTTTCTGACACCCATGCAGCAGCACACAGAACAGCAAGCGTGCAGATCCACCTCCAACACCGATCGCCTGGAGAAGATGGTCAAGGACTACATGTCAGATGGCGTAGCTGTGTTGAACAATCCATCTGCACCCTTCAACTATTGGGTATCGAAGCTAGACACCTGGCACAAACTGGCAATGTACGCAATAGAGGTGCTGGCTCGCCCGGCAGCCAGCGTTATGTCGGAACGCTGTTTCAGTGCTGCCGGAGGCATCGTCACAGATCGGCGGCGTATCCGCCTCTCCACAGAAAATGCAGACCGTCTGACTCAAATTAAAATGAATCAATCCTGGATTGGAAACGACTACGCAACACTCCCGGACCCCAACCAAGTAACATGAACAATGAACATCTGTGATGGGTTAGCGTTTCCGGTCCCTGTTTATTGAACCTCTCATCTGTATTACATTTATGACTGCATGGCGACAAAATGCAAATTGCTATCCGCACGCTTCTTGTCCTCATGCAAGGCCTGGGTTGTTGTGTCTCAAAGCGTGGCCTTCTCCTCCTGCGCCACCCTCCTCTTGTTCCATCACGTGTGCTGCTGCTGGGTTAGCGTTACCGGTCCCTTTTCCTGGAACCTCTTATATGTATTACATTTATGACTGCATGCCGACAAAAAGCATGTTACCTGTGCAAAGAAAACAGACATTTCCCGCATTTAAAAGACAGTTTTCCCTTTGAAACTTTAAAATCGATTTTCTCAAAAACTATAAGCTCTTTTTGCTAAATTTTTTTTCCTCTTGTACCCACTCCCAAGGTGCACATACCCTGTAAATTTGGGGTATGTAGCATGTAAGGAGGCTTTACAAAGCACAAAAGTTCGGGTCCCCATTGACTTCCATTATGTTCGGAGTTCGGGTCGAACACCCGAACATCGCGGCCATGTTCGGCCTGTTCGGCCCGAACCCGAACATCTAGATGTTCGCCCAACACTATGAGCCACCTGCTCTGCTTACAACTCCGCTACTACTTTAAAGTGACCCTCCAGACTAAAAATTGACTCAGCAGCACTGAAAAGGCCTGGTGTGTCTTTAACAGTTTAACAGCATCAGAACTTTGTTTCTCTTATACAAGCCTCATTTTTAGCTGCACAGAAGAAAACCGCCCGGGCATTTTTCCCCTGATGCTGTGCAAAGCATGATGGGATTTCTGATGTTGTTGTTCTCGTTCTGCTGTTTTTTGGTGCAATTTTTTTTTTTTTACATTTTGAATTTGACATTTGAAGCCTAGGGTGTGCAGCTGGGAATGGTTATCAGGACACAGGACAGTTGGAACTGTGTCTCCTGCTCCCTGTCACCTCCTTTCAACCAAAAAGATGGCTGCCCCCATGACAAAGATGGCAGCCCCCAGCCCCCCCAATGAATCACAAACATTTGCCTGTTCTTTTAAAACAGGGTGGGTAAGAGATTATATTACCTATCTATTCTAATTAACATAACTAATGTAACTTAATGACAGTATGCTTTTTTAGGCTGAAGTTCCCCTTTAAATTGATATATTTCTTATTTAAAAATGCTTAAAGGACAACTGTAGTGAGAGGGATATGGAGGCTGCCATATTGATTTCCTTTTAAGCAATACCAGTTACCTGGCAGCCCTGCTGAGCTATCTGCCTGCAGAATCACACCAGAAACAAGCATGCAGCTAATCTTGTCAGATCTGACAATGTCAGAAACACCTGATCTGCTGCATGCTTGTTCAGGGGCTATGGCTAAACGTATTAGAGGCAGAGGATCAGCAGGATAGCCAGGCAACTGGTATTGCTTAAAAGGAAATCAATATGGCAGCCTCCATATCCCTCTCACTACAGTTCTCCTTTCAATGAAGTGTAGGTTTCCATTATGGCTACCTATACTTGGGGGAAACTTCTGGCTGCCTATACTAGGGGCCCCTGGCTACCTATACTGAGGGAGCTACCTCTGACTATACTGGGGGGTATACCTAGATTGGGGATGGGGCTACTTATGGCTACCCACATGAGACCCTGTGACTACCTATACTGAGGGGGCTACTTCTGGCTACCTATGCAGGGGTCATCTCTGCCTACCTATACTGGTGCACTACCTACTGTAAACTGGAGAACACTATTTTTGGCTACCTATGGTGGCGGGGGAGCCTCTGGCTACCTATACTAGGGTCTATCTGGGGCTATCTAATACTGGGGGTACCTCTAGCTACCCACATGAGACCCTGTGACTACCTATACTGAGGGGGCTACTTCTGGCTACCTATGCAGGGGTCATCTCTGCCTACCTATACTGGTGCACTACCTACTGTAAACTGGAGAACACTATTTTTGGCTACCTATGGTGGTGGGGAGCCTCTGGCTACCTATACTAGAGTCTATTTGGGGCTATCTAACACTGGGGGTACCTCTAGGTACCCTGCACCTGGGACCCTGTGCCTACCTATACTGAGGGGGCTACTTCTAGTTACCTATAGAGGGATCATCTCTGCCTACCTATACTGCGGCGCTGTATACCGGGGGAACACTACATTCGGCTACCTATACTGGTGGGCGAGCTACCATTGCTGGAGGGCTAGTGAATACTGGGGGGGAAGCCCTCTGGCTACCTACAGTTGGTGTATGTGTGATGGGGTTAGATAGGGGCACAGTGGAGACTTTTGGTTGGGGGGGGGGCAACCAAAACTTTGCTGTGGGGCCCCCATGATTTCTAGCTATGCCCTGGCCCTGCCTGCAAGGCAACACAAGCAAGTGTCTATGTCCTAGTGTTGTCCGGATCATGAACGATTCGGATCTTTGATCCGAATCTATTTTGTGAGTCGAATCATCTGAATCATCAAAATGAGTGATTTGGATCACAAAAGGGGCGGGCCAGGAGCGACATGCCCCCTCTCAGCGGGCAGCGGGGTCCTGGAAGCAGAGCAGAGATAGATCGCTCTGTTGGAGGGGACTCAGGGGAGCCAGCCTTGCAGGGACAGGTAGAGGGGACATGGGTGCCACTGCCAGATATGTGTAGAGCACACATACTGGCTGAACTGTGCGGCTCATTATAGGCTGTTCCGTAGTGCTGCACAGTGAACACATTGGAAGCATTTGGCTCAGCACAGCTCAGTAACTTTGCAGGCACTGTGATTGCAGGGCAATATGATCCTCCTGCACTCGCTCTAAACAGCTGCACTTATCTTCTTGGAATGCTTTGGGGAATGCTTTATTTCACTGTGGGACGTTTCCATTCAAGGTATACAGATGAACATGTAGGTGAAATATATGTAAAGCATATGACTTCAGCATGTGGGTATTGTGTGCAAACAAACATTTCTGCTCTCTGCTCATCCCTCCTCCCTTCTCTGTCCACTCCCTGTCCTCTGTCCACCTTCTCCCCTTCTCTGTGTGTCCACCCCCCTCCCCTTCTCCTGTCCTGCTAGTCATTTCACCCCCCCCTCCCTTCCCTTGTAAAATGATCCGAGATTCGGATCAAAGATCCGGATCTATTCAATGATCCGATTTGAATCATCCGGATAATTGAAAAGATCCGAACTTCCCATCTCTACTATGTCCTGTGAATATTCAGGGGCTTAGCTGCTTTTTTTTTTTTTTTGAGCCATTGCCCAGCATGCACACACTCACTCAAATCAAAGATAGCTTTATTGGCATGATCACGATTTATACAAACATCCAAATCCAAATCAGGGGGAAATGGGGGACATGGAAGGGGGTGCAGTAGGGGTACATTGGGTTAGCAATTTGTGAACATTTTTAGGTTTACAGTTCATTTCTGCTCCTTTCATGCTGCCTATGACTCACTCACTTATTAGAGATACACATAAACACCCAATGATCTTCATATATAAAAACAATTGTATTATTTTCTTTAATCCCTGCTGTCAGATCTTCCTCCATGGGGCGTGTGGGTGTCGGGCTCAGGGCAGCATGGAGAATATACAGCCCAAACAGCTCATTGGCTTTTGGTGATCCCAGGGCGGTGCTGTTGTTGTCCCAGCCTCCAGACTCCTCCCCACTCTGCTGACTGAGCTCTGCTGTAAAAAGACAACAATGAGGAAAACAGTACAATAATTAAAACAATATTATAGTTAAAATGCTCCGCTTTTTTTTTCTTCTGAAATTACATATCAAACATTTCTTATTCACCCTGCAGCATTCTATACTAATAATGGGAGGTCTGCCTGTTCCTTACATGAAACGGGGTCTGACTGCAACCGCAATGACAGTCTATAGGCCAAGTTCCGCAAGCAACAAGTAATGGTCCATCCTTCTATTCAAGTGACTGAATGTTACATATTTACCTACTGTAGTTAGTTTGATTGAAAAAAGACTTCCATCCATCAAGTCCAACCAGAAAAAATAAATAGATAAAACACCATCCTGAACCTGCACATATCGCAGTTGATCCAGGGAAGGCAAAAAAAAACTTTACAAGGCCTGGGCCAATCAAAACAATTCCTTCCAGACTCCAGATGGCAGTCAGATAAATCCCTGAATCAACTCTCCCGGGAACTACCTAGTAATTATAGCCGTGGATGTCCTTCGATGCAAGGAAAGCATCCAAGCTCTCTTTACTGTAAATGCAAATAGAATGTGATCGCCACCATTGACTGTATTTATATTTTTTTGTAAAGTAGAAAACCCATATAAAAAGCAAAACCAAACAGTCAGGCCTTCTCCGCATCACAAATCGCCAACACTATCACAAGCACTAGCGATTTAGTTAGCGTTTTTCAAAGCGCTTTTCCCTGCGCTTTTCTAAGCGTCTTTGCTCAGTGATTACTTTTTTCACTACTTAACATGAGTCAGGAAGTGAACTCTTTGACCTGGAAATGAATAAATACAATGTATTGATTCATTAAAGCGCTCGGGAAATCGCTATTCAAATCGCTTTTTCAAGTGCTTTGCGATTTCCCTATACTTTCTATTGAACACAAGCGCTCAGAAAATGGTGCTGAAGTCACATATGCGATTCAATAGAAAGCGGATCGCTTATGTGAGAGCACTCGTATAAGCCATAGCGCTTTTAAGGCGTTTTTAAAACCGCCATCACTTAAAAAAGACTGAAATCACTTATAATGTGAACAAGGCCTTACATTTGGTTGGTATACTGTATCTCAGCTGATGGTCAGAATATTGGTATATTGCGTTTACTACTATCCGTTGTGACAGTTCTTTTATCTTTGTTTTTAGCTTTTCTTTCACATTGCTCAAATATCTGTAAGCTATCGCCTTCTAATGCTTAACCCTAATCTCCCTGTTAGCGTAGACGCCTTCCTATGACCAAACCCTAACCTCCCCCACAACAAGAGTGGAAGGTGTCACCCTCAAAGTCAAGAGTCAGGTCTCCCACTAGAGCTCTCAAGAGATGAAATAAATTGTCAGATGGTGTAACACCTCCAGGCCTGGATTTAAGCCAAGGCCACATAGGCCATGGCCTAGGGCACCACAGGATCAAGGGCGAGTGGGCAGTAGGGTCACCTGGCTACCTATAGTGGAGGGAGGGCGGATCATCAGGCTGTCCATATGGAAAAAGGGGATGGTCACCTGGCATCTTATGATAGAGGGAAGAGGGGGAAGGGTCATCTGGAAAGGAAGGGGGATCATTAGGATATCTAAACTGGAGGGGGGGGGGGGGGGGTTATGTGGCTACCTGTACGGGGGGGGGGGGGGGGGGGGAAGGTCATCTGGCTTCCTATACTAGAGGGTAGGGTCATCAGGCTATACTGAAGGGGGGCAGCTGCTGACAGTGGCCTTGGGCGGTGAAGAAAATAAATCCGGCCCTGAAAACCTTAAGCCCCCACCAAACACTGAAATGTTTGGTGCCTGGCTCTTCTACTGACCACATATGCTATTGCTCCGTTGTTATTGCCTGATGAAGCGGGATCAAACCTGCGAAATGCGTTGCATATTTGGGGTTCATAAATAAAATATATTGACTATGTTTACTACAGTCGTTGTGTGTCTACTTGGAGGAGGTAAGTCCACCACTACCGCCTCTATTTACCAAGAATTTGGTTTTTAAGCTCATTTAGCTTCCTTTTATCCTTTTGGCGCCTCTGTTCTCCTGCATAATAAATCCGGCCCTGAACACCTCAGCCCCCACCAAACACTGAAATGTTATAGAGAAATGACTTCACATTTCTGGAGAAAAGATGTGAAATTTCCTCTGCTTGCACTTACTGCCAACAAGTGTGAACCGCAGTGTACAGAGCACAGAGTCAACATAAACATTGACTGTGAGGAAGGTGATATTAGCGTAAGGAGAAGTGGCTGCTGCACTGTTGATACAAGCCCTGCGCCAACAGCTGCCAGTCTGTCCTGTCACTCAACAATTATGGGAAACTCCACAGCAGAATGGAATTTAACCCCATGTGGTGGTGTGTCCATATTCTAATAAGGTGGCCATACACTAGTATATGGTCACCAGATCGACCATCTCGTAGACAGCCCCATTTCTAGAGGTGGGGGTGGTCGGTGTCAGCGTGGGGCGCAGTGAGGGAGGGGCAAGCAGCAGGTACACAGGAACTCACCAGCGGAGAAGGTGCCCGACTCCTTCCTCCCTCCTTTTCCTCGGCCCCCCTCCGTGCTCCCCCCTCCATTGCAGGAATGTATTGGCAGTGGTAGTGACCTTAAAAACCCCTACCGCTGCCCTTAAATTCCTGCAATGTAGGGGAGGGGGGGACATAGGGGCCTGAGGAGAGGTAGGGAGTAGTCCCCCCTCCTCATGGGTGACTCCCTGTGTGCCCGCGGCTCCCCCCTTGCACTTATACCTGGCTAACCGATACAGGAGACAACTATACCTGGGTACCTATACTGGGGCACCTATACCTGGCTAACCTATACTGAGGGCACCTATACCAGGCTAACCTATACTGAGGGCACCTATACCAGGCTAACCTATACTGGGGGCACCTATACCTGGCTAACCCATACTGGGGGCACCTATACCTGGCTGACATGGGCACCTATACCTGGCTAACATTAAATGGGTACACCTATACCTAGCTAACAGATACTGGGGGCACCTATACCTGGCTGACATGGGCACCTATACCTGGCTAACATTAAATGGGTACACCTATAACTAGCTAACAGATACTGGGGGCACCTATACCTGGCTAACATATAATGGGGACACCTATAACTAGCTAACCTATACTGGGGGCACCTATACCTGGCTAACATATAATGGGGACACCTATACCTAGCTAACAGATACTGGGAGCACCTATACCTGGATAACTTATACTGGGTGCACCTATAACTAGCTAACCTATACTGGGGCACCTAACCTGGCTAACCTATACAGGGGGCACCTATACCTGGCTAACATATAATGGGGACACCTATAACTAGCTAACCTATACTGGGGGCACCTATACCTGGCTAACATATAATGGGGACACCTATACCTAGCTAACAGATACTGGGAGCACCTATACCTGGCTAACATATAATGGGGACACCTATACCTAGCTAACAGATACTGGGAGCACCTATACCTGGCTAACATATAATGGGGACACCTATACCTAGCTAACAGATACTGGGAGCACCTATACCTGGCTACCTATACTGGGAGCATCTATCTATACCTGGCTAACATATAATGGGGACACCCAGGGGCGCCTCTAGCCATTTCGTCACTCCAGGCGAGAAAATCTGTGGCGCCCCCACCCCCATGGCGCCCTTCCATGAAAATAATTGTAATGCGGCAGGTTAGAAGGAGGCACAAAAGGGGACAGAAGGAGTCAGAGGGGGACTAAAGGAGGCACACAGGGACAGAAGGAGGCACAGGGGGACAGAGGAAGGCGCAGGGGACAGAGGTGGCACATGGGGACTGAGGAGGCACATGGAGACAGAAGAAAGCACAAAGGGATACAGAAGGAGGCACAGGAGGACAGAAGGAGGCAGAGTGGGACTGAAGGAGGAACAGGAGGGCAGAGGTAGCACACGGGGACAAATAAAGGCAAAGGAGACATAAGAAGGCACAGGGGGACAGAAGGAGGCACAAAGGGCACCGAAGGAGGCAACGATGGCACAAAAGATGAAAGAAGGATGTACAAGGCACAGAAGTGTCAGCTGCCTGCAACTTACGCTAAGTAGATGCAGCAGAAGCAACTAATAGAACACCCATATGGGTGTGGCTTAATTTTGAGTGGGGCTTAATTTGGGGGCGGAGCTTAATCCAGCAACATGGCGCCCCCCCTGGACCAATGGCACTCCAGGCAATGGCCTGTACTGCCTATGCCTAGAGGCGCCCCTGGGGACACCTATAACTAGCTAACCTATACTGGGGGCACCTATACCTGGCTAACATATAATGGGGACACCTATACCTAGCTAACAGATACTGGGAGCACCTATACCTGGATAACTTATACTGGGGGCACCTATAACTAGCTAACCTATACTGGGGGCACCTATAACTAGCTAACCTATACTGGGGCACCTATACCTGGCTATCATATACTGGGAGCACCTATACCTGGCTAACATACTGGGGACACCTATACCTAGCTAAAAGATATTGGGGGCACCTATACCTGGATACCTATACTGGGAGCACCTATACCTGGCTACCTATTCTGTAGGCACCAATACCTGGATACCTATACTGGGGCACCTATACCTGGCTAACAGATACTGTTGGCACCTATACCTGGCTACCTATACTGGGGCACCTATACCTGGCTATCATATACTTGGAGCACCTATACCTGGATACCTATACTGGGAGCACCTACACCTGGCTAACAGATACTGGGGGCACCTATACCTGGATACCTATACTGGGGCACCTATACCTGGATACCTATACTGGGAGGCTAAATACTGCATCGCAAATTCTCAAACCACTGGGGGGCCATTTTTTTACATCTTCGCCCTGGGAGCGATTTAGCCTAGAAACTGCCCTGCTTATAGATCCCTCTCTGTTATTATTATTGTTTTACAAAAGCGCCAACATATTCCATAGCACCATACAAAGCAAGAAACAAACATGGGGTACATAATAATAATACAGGCCATGGTGTACTGTACACCAATATATGCCAATACACAAAATACAGAATTGATAATTACAGTGACGAAAGTAACATGAATAAAATGTATAACTAATTCCAAGACACAAAAGGGTGAGAGAACCCTGCCCTTCCAAACTTACAATCTAAAGGAATGGGGGGGAGGAGCAAGAGGTGGGGGTAATATACAATATTCATACCTAAAGACAGTGTTCAAATGTATTACCTGCCTACACACTGCACAAAGATTTCCAATAGATTTCAGCATAAAATCTATTTAAAATCTACCCACCTCCCCCTGCCTCACAGCCCCCCCCCCTCATGTGATAAGCCCCTCCTCCCCGTGGTAAGTGTGGAGACTGCTCACCTACCATCCACTTGCCTTCAGCCAGGGGTGCCGGTGCCCCATGTCCCCATCTGATGTACATGCTGTTGTCAGTGGGGACAGGCAGAGCAGGATCATCCACCAGGCAACCTAGGCAGGTGCTTGGGGCCTAGTGGGCGTCATGGGGCGCAACTGCCACCTTCTCTGACCTCTCTCCACTGCAGCTTACCAGAAGGACCACAAGGCTGTCCCAAATCTACTACCTTTCCTAGAGCCCTATTACATCCTAATCCTTTCCCAGTGATGGAGAGAAGATACTGGAGGAGGCACGTGGCGGATAGGCAAGCTGCTTCCACACTTACGGCCCGGGGGAGGGTTTCACAGAGGGGCACAACAAGTATAAATCAGGCCTTTAAGTGCCCTAAAACAAAAACACGTTTCCATATAATAATATTTCTGATAATAGCAGTGATGAGTACAGGGAATATGGCACATCTGGCCGGTGATCAGTGATACAAGCTGTTACCTGGGCATTCCTGCTGGCAGCGGTAAGTCTGGAGAGCGGAGCAGCGAGGGCGACAGCCATATGGAAGCACAGCAGGTAGGAGACCAGCAAGCGGCACATCCTGGCCTCTCTGTTATCCCAGTTCTGCTCGCGGGATGGTGGCCCGGAGAGGATAATCCCTGATAATTCTACCTGTTCAGCAGCATGTGCTTTTTAGATTTTATGTTTACTCTTTGTATTAAAAGGATCATACCTCAGATAAGGACAAACCCTCTTAAAGCAAACCTGAACTGAAAATAAACTTTTGAGATAATTACAGCAAAGTCCCCGTTTACCTGGAACTCATGCAACTGGAAGTCTCAACTAACCGTCAGGCCTGAGAGGGATAACAAACTTTTAAAGACCACCTCCAGCCATAAAAAGGTCTGAATGGCAATACATACCTGTATATGTAGTCTAGGCACTGTGTACAGATATAAAGTTTACATCTGGTACATCATATTGGATAGAACACAGACTCACATTTATACCTGTAGCAGCACTTCCTTATTCCTCCTGAAGCTGAAAGCATTGTGCCCACCTCTTCAGCCTGGTTCCCTCCCCTGCCCCTCCCTCCGCTGCTCTCAGCCTGCCTGGATCAAATTACTTCTCTTTTCACAGTGTGTAGGAGAGAGAAGAGACGGGAAAACTGCTGCAGCCTATCTTGTCATGTCTGTCTGCTATAATTCTTATTTCAGATGTCCGTCTGCCTAGATTAGATCACATGGACATGAGGGGTGGAGTTATGACATCAATCCCCCAGCATCCTTTCCACCTATGTGGAAATAAAAATAAAAAAAAGACCCAGGGCCCAATTTCACACTAAGGGCGGGAATTTAAAGACCATATGTGGAATACGGACCCTGGGGGTGAAAAAATCACAGTTTATCATGTGTGAGTTTATATATCGGAGCTAGTCTACTTTAGGGGACCCACCGCATATCCCCATAGACAATTTGAGCTGTGCTGAAAACGGAACGAGTTTCTGCTTTCAGCTCAATTAAACCCCCACAAGCCATATATCTACAGATAGCTTAGAATCTCCTCTAGTTAATTTTGCCACTTTCTATGACAAAAAGTTGAAAGAGACAGTGTAGGAGGCGCAATCCCGGGTCCGTCAGACATCTTAGTTCTGTGCTGCATGTATTTCCTCCCTCTTTGGAGGGATTGTTAGCTGGGGGCGTGCCAGAAAAAAAAGTGTACTACACATGCCACCTAGTGGCTGTGCAGTAAAACGTAACTTCCACTGAAGTGGGCAAGGGAATATTAATGTATAATAATACATTATTATAATATTATTGTGAGATATATATACCGTGTTATCCCTAAAGTAAGACATACCCTGATAATAAACCCTATCAGGAATTCCTAGCATGCTTGAAGTATAAGACATCCCCTGAATGTAAGCCCTAGCAGCATGAAACAAAAACACAAATTGCCAGACACATATACAGGAGGACTTTAGAACTCACAATATACTGCTGCTCTCCTGTGTCCAGGGTTTGTATTGAGCGTGACTTGCTGGTGTCATGCGGGCTGTTTGTTGAATACAAACCCTGGACACAGGAGAACAGCAGTTGGAGATCTGTCGTGATAAGCATCAGCAGCACTTCACCTCTTCACCTTTTCCCAGGACACACAGCTTATCCTATCATAGCTCTTGCAAGAAATAGACTCTTAGGCCTGGAACCCACTGAAATCAGCAAACGCAAAACGCAACCGCTAGCGTTTTGTCTGAGCGGTTTGCAAGCGGATTCATGCGCGTTTTTGATTGTGTTTTGCAACATTGTATTTTTTTGCCCAGCGGGTGCGTAGCGTTTTGCGTTTTTATCCTGATTGGTCCTGTGAATTATTTTTCATTTTGTTACAGTGTGCTGAACCGCAAAACGCTAGCAAAACCGCTCAGTTTAGGTTTTGCTGAGCGTTTCTGCTAGCGTTTCAATACTTTACATTAAAGCGCTAACGCTCCCAAAATGCTGCAGGTCCTGCGTTTGCGTTTCTAGGAAACGCAAACGCTCCTGTGGAAGTTGCCCCATCCATTAACATTAGCCCAGCGTTTTGGCAAACTGCTAGCGTATCGCAGTGCTGCCAAAACGCTGCCAAAAGCGCTCCTGTGGGTTCCAGCCCTTATGCTGGGTACACACCATAAGTTTTACCTCTCGATCAATGGATTCGATAGATAATTCCCAACATGTCTAATATTCCTTCCGATCGATTCTGCGCTTGATTTCTCATAGAAGTGAATAGAAAAAGATAAGAAAAACGAGCACAGAATCGAGGGAAAAAACGATTGGGTAGAAAATCGAGCGGAAAAACGTGTTGTGTGTACCCAGCATTACCCACATGATCAGCAGAATCAATTTCTTGTAAGTGAGAGCCAATATCTGTAAGCCACAAGCTCTGTGTATGCTGCTTGTGTTTCAGCATGGCATGCAGGATATACATTTTGTATAGGAAAACTACAAGTGTTTCCCCCAAAAATAAGACATCCTCTGAAAATAAGCCCTTGTACATCTTTTGGAGCAAACATTAATATAAGACACTGTTTTATCTTCGGAGGGAAACTGTATATATACTAAAGCCCCAAACCTACAGTCCATATTAGCATCAAGTTGTGTAGACCCCCCCCCCCCCCCCCAAAGATATGGCCAACAAATCCCAAGGCAATTGGAGGGTTTTTATCCCAGCAGAAACTGTAGAGGGTGTGGGGAAGCTACTCCGGATAGGTATAGGGAAGTGTAATCATCTGTTAATGGAAGGCAGTTCAAACTGAGGGGTTTTTCAACATGTAATACTGCACATGACATCAATTTATTATGGTGTGTATGTGGGAAACAGTATGTGGGGCGAACCGGACGTGAATTCAAAAGTAGGGTTTCTGAGCATGTTGGTAATGTTACTGAAGGAAACGAGGCCCACAGTGTGTCAGCACATTTAAAGGAAAAACATACCTGCGACCCCAAACATCTTAGATTTAGCATTTTACAAAAAGTACATTGCTCTTGGAGAGGTGCCAGTAAAGTTAGGGAGATGGCCAAACGGGAAATGGAATGGATGGATATGATGGAATCCCTTACTCCAACGGGTCTAAACATAGAGGTTGATATTCATTGTTCTATTAGTGATGATTAGTGATTGACTTAATATGCATTTATGCAATTCAAATTTATGCGATTTGTGATGTAAAGAAAGGGCTCTCCTCTGTTTTCATTTGCATAATTTGATTTTTAATGATGGGAAAATGTGAAGTGAAACCATTGGAAGGAGGAGCTAGCTATGAGCTCCTTATAGAGCAGTATTGCATGAACTTATCTGAGCTCCTGATGAGTGCAGTAGCACGAAACGTGTTCTCGCGGAGATCAGCGCGTGAGGAGGAATCGCGGCACATAGAGCAGAGACCGGGTATCCAGCGAGCGCTAATCCGGAGTGGCTGGATGGTGTACTGGTTAAGGGCTCTGCCTCTGACACAGGAGACCTGGGTTCGAATCTCGGCTCTGCCTGTTCAGTAAGCCAGTAATTCAGTAAGGAGCGCTTTGGGCAAGACTCCCTAACACTGCTACTGCCTACTGAGTGCGCTCTAGTGGCTGCCTCGCAAGCGCTTTGAGTCCGACAGGAGAAAAGCGCTATACAAATACTGCCATTATTCTGCCCCCCCTCCCCTTTTTCTGTGTGACTCCAATCTATGGGAGGTGCAAAGGCTATGGAGTTGGAGTAGCGAACATGAATTGGGTTGCATAATTTGATTTTTAATGATGGGAAAATGTGAAGTGAAACCATTGGAAGGAGGAGCTAGCTATGAGCTCCTTATAGAGCAGTATTGCATGAACTTATCTGAGCTCCTGATGAGTGCAGTAGCACAAAACGTGTCTCGCGGAGATCAGTGCGTGAGGAGGAATCGCGGCACATAGAGCAGAGACCGGGTATCCAGCGAGCGCTAATCCGGAGTGGCGCATGTTGGAGAGTGCGGAAGGGAGGCAGGGGGCGGAGCCAGCGCCGGGGAAAATGATCGGAGCCGCCAGGATTCGGCTCATTTCGGACATTGGCCGCAGCGCCGCGGTCGCTTCGCACACTGACCGGCCAGAGCCCGAAGTGGCCAAACTTCAGGTTCTGGCCGTAACATATACACCACCTGTTGTAATACCTCTTGAAATGACTGTTATTCTAAATTAATGGTTATAAGACTGAAGGACACTTTACTTGTTTCTCCTTATGTCTTTTAAATGTTTTTTTTATCTGTTTTTATTTGTAAAAAATTTCAATAAAATTATCGTTTAAAAAAAAGGTTATTTTCAGTGCGGGTTTGCTTTAAAGGATACCACAACTGACATGTGGCATAATGAGAGAGACATGTGTATGTACAGTGCCTAGCACACAAATAACTATGCTGTGTTCCTTTTTTTCTTTCTCTGCCTGAAAGAGTTAAATATCAGGTATGTAAGTGGCTGACTCAGTCCTGACTCAGACAGGAAGTGACTACAGTGTGACCCTCACTGATAAGAAATTCCAACTATAAAACACTTTCCTAGAAGAAAATGGCTTCTGAGAGCAAGAAAGAGATAAAAAAGGGTAAAATTCTTATCAGTGAGGGTCACACTGTAGTCACTTCCTGTCTGAGTCAGGACTGAGTCAGCCACTTACATACCTGATATTTACCTTTTTCAGGCAGAGAAAGAAAAAAAGGAACACAGCATAGTTATTTGTGTGCTAGGCACTGTACATACCCATGTCTATCTCATTATGCCACATGTCAGTTTTGGTATCCTTTAAGGCACAATACTCACAAAGTTAGCAGAGTAAGTAAATAAGGAGCAGATCGGCCGTGGACTGTTGTGGCGGGGCAGTTGATTTTTTTTCATATCTGGTTCTCTTCCAGGGACAAAAATTAATCCTATAATTGTGCAGCGCAGTACTCAGGTCTTGATAATGATGTTTACATTTTGTACCAGGGAAATCGCAGCTTAGAGAAGGACTAGATATTCCTTTTAAAGGATTAGCTCAGTGCTGGTCAGTAGCTGCGATGCATACAGAGCTATCTATTACAGCGCTGGCTGCTGTGCTAGGACTGTGGAGGATGCAGGCGGTGTCCCATCCAATCAGGGGGTCCACTTTATAGAGTGTGACAGCTTCAGACAAATGTATGCACTTTGATACTGTTGGCTTGGCTAAGTTCACATTTGCATAATGTTCACAGTTATGAATAAATAATTGTAGGTCTAGTATTAATGGTAAATAGTGGTGATCGTAATCTGCTAATTACGATTACGGATTTCATTTACATTTTCACAACAGCACCTAAACATAATTACAACTTGTAAAATCAATTGATTTTGTGTAATGATTTGTAATTTCGCATACATTTACGCATAATTTTTACGTAATTTTGTGACTTTAGCGGTGAATACCAAAGCCCCATACATGCTATTGTCACAAAAATTACTATGCACGTTAAGGAGACCATTGAAGTCTAAAAAAGAATTTATTATTTTTGAGAAAATCGATTTTAAAGATGCAAAGAAAAATGATAGTTTAAAAAACATTTTTCCTTTGCAGTTTTAAAGATAACCAAAGATGAAGCATCCTCATGTATTTTACCATATATATCAGTGGGAACATTAGAGAAAACACCTGCCGTGCTCTCTGTTTCATCCTTCACTGCTCAGCCTGCTTGTTTCAGCTGTGATAAAATCTCCGACTGAGCATTCAGTCTGGCTTTGCGCCGTAATGATTATAGCTGAGTCAGTCTTCTGTGATGTCCAGGCTCTGCTTTCCTGCTACGAGGATACATAGCAGGAAAGCAGAGCCACAAGGGGGCAGGTTTGGGTTTGAAAAGACATCACAGAAGACTGACTCAGCTATTACTGTCATGTTCCCATTGATATATGGGGTAAAATACATGAGGTCTGGTTCTCTTTAAAATTGATTTTCTCAAAAACTACAGGTCAAAACAAATGTACCCACTCTTCTCCTTAGCATATGTAGATGTAGCAATTTCGGTGATGATATCATGTATGGGGGCTTTTCTATGAACTGCTAAAGTCAGCATGAAATTATGTAAAAAAATATGAATGATTACAATTGCAGACGTAATTACGATTCTTCCTGAAATTTCGCATTACAATTTTGCATTATAATTGCGAATTTAGGCTTCGAAATTTGTGCTCATTACTAATGGCAAATAGAATATTAGAAATAGAACTTAGCAAACAGAAGTAATGACCCTGTAAACTTTGCAGCACTAAAACCTTATCAGCATTGTTACCTTGGCCAGATAAAAGTGTTTTGCCTTCTACTTACTTTGTTATTGTTTTCAGGACGTTGGCTAAATTTGACATCCTGTTTGATTGTCTCACTTGCAAAGATAACAGAACAATTTTTTTTTAACTCTTGCTGTCCTGGATATTTCTTAGTACGACTAGTAGTATATGTACTTTTTGTTTATTGCATATGTAACAAATCTGATTGTAATAACGATTTTGTGACATTGCATCATTTTTATGAGAAACTAGCTGATTGCCCGGTCGTATGTATTTGGCTGGTGTTGGCTCCGCCCATTTCTTTCTAGCCCTAACACACAATTACTCAATGACCAAGTCTGTGAGCTTTGCGGTGTTTGGTATCAATAATTTGCATTGAAATTAAAAAATCTGATTGGCTGTTTGTGGCTCCACACCCTTGAGGCCTGTGCCAATAATAGTGCAAGAATGGTAGCAATTAAATATTCCCCTTGAAAAGCAATAGGTGAAGTTTGATTCACTTTTGTAGGCTCCACCCACTTTTCTGAATATTAATCTCAGTCACCCAGTGACCAACTGTACAAAGTTTGAGAACCCTGCCATTAACAGTGTAAGAATGGCTGCAGTTTACATTTTCCCAGGGAAATTTGTATTTGTCTCCACCCACTGATGACCCGGCGTTGCCTGTGTATGTATTTGACTGGTGTTGGCTCTGCCCACTTTCTAACCCTAACGCACAAACACTCATTGACCAAGTTTGTGAGCTTTGGGGTCCTTGGCATCAATAATTTGTATATTCCCATGAAATGAAACAAATCAGATTGGCTGTTTGTGGCTTCACCCCCTCTCCAGCATTTGAACCCCAGTCACCCAATGATCAACTGTAGCAGGTTTGAAGCATCTGCTATTAGCAGTTTAAAAATGGCAGCAATTTAAATATTCCCCTTGAAAATGAACAGGTGAATTTTAATTGGCTATTATAGGCTCCACCCACTTCCCTGAATATTAATCTCAGTCACCCAGTGACCATCTGGGCAAAGTTTGACAACACTGCCATTAACAGTGTAAGAATGGCTGCAGTTTATATTTTCCCAGTGAAATTTGGTTTTGGTTCCGCCAACTTTTTGTAACCTGGACACACAGTCACTCAATGACCAATTTTGTGAGCTTTGGGGTCCTTGGCATCGATAATGTGTGTACTTTCCCATGAAATGAAACAAATCTGATTGACTGTTTGTGGCTCTGTCCTCTTTTCTGAATTTGAACCCCAGTGACCCAATGACCAACTGTACCAGGTTTGAGGCTTGTGCCATTAACAGTGCGACAATGGCAGCAATTTTAATATTCTCCTTGAAAAGCGATATGTGATTTTTTATTGGCATTTTTAGGCTCCACCCACTTTTCTGAATATTAATCCCAGTCACCCAGTAACCAGCTGTGCAAAGTTTGAGAACCCTGCCATTAACAGTGAAGAAAGGCTGCAGTTTACAATTTCCCAGAAAAATCGGTTTTTGACTCCACCCAGTTTTTGTAACCTTGACACACAGTCACTACTCAATGACCAAGTTTGTGAGCTTTTGGGTTCCTGGCATCAAAATTCTGCTAATGGAAGCAGTTTATCCAGCAAAGAAATATGTTTGGCTGTGTTTGGCTCCGCCCCTTTACTGAATTTGAACCCCAGACACTTAACGACCGACTGTAGCAGGTTTGAGGCCTCTGCCATTAACAGTGTAAGAATGGCTGCAGTTTCAATATTCCCCTTGAAAATCAATAGGTGAATTTTGATTGGCTCTTGTAGGCTCCACCCACTTTTCTGAATATTAATCCCAGTCACCCAGTGACCAACTATGTGAAGTTTGAGAACCCTGCCATTAACAGTGTAAGAAAAGCTGCAGTTTATATTTTCCAATGTAAAAAGTTAGTTGTTTTTGGCTCCGCCCACTATTTCGAACCTTAACATACAGTCACTCAATGACCAAGTTTATGAGCTTTGTGGTCCTTGGCATAACTAAGTTGCATTTTACCATTGAAATTAAACAAATCTGATTGGCTGTATTTTGCCCGCTCCCTTCAGAATTTAAACCCCAGTCTCCCAGTGACTGACTGTACCAGATTTGAGGCCTCATTAAGAGTGTAAGAATGGCAGCAATGTAAATATTCCCCTTGAAAATCAAAAGGTGAATTTTAATTGGCTGCTGTAGGCTCCACCCACTTTCCTGAATATTAGTCCCAGTCACCCAGTGGCCAACTGTGTCACGTTTGAGAACCCTGCCAATAAGAGAACGGCTGAAATCAATCTAACAAATCTGATTGGCTGTTTGTGGCTCCACCCCTTTAGTGAATTTGGACCCCAGTCCCGCAATGACTGACTGTATCAGGTTTGAGGCCTGTGCCATTAACAGTGTAAGAATGGTAGCAATGTAAATATTCCTCTTGAAAATCAATAGGTGAATTTTGATTGGCTGTTGTAGGCTCCACCCACATTTCTGAATATTCATCCCAGTCACCTAGTGGTTAATTGGGCTTGATTCACAAAAGAGTGCTAACTGTTAGCACGGTCATTTTTTGCGGGAATTTTCGAGTTTGAGCGCGATCTCGAAATTTCACGCGCAAGTAAACCTTTTCGCACGGAAACGCGAAAACGATAAAGATTTCGTGCGAAAATTTGGGTTCGCACGCAAAACGTTTAATTGCGTGCGAAAATTCGCAATCGCGCGCAAATTCGCGCAAACACGGCCATGCTAACAGTTAGCACTCTTTTGTGAATCAAGCCCATTGTGTAAAGTTTGGGAACTCTGCCATGTTAAAAATTTAATTGTTGGCAGCGGGCCACTTTTTCTAACCTTGACATACAGTCACTCAGTTATCAAGTTTATCAGCTTTGGGGTCCTTGGTATCAATACTTTGTATATTCCCATTGAAAAATAAACAATTATGGCTGTTTGTGGCTCAGCCCCCTTTCTGAATTTGAACCCTAATCACCCAGTGACTGACTGTATCAGGTTTGAGGCATTTGCTATTAACAGTATAAGAATGGTAGCAGCTTAAATATTCCCTTTGAACATCAAAAGGTGAATTTTTATTGGCTGTTGTAGGCTCCACCCACCTTTCAAAATCTTAATCTCATTCACCCAGTGACCAACTGTGCAAAGTTTGAGAACCCTGCCATTAACGGTGTAATAATGGCTGCAGTTTATATTTTCCAGTAAAATTTGTTGTTGTTTTTTTTAGCTCCGCCCACTTTTTGTAACCTGGACACACAGTCACCCAGTGACCAAGTTTGTCAGCTTTCAGGTTCCTGGCTCTGGCTTGATTACTGTGAGAATGGCAGCCTTTTACATTTTTTCCATTGCCTTGAATGGGTGAAATCTGATTTGCTGTTTGTAGCTCTGCCCAGGTGTGCAGGGGGGACGCGAGACCCCCAGAACATATCATCCCAGGTAGTAAGGGATCTGTATACCAAGTTTTGTTCAAATCGGTCAAGCCGTTTTCGAGTGACGCACGCACGCACGCATGCACACACGTTACTATAGTAGGGATGATCATTCGGATTCCAAGGAATTTAAATTTACACATTTCCAGAATTCAGAAATCAGAAAATGGAAATCCAAATTCCGTGGAAATCCGATTTACTGCAACTAGGTCATTTTAGCCCAATCAGACTCAGAAACTCGGAAGCAGTGGACCAATCGGAGAATGCAGAATTTTTCTGCAAAAATTGGATCACCGCTGTAACTTCAGACCAATGACAAGATTTTCCATTTTTCCGATTTTCTTATTTTTCTGAATTTTTTTTTCTAATTATCCGATGCAAAAAATGACTAATAAGGTACTCCTAGAAAATCAGAAATCAGAAGAGTGGAAAATCGCAAAATCCTAAAAACAGAAATAGGCATTGGCGGAAATGGGAACTGACATTTCGGACCATCCCTAATGGGCAGCGCTCCTCTGGCGTTAGGACTACCTGCGCACTGTAAAATTACCAGGCTTTCAGGCGTCAGGCCCACGGAGGGGAAAATCATGAGATGAGACCAATAAGGAGAGAAAAATCATGAGATAAGTTTTTAAACCAACTACGAAATCACCTATATTTAAATAAATGATGTACGGGACATATTTTCACCAGCGTAGAACTTTATTATTATAATTTCAACTTTATTATTGATTCATTAAAATAATCATCCATTGTGACATCATCAAGACATAGCATATGTTATTAGTAAACTACCACTAATGTTGCATTATAGTTATTCAGTATACCATAGAAGCATTGGCTATCGTATATCGGCTCCTCGGGGGCCGGCTTTTCTCCATGCAGGAAGTCAGTTGGGTTTCTGTGGCAGTATGGGGAGCCAATCAATGAGGCAGCTCAGGCATGAAGCTACCAGCTGTGGGAAGTGACCATCGCCTGGGCGGAACGACTCCATTTGGCTTGTGGGACTCTCTTGTTTGGCCAGTTTCGATTGCTTCCCGTGGACTCCAACTGCTGAGGACTGAACAATAAAAGACAAAGTAAGTAAAAGTTTGGCTGAAATAGTCAAGGAGATGGCTTCTGAATTTACTAATAAGCACATGTCTGATTTGTTATATTTGGTATAATGGGGAAATGTGGGGAGTATAATAAGGTGACTGCAGTTCAGATTGGATACTGGCATCTGGATTCATCTGTATGACTGCGGACTGTTGTGTATTAAAGTGGGTTGTGCAACAAAGTTTTCTCTCATTGTTCTCATAATAAACCCATATAGTCCCAAGTCTCCCACCAATCTGAGCACTTATTTACTAGTATATATGTTACGGCCAGAACCCGCAGTGTGGCCACTTCTAGTTCTGGCCGGCCACTTCGGGTTCTGGCCGGCCAATATCAGGGCCGGATTTGTAACTTTCACCGCCCTAGGCCAAATTTCTCCAACCGCCCCTTCAGAGACTAAATAGAGCCTACACATGTATTTTAGCTCTGTATATGATAGACTGCATTACAGAACATAGACTGGCAATGTACCAGACTGTGGTATTTATATTCCCCCCCACATCCTCCAATCATACTAAGTAAACTATGACTATGGTACATGACTATGTACTCTGTAAAGTGATGCAGGAGATGTCAGTGCTATATAAATACATAGTAATAATATGGTAGGACAGACTATGACTATGGTAGGATTAGATTGTGAGCTCCTGAGGACAGTCAGTGACATGACTATGTACTCTGTACAGTGCTGCAGAAGATGTCAGTGTTATATAAATACATAATATTACTATGGTAGGACATTAGACTATGACTATGGTAGGATTAGATTGTGAGCGCCCCTCTGAGGACAGTCAGTGACATGACTATGTACTCTGTAAAGTCCTGCAGATGTCGTCAGAGCTATATAAATACATAATAATAATATGGTAAGTCGTTAGACTGACTATGATAGGGATTAGATTGTGAGCTCCACAGTAGGCAAGAGGGCTGTGAGAGTAAGAGGGAGGAAGGGATTGAGGGCAGAGAGAGAAAGATGGCACAAAAAGAGTGAGGCTGGGCAGAAAGGGAATAGAAAGTAAAGAGTGGGCAGGGGCAGGGCCGGGCCGAGGCAGAGGCTGGAGAGGCTCCAGCCTCAGGGCGCAGTGTAGGAGGGGGCGCACAATTCATTCAGCTGTCATTCCCAATAGTGTTTGAAGCAGAAAGAAATAAAAAAAGGGGATACATGACAGTGACTGCAAGCCATATAACTAGAGATTAAGGTGCTGGGGAGGTTGGGGGCCCTGGGGCACCTACTAGTCTAATATCAGCCAGTGTGTGACGACTGGGGTGAGAGGGATGGGGGGGCGCACTTTGGCGTCTCAGCCTTGGGTGCTGAAGGACCTTGTCCCGGCTCTGGGCAGGGGTAAAAGATGCAGGTGGACACAAAGCACTTATTATAGAGAGGGTAGATAGAAAGAGGGCAGGGGGTGCAGAGAAAGTTAGAAAAAGGGCATGGAGACAGAGCAAAAGAAAGTCTTGTATGCATATGTACAGTTATATACAAGTGTAATTACACTGCTATGCTGGTCACAAGTATCATTCAGCCACACTGCCCACACACTAACCACACAGTTGCTAGAGAACAAGAAAAGCAGGCACCCTGCACTGTCTCCTTTCTCACCCCTGTATCCTGTGATGAAGGAATGGTGTATGTCAGCTCACGGAGGGGAGGCATACAGTAAAAAATGGCACAGAGTAAATAATGGCGCACCGTTCTGCCGATTATAAAACGCTATTTACCGTTTTAATGTAAGTACATTAAAACGGTAAATAGCGTTTTATAAAACAGCAGAACGGTGCGCCATTGAAAAATGCAGGGAGCTAGCAGAGGGGGTCGGGCTGGCAGCGGAGGTCGGGCTGGAGAGATGGCGGGCAGTCGGCTGGCAGCGGGGGTCGGGCTGGAGAGGCAGCGGGGTGGAGGGAGGATTACGCAGCATTGGTATACATTACCTTGTCCCGGCCGGCGATCGCTCCTTCACTTCATAGCTTGCACGAGTCCTGCATCCAGCCAATCACCATGCGGAAACTGAAGCCGCATGGTGATTGGCTGGATGCAGGACTCCTGCAAGCTATGAAGTGAAGGAGCGATCGCCGGCCGGGACAAGGTAATGTATACCAATGCTACCTAATCCTCTTCCCTCCACCCCGCTGCCTCTCCAGCCCGACCCCCGCTGCCAGCCTACTGCACGCTGCCTCTCCACCCTGTGCCTGCTGCCAGCCCGCTGCCTCTCCAGCCCGACCCCCGCTGCCTCTCCTCCAGCCCGATCCCTGCTAAAAAAATGTAACATATAAAGCGATAAATATCGTTTTAAGTTAATTAATGCAGCGCCATTCTGACACAGTATTGGCGCTATGCGCCATTTTTGCCTGTCCCCGTCAGCTCCAGGAGGGGAGAGGGGGGAGGATCGTTCAGCCAGAGAGCCTGTCAGTGTCACATTCCAGCACAGCAGACGCTGCCTGCTCCGTCCATCCGTGTAACACGGAATCAGATACTACCTCTCTCCTGTGCAGAGCTGGTTAGAGGATTATCACTTAAGTTTCCTGTGTCAGCTGGCTGCCTTTCTCCTCTTCCTCCTGGAGCAGCCATGGCCTCACTGCCGCTGTCTGCAAATACAGAAGTGGGGAGGAGAGCACTTAGAGCCTCTGTATGCATAGTAGCTGCATCATGGCAAGTCACTCACTTGCCTGTTCTGCTGATGTTATCTGCCCTGTGTCACCCCCGTCTCCCATTGCCCGCCATCCTGTACCTTCTCCAGAGTCCATGAGCTTCCCAGTTCCCACTTGCAGCAATCAGAAAATCCGCCTGCAGTCTCCACCAATCAGGTCCCAGCACCAGCCATCCACCAATCGCAGTGCAGCTTTGGCACTTCCTCATGCTGAATCCACAGAAATGATTGGCCGAAACTGAATATGGGGCAGGGGGCGGAGGCACTACCAGTAAATGACAGCGAGCTCGTCTGTAAAGATGTAGCTGCTGCTCCTGATGGAGGCGGGGAGAGGAGGGAGGGGGGATCGGGGAGAGGCAGTGCGAAAGCCGGCGGCTTCATCTATTACATTGCCGCCGGCTATATTTCATTAAATTAAGCAAGTTTGTCATCAATTTGGCCGCAGCGAGACGGCGTAAACAAAACATTTCTCACATTGGCCGCTGCGCTGCGGCCACTTCGCATATTGGCCGGCCAGAACCCGAAGTGGCCGGCCAGAACTAGAAGTGGCCACACTTTGGGTTCTGGCCGTAACATATATAAAGCAATCCTCCCACAAGGGAGGTTTTTAAGAACTGTAGTGAACATAACAATGAAGAAAATTGCTTATTTTTTTACATTACTCATTTATAGATTATTTAGTCAGTGTATGCCCATTGTAAAATCTTTACTCTCCCAAGGGGCGCCTCTAGCGATTTTGTCACTCCAGGCGAGAAAACCTGTGGTGCCCCATCCAATGAAAATAATCATAATGTGGCAGCGTTTCACCAGAAAATAATTGAAAAGCAGCAATGTTTCACCAGAAAATAATTGTAATGCAGAATGTTTCACCAGACAATAATGGTAATGCAGCAATGTTTCACCAGAAAAGAATCACAATGTGGGCAGCGTTTCACCAGAAAATACACCTTAGCAGGGCTCCTCTTCTCCCTCCTTCCTTTCCCGTTGGTTGTCCCAATAGCCCTGTAGCCCTGGTGCTGCACCTACAGAAGACTCCTCTCCCGGCGCGCAGCTCCCCCGATTATTTCAGTGCAGTCAGTCCAGGTGCACATACAGAGCAGGGCTACGGGAAGATGGCACCCGAAGCTCTGTACTGGAGGCACAAATAGTCTCCAGTGCAGGGCTTCAGATGCCAATTATCCATAGTCCTGCTCTGCCTGCCGGAAACCACAGATTCCTGCAGCCTGAGGTGAGCTGCAGGCTGTGAATTGGCGCGGTGTCTATTAGATGCCGCAAGCCAGTTCACCACCTGGGGGGTCGCACAAACTGGCGGGGGGTGGGTGCAGTGTCGGCCCCAACCCCCGCTGCAGTCCAACCCGCACAGCGCCCCAGGCAACCGCCCGTCAGTCTGGTGCACCAGGCACCCCTGCCTCTCCCTGAATTACATTCTGAAATGTATGGCTGGTGTTGACATCTTAAAGCGGAACTGTAAACTCCAAAATAACAAATAGTTTCACTTATCTGGTGCTTCCCCAAGCCCCCAGCAGCCGTCCTGTCCTGCACGATCCCCAGCTAAGTGGAACTGTTTTTTTTGTTTTTTTTTTAGAGTTTACAGTTCCGCTTTAAGTTCTGCCAGGTGATATGTACGGAATGTTCGTTAGTGAGAGTTCTATGCACAGAGGGAGATATCACTTGCTTGACAGTTGGAAAAAAACGTTATTTTCCACAATGCAACAAGGCTCACAGACAGCAAACTGTCAGGACCATGGTCATGACCAGGGCCGGATTTAGGCCAAGGCAACCTAGGCCATGGCCAAGGGCACCACAGGAGCAAGGGCACCAAAGCAGCAGGCTAAACTGGTGAAGCATTAATTGTTTCTTCCTGATAGGAATAGCTAGTCTGAGGTCTCTTCACCTCATCAATCTGGAGAGTGGTGGCAGCAGAACCCCATTTCCAGCATGAAATCTAGAATTTTTACTGACTGGACATACAATCGAGATTGTATAATGTATGGGCACACCAACCAATCTTAAACGTTTAGTGTGCTCACATTGGATTCGCGTCTAGATTCCAATGTGGGCACCACAGGAGCAAGGGCACCAAAGCAGCAGGCTAAACTGGTGAAACATTAATTGTTTCTTCCTGATAGGAATAGCTAGTCTGAGGTCTCTTCACCTCATCAATCTGGAGAGTGGTGGCAGCAGAACCCCATTTCCAGCATGAAATCTAGAATTTTTACTGACTGGACATACAATCGAGATTGTATAATGTATGGGCACACCAACCAATCTTAAACGTTTAGTGTGCTCACATTGGATTCGCGTCTAGAAGTGTCTAGTGCAGTGTTTCCCAACTGCTGTTCTGGGATGTTGCCTGGTGTGCCGTGCGGGGATCCCCAACCTGTGGTCCGCGGGACGCAGGACTGTCCTCTCCCTCCCCCCTCCCGCCCGTCCCCGCGGCCGCCGCTTTTATTACCTTAGCAGCGGCCGCTCTCCCCTCTCCAGCGCATGTATTTATTCAAGCAGCGTATCTCCCGGCTGCTCTGTGTGTGATACGCAGGAAGCAGGGCTCGGTTACCATAGTAACGGCGATACATATCGCCGTTACAGGAAGCCGCTGCTCTGCTTCCTGCCGCATCACACAGAGCAGCCGGGAGATACGCTGCTTGAATAAATACACGCGCCGGAGAGGGGAGAGCGGCCGCTGTTAAGGTAATAACAGCGCCGGGGACGGGCGGGGGCACCACCTACCCATACTGGCTATCCTGGGGCACAATACTGGCTATCCTGGGGCACAATACTGGCTATCCTGGGGCACTATACTAGCTATCCTGGGGCACTATACTAGCTATCCTGGGGCACTATACTGGGGGCGCTATCCTGGGGCACTATACTGGCTATACTGAGGCACTATTCTGGCTATACTGGGGCACTATACTGGCTATACTGGGGCACTATACTGGGGCACTATACTAGCTATACTGGGGCACTATACTGGGGCACTATACTGGCTATACTGGGGCACTATACTAGCTATCCTGGGGCACTATACTGGGGCGCTATCCTGGGGCACTATACTGGGGCGCTATCCTGGGGCACTATACTGGCTATACTGGGGCACTATACTGGCTATACTGGGGCACTATACTAGCTATACTGGGGCACTATACTAGCTATACTGGGGGCTGGGCACTATTCTGGCTATATTGGGGCACTATACCGGCTATACTGGGGCACTATACTGGGGCAATATACTGGCTATACTGGGGCACTATACTAGCTATCCTGGGGCACTATACTGGGGCGCTATCCTGGGGCACTATACTGGGGCGCTATCCTGGGGCACTATACTGGCTATACTGGGGCACTATTCTGGCTATACTGGGGCACTATACTGGCTATACTGGGGCACTATACTAGATATACTGGGGCACTATACTAGCTATACTGGGGCACTATTCTGGCTATACTGGGGCACTATACTGGCTATACTGGGGCACTATATTGGCTATACTGGGGCACTATACTGGCTATACTGGGGCACTATACTAGCTATACTGAGGCAACTAAACTCCCTATACTGGGGCAACTATGCTAGCTATGCAGCCGCACCCCAGGCCCCCCTCCCCCCATAGCCTGCTGCGCACGGCACTGTCCACTAGGTCGCGCAAACACCCGCAAGCCCCCCCCGCCGTTCCCCGGAGAAAAATTTGGTCAGAAAGTGTTCCCCGGGCCGGAAAAGGTTGGGAACCACTGGTCTAGTGGATGAAATCAGGGGCGCCGCCCGCCAGCATACAGGCGGGCCACGCCCCCGCTTGGGGCCTCACACTAAGGGGGGGCCTCGTTCTGCTGCTGGCGGCTCCCCCCAGGAGCAGACGTCAGGCAGAACAGCAGGAGCCAGGAGGGTGTGCACAGTGGTGGGGGAGTAGGCAGCGCAAAGTTTCAACTCTCCTGCCTCGATCCCCGCACACAGTCTCTATTTTCATGCTGTCCCAGTGTCTGTTGCTATGGTAACAGCGCCCCTTGTGATGACGTAACTGTATGTCATCACAGGAGGAGCTCTTACGATGCGACGAACACCGGGACAGGATGAAGATAGAGGCTGCGTGCGGGGATCGAGGCAGGCGAGTTGAAACTTCTACATCTACCTAACCAATAATGAGGGGTACCTACCTATCTAACCTATACTGCGTGCACCTACTTATCTAATCTATACTGAGGACATCTACCTATCTAACCTATACTGAGGGGTACTTACCTATCTAACCTATAATGCGTGCATCTACCTATATAACCTATACTGGGGGCATCTACCTATATAACCTATACTGAGTGGTACCTATCTATCTAACCTATACTGCGTGCACTTACATATCTAATCTATACTGAGGGCATCTACCTAGCTAACCTATACAGAGGGGTACCTACCTATTTAACCTATACTGCATGCACCTACCTATCTAACCTATACTGTGGGCACTTACCTATCTAACCTATACTGTGGGCACTTACCTATCTAACCTATACTGCGTGCACCTACCAATCTAACCTATACTGCGTGTACCTACCTATCTAACCTATACTGTGGGCACTTGCCTATCTAGCCTATACTGCCGGCACCTACCTATCTAACCTATACTGTGGGCACCTATCTATCTAATCTATACGGGGGGCACCTACCTATTTAACCTATACTGGGGCAAATATACTGGCTGCCTATATTGGAGGCACCTACCTATCTAACCTATATGGGGGCACCTACGTATCTAACCTATACTGGAGGCAACTCTAGGGGCTACCAATACTGAGGGGGCCCTATAGCTGGCTACCTATACTGAGGGCACCACACCACCTGGCAATCCTATACTGCAACACCTATAGCTTGCTACGTATACTGAGTGCACCACCTGTACCCTATCTCATATGTCGGGCAGCACGGTGGTGTAGTGGTTAGCGCTCTTGCCTTGCAGTGCTGGGCCCCCGGTTTGAATCCCAGCCAGATCAATATCTGCCAAGAGTCTGCGTGGGTTTACTCTGGGAACTCTGGTTTACTCCCACATCCCAAAAACATACAGATAAGTTAATTGGCTTCCCTAAATTGGCGCTAGACTACGATACATACACTACACTACATGATATAGACATATGACTATGGGAGGGATTAGATTGTGAACCCCATTGAGGGACAGTTAGTGACAAGACAATATACTCTGTACAGCACTGTGTAATATGTCGGTGCTATATAAATACTTAAAATAAATAAACTAAATAAAATAAATACGATGAGCTCTGTATGGCAACTGTGGCCTAGTACGTCAAAATTGGTGGGTATTTGTCACTCCTTCCATTACCTTTTGGGTTGCTATCGGGTTTGGGAGGAGGGAGCGGGCAGTGGTGTAGGTATTTCCATGGGCAACACAAGAAATATACCTTGAATGGTCCCACAAAATGTTTATGGATTCTGGCAGTGGCCTTGCCCATCTAATATCCTTAGCTGGAAGAGGATATGCTGACATTGGGTCAGGAGCAGGGGGGTGCTGGCATTGGAGCAGGGGGGATGCTGGCCTTGGACCAGAAAGAAGGGGATACTGACAGTGGATCAGAAGTAGAGGGATGCTGTCAAAGTTGCAGAAGTCCCCTGTATCGGAGGAAGGGAAGCTTAGTAGTTGGTTAGTGTAGTCCCCTGTATCGGAGGAAGGGAAGGTTAGTAGTTGGTTAGTGTAGTCCCCTGTATCAGAGGGAGGGAAGGTTAGTAGTTGGTTAGTGTAGTCCCCTGTACCAGAGGGAGGGAAGGTTAGTAGTTGGTTAGTGTAGTCCCCTGTATCAGAGGGAGGGAAGGTTAGTAGTTGGTTAGTGTAGTCCCCTGTATCGGAGGAAGGGAAGCTTAGTAGTTGGTTAGTGTAGTCCCCTGTATCGGAGGAAGGGAAGGTTAGTAGTTGGTTAGTGTAGTCCCCTGTATCAGAGGGAGGGAAGGTTAGTAGTTGGTTAGTGTAGTCCCCTGTATCAGAGGAAGGGAAGGTTAGTAGTTGGTTAGTTTAGTCCCCTGTATCAGAGGAAGGGAAGGTTAGTAGTTGGTTAGTGTAGTCCCCTGTATCAGAGGGAGGGAAGGTTAGTAGTTGGTTAGTGTAGTCCCCTGTATCAGAGGGAGGGAAGGTTAGTAGTTAGTTAGTGTAGTCCCCTGTATCAGAGGGAGGGAAGGTTAGTAGTTGGTTAGTGTAGTCCCCTGTATCAGAGGGAGGGAAGGTTAGTAGTTGGTTAGTGTAGTCCCCTGTATCAGAGGAAGGGAAGGTTAGTAATTGGTTAGTGTAGTCCCCAGTATCAGAGGGAGGGAAGGTTAGTAGTTGGTTAGTGTAGTCCCCTGTATCAGAGGGAGGGAAGGTTAGTAGTTGGTTAGTGTAGTCCCCTGTATCAGAGGGAGGGAAGGTTAGTAGTTGGTTAGTGTAGTCCCCTGTATCAGAGGGAGGGAAGGTTAGTAGTTGGTTAGTGTAGTCCCCTGTATCAGAGGGAGGGAAGGTTAGTAGTTGGTTAGTGTAGTCCCCTGTATCAGAGGGAGGGAAGGTTAGTAGTTGGTTAGTGTAGTCCCCTGTATCGGAGGAAGGGAAGGTTAGTAGTTGGTTAGTGTAGTCCCCTGTATCGGAGGAAGGGAAGGTTAGTAGTTGGTTAGTGTAGTCCCCTGTATCGGAGGAAGGGAAGGTTAGTAGTTGGTTAGTGTAGTCCCCTGTATCGGAGGAAGGGAAGGTTAGTAGTAGGTTAGTGTAGTCCCCTGTATCAGAGGGAGGGAAGGTTAGTAGTTGGTTAGTGTAGTCCCCTGTATCAGAGGGAGGGAAGGTTAGTAGTTGGTTAGTGTAGTCCCCTGTATCAGAGGAAGGAAAGTTAGTAGTTGGTTAGTGTAGTCCCCTGTATCAGAGGAAGGGAAGGTTAGTAGTTGGTTAGTGTAGTCCCCTGTATCAGAGGAAGGGAAGGTTAGTAGTTGGTTAGTGTAGTCCCCTGTATCGGAGGAAGGGAAGCTTAGTAGTTGGTTAGTGTAGTCCCCTGTATCGGAGGAAGGGAAGGTTAGTAGTTGGTTAGTGTAGTCCCCTGTATCAGAGGGAGGGAAGGTTAGTAGTTGGTTAGTGTAGTCCCCTGTATCAGAGGGAGGGAAGGTTAGTAGTTGGTTAGTGTAGTCCCCTGTATCAGAGGGAGGGAAGGTTAGTAGTTGGTTAGTGTAGTCCCCTGTATCGGAGGAAGGGAAGCTTAGTAGTTGGTTAGTGTAGTCCCCTGTATCGGAGGAAGGGAAGGTTAGTAGTTGGTTAGTGTAGTCCCCTGTATCAGAGGGAGGGAAGGTTAGTAGTTGGTTAGTGTAGTCCCCTGTATCAGAGGGAGGGAAGGTTAGTAGTTGGTTAGTGTAGTCCCCTGTATCAGAGGGAGGGAAGGTTAGTAGTTGGTTAGTGTAGTCCCCTGTATCAGAGGGAGGGAAGGTTAGTAGTTGGTTAGTGTAGTCCCCTGTATCAGAGGGAGGGAAGGTTAGTAGTTGGTTAGTGTAGTCCCCTGTATCGGAGGGAGGGAAGCTTAGTAGTTGGTTAGTGTAGTCCCCTGTATCAGAGGAAGGGAAGGTTAGTAGTTGGTTAGTGTAGTCCCCTGTATCAGAGGGAGGGAAGGTTAGTAGTTGGTTAGTGTAGTCCCCTGTATCAGAGGGAGGGAAGGTTAGTAGTTGGTTAGTGTAGTCCCCTGTATCGGAGGAAGGGAAGCTTAGTAGTTGGTTAGTGTAGTCCCCTGTATCGGAGGAAGGGAAGGTTAGTAGTTGGTTAGTGTAGTCCCCTGTATCAGAGGAAGGGAAGGTTAGTAGTTGGTTAGTGTAGTCCCCTGTATCGGAGGAAGGGAAGGTTAGTAGTAGGTTAGTGTAGTCCCCTGTATCAGAGGGAGGGAAGGTTAGTAGTTGGTTAGTGTAGTCCCCTGTATCAGAGGGAGGGAAGGTTAGTAGTTGGTTAGTGTAGTCCCCTGTATCAGAGGGAGGGAAGGTTAGTAGTTGGTTAGTGTAGTCCCCTGTATCAGAGGAAGGGAAGGTTAGTAGTTGGTTAGTGTAGTCCCCTGTATCAGAGGAAGGGAAGGTTAGTAGTTGGTTAGTGTAGTCCCCTGTATCGGAGGAAGGGAAGCTTAGTAGTTGGTTAGTGTAGTCCCCTGTATCGGAGGAAGGGAAGGTTAGTAGTTGGTTAGTGTAGTCCCCTGTATCAGAGGGAGGGAAGGTTAGTAGTCAGGGCCGGATTTGTACTTTTTACCGCCCAAGGCCAATGTCACCAGCCGCCCCCTTTCAGTATAGGTAGCGAGATAACCCTTTCCTCCAGAATCAGTAGCCAGATGACCCCACCCCTCTTTCCCTCTAGTATAGGTAGCCTGATGACCCCTTCTCCTCCCCCTCCAGTATAGATTACTCCCTGAATCCCTTCCTTTCCCACTCCCCCCTTTCAGTACAGCTTGCCTCCGCACCGCAGCAGCCATCAGTGTCACTCACTTCTCTGCTTATCTTCAGTGTAGAAGCTTCCTCTTCCCCTCCGTCTCCAATGCTGCCAAAGTCCGTAGCTGCCCGCCACAATGCCAACATGCACAGAGAGCATGGCAGCCACTGCACAGATAGCTGGCAGCAGAGTACTCGTGGTCAGAAGCTGCCTGATCTCCCTGCATTGCAGCATTTGCAAGCTTGCAAATGCTGCATCAGGTTAGTCTGCTGCTTTGGTGCCCTTGCTCCTGTGGTGCCCTAGGCCATGGCCTAGGTGGCCTAGGCCTAAATCCGGCCCTGTTAGTAGTTGGTTAGTGTAGTCCCCTGTATCAGAGGGAGGGAAGGTTAGTAGTTGGTTAGTGTAGTCCCCTGTATCAGAGGGAGGAAAGGTTAGTAGTTGGTTAGTGTAGTCCCCTGTATCGGAGGAAGGGAAGCTTAGTAGTTGGTTAGTGTAGTCCCCTGTATCGGAGGAAGGGAAGGTTAGTAGTTGGTTAGTGTAGTCCCCTGTATCAGAGGGAGGGAAGGTTAGTAGTTGGTTAGTGTAGTCCCCTGTATCAGAGGGAGGGAAGGTTAGTAGTTGGTTAGTGTAGTCCCCTGTATCAGAGGAAGGGAAGGTTAGTAGTTGGTTAGTGTAGTCCCCTGTATCAGAGGGAGGGAAGGTTAGTAGTTGGTTAGTGTAGTCCCCTGTATCAGAGGGAGGGAAGGTTAGTAGTTGGTTAGTGTAGTCCCCTGTATCAGAGGGAGGGAAGGTTAGTAGTTGGTTAGTGTAGTCCCCTGTATCAGAGGGAAGAAGGTTAGTAGTTGGTTAGTGTAGTCCCCTGTATCAGAGGGAGGGAAGGTTAGTAGTTGGTTAGTGTAGTCCCCTGTATCGGAGGGAGGGAAGGTTAGTAGTTGGTTAGTGTAGTCCCCTGTATCGGAGGGAGGGAAGGTTAGTAGTTGGTTAGTGTAGTCCCCTGTATCGGAGGAAGGGAAGGTTAGTAGTTGGTTAGTGTAGTCCCCTGTATCGGAGGAAGGGAAGGTTAGTAGTTGGTTAGTGTAGTCCCATGTATCAGAGGAAGGGAAGGTTAGTAGTTGGTTAGTGTAGTCCCCTGTATCGGAGGAAGGGAAGGTTAGTAGTAGGTTAGTGTAGTCCCCTGTATCAGAGGGAGGGAAGGTTAGTAGTTGGTTAGTGTAGTCCCCTGTATCAGAGGGAGGGAAGGTTAGTAGTTGGTTAGTGTAGTCCCCTGTATCGGAGGAAGGGAAGGTTAGTAGTTGGTTAGTGTAGTCCCCTGTATCGGAGGAAGGAAAGTTAGTAGTTGGTTAGTGTAGTCCCCTGTATCAGAGGAAGGGAAGGTTAGTAGTTGGTTAGTGTAGTCCCCTGTATCGGAGGAAGGGAAGCTTAGTAGTTGGGGCCCCTCCACTAGTGATGATCGCAATCAGCTCATTACGATTACGCAAATTTCCACATACATCTTCGCAATTACGCCTATGCTCAATTATGATTTGTACATTTAATTAATTTTGTATAGTCATTCGTAATTTCACGTAAAATTTTGCGTAATTTTCACGTGCCAATTTCATACCAACTTTAGCAGTGAATAGCAAAGCTCCCATACATGCCATTGACACCAAAATTGCTATATACGTTAAAGTGAACCTCCGGACCAAAAATCTACTCAGCAGCACTGGAAAGGCTTGGTGTTTAACAGTTTCACAGCATCAGAACTTTGTTTTTCTTACCAAATTGCATTTTTAGCTAAGCTCCACCCATCAAAGAAAACTGCCCGGGCTTTTTTTTCCCTAATGCTGTGCAAAGCATGATGGGATTTCCTGTGTTGCTATTCACGTTGCCTAGCAACTGGGAGGGGTGCTCAGCACACAGGACAGTTGGAACTGTGTCTCATGCTCCCTGTCACCTCCTTTCAACCAAAAAGATGGCTGCCCTCATGAAATCAAACATTTGCCTGTTCTTTTAAAACAGGGTGGGTAAGAGATTTATATTACCTATCAATTTTAATTAACATAACTAATGTAACTTAATGACAGTATGTTTGTTTAGGCTGAAGTTCCTCTTTAAGGAGAATAGTGGGTACAAGTAAAAAAAAAGATTTTTCCAAAAAGACCTTGCTATTAACCACTAAAGTCAGCACAAATTTACGCGAAATTTTGCAAAAATTACGCAAAAAATGTCACAAAATTATAAAACATTAATATTACATATGAAATTAATTACGATTTTCTCTGAAATTACGATGCGTATTTGCGAATTTCGGTGCAAAATTTTGCATATGTGAAATATCAGCCCGACCACTGCTCTAGAGACCCACCCTGCTCCTGGTCACCATCAAGTACTGGACCTAGTGTGAACCCAGTTCTGGAGAATTATCTCTTCCATGTTCCACCCTCGGCCCAGTACAGAATTACCCACCAGACATACTGTAGTACTGGAGTATAATCTGTACCAAGTCCCCTCCCCCCCCCCCCCCCCCCTCCGGGCCCTATACCGAAATAGCATCATAGCATCTGTACCCCCAGCATTGTAGGCCTAGATGTAGACCATCTATATAGAACTAGTGTGATTGGAAAGTCCTGATGAAAAAAATAATGAATTTCAAAATTCAAAAAAAAAGACATTTTAAATTCATTACCATCTGGGTTTTTGCAACATGATAGCTGTCATCTAGGGATGGGAGGGCATCTCCGGGGGGTTCAGGAAGTGGAGCTGAGCTTATGACGGCCATATGGAGACACATCAGAGAGGAAATCAGTAGTAAGACGCCCATCTTCACCCCTTCCGATATTCTGAGTCTGTTTATCTGCAGATTCCGACCCGCCCACAGGTTAATCTGGTGCTTCCTGGACAGCGTCCCTCTATTCACAGTATCCGGTGTTACCTGGACAGCGTCCCTCTATTCACAGAGTCCGGTGTTACCTGGACAGCGTCTATCTATTCACAGGATCCGGTGCTACCTGGAAAGCGTCCCTCTATTCACAGGATCCGGTGCTTCCTCGACAGCGTCCCTCTATTCACAGGATCCGGTGCTACCTGGACAGCGTCCCTCTATTCACAGGATCCGGTGCTAACTGGACAGCGTCCCTCTATTCACAGGATCCGGTGTTACCTGGACAGCGTCCCTCTATTCACAGGATCCGGTGTTACCTGGACAGCGTCCCTCTATTCACAGGATCCGGTGTTACCTGGACAGTGTCCCTCTATTCACAGGATCCGGTGTTACCTGGACAGTGTCCCTCTATTCACAGGACCCGGTGCTTCCTGGACAGCGTCCCTCTATTCACAGAGTCCGGTGCTACCTGGACAGCGTCTCTCTATTCACAGAGTCCGGTGTTACCTGGACAGCGTCCCTCTATTCACAGGATCCGGTGCTACCTGGAAAGCGTCCCTCTATTCACAGGATCCGGTGCTACCTGGACAGCGTCCCTCTATTCACAGGATCCGGTGTTACCTGGACAGTGTCCCTCTATTCACAGGATCCGGTGCTACCTGGACAGCGTCTCTCTATTCACAGAGTCCGGTGTTACCTGGACAGCGTCCCTCTATTCACAGGATCCGGTGCTACCTGGACAGCGACCCTCTATTCACAGAGTCCGGTGTTACCTGGACAGCTTCCCTCTATTCTATGGGGAAATCACAGCAAACATGGCAGCTGAAAGCAGACACTCTTTTTTTAAAGATCCACACATATAATACTTGTTTTGTGCACTGATGCAGTGATTTCTGCATCTTTTCTATAATGAACAGAATACCCAAGCAGCTCGGGGTGACCCAAAACCCTAGGAAAGTATAGGTCACTAAATAGACCGAAAAGCCCGATAATTCAGCTCTAAAGAGACACTGAAGCGAAAAAAAAAATATATGATATAATGAATTGGTTGTGTACTATGAATAATTACTAGAAGATTAGCAGCAAAGAAAATATTCTCATACTTTTATTTTCAGGTATATAGTGTTTTTCTAACATTGCATCATTCTATAATATGTGCAGATTACACAACACTCAGCATTCAAAATGATTCTTTCAGAGCAGTCTGTGAACTAATGACCTCTCCTCTAGCAGAGGAAAAGTAAATAGTTCAATAACAGTTGAGATAATAAAAGTCAGAAAACAGCCCTCTCCACGACTTTGAAAGTCGTAGAGCTTAATGACTTTTTTGCATAGAGATAACAACTGGAGTTTCTTAACTCTTCCTGTACTGGAAACAATTAGACTGATGTATCTGATCTTAATGTTTTATTTCTTAGCTGTACTACACATACAAATCATAATATCATAATTTTTTTTTCGCTTCAGTGTCTCTTTAAGTGTGTAACTGTGGTTACCCACAATGCATCACCACTGAATATGCAAATGATCTCTTTATGTCCCTAAAGCCAGGCTTACATCCAGAATCGTTGGTTTATAGCAAGCCTATAGCTTTACATTTTACACAGCCACATCAACCCCACATGTAGACAGCCTGTTTCGGACTGTTTGGTCCTCCTCAGTGCATGGCAGAGATTGATATGGCTGTATCGGATAGTGCTTGGACCAGTACTACAGAATACCCAAGCAGCTCGGGGTGTGCTTTTTTTTTTCTTCTCTTCCTAATCCTTGCGTCTTTTCCTGCTTTTTTTCTCTCTTCCTCCTGCTCTTACGTAACTGACTGCTCTTCCTCCTATTTTTACTGCGTCATTTCCTTCTTTTTTTACATTCTCAGTCTCCTTTTCTGTCTTCTTCCTTTCAGTTTACCCAGTGGCGTATCTAGGGGGGTGCAGGCATGGCCCGTGCCATGGGCGCCACAGCATCATAGACGCCATGCCGCCATGTCACTCAGACCTCAGATCAGATTCTGTTATCGGGTACATGGCTAATTGATTTATATATGTAGGGCGCACTTGGCTTAGTGTTAGAAAAGAGGACAGAAAGGGAATAAGAGATCTTTCCAAAAAAGTAGCTTCAGCAATATCCCAAGCCAAAAAACACAGGCAACTATAAAACATGTAGGCGAGAAAGGATGTTGTTTTTAGAGGACAAGGGGGCTCTGTCCGGGATGGGAGCGCAATTTCAGTGTTTGCCATAGGCTCTATATTACCCAGATATGCCCCTGAGCTTGCTTTGTCTTTCCTCCTTCCTCTTTTTTTATGCCTTTTCCTGGTTGTTTTCTTTCCTTCTCTTCCCCACCCTCCCCCACCCATCATCTGCCTTTTCATTCTTTTCAACCTCCCCTCATCTTCCTTTCCTCCTTTCCATTATCATGTTCTCATTCTTTTTCATTATCATCTTCTCTTCCTCCTCTCCTCTTTTTTTTTTTTTAAGTTCTTCTATCCCTCTTCTCTGTTATAACCTATTAGGGGGAAATGTTGCAGGGGGCGAACCCCCCCAAGCACCTCCCCCGATCATAAACGTATCCACAGTGACCCGAGTAGAGTTATTCAAATTTATTGGGTCCAAAATCTCCAACAACTTAAAAAAGGGATAACAGTACCGTCACCATCGTCAAGAAAGTGCAACAGAGGATGTACCACCTACGGCAGCTGAAAAAGTTTGGCCTACCACAAAAATAAATGGTGCAGTTCTAAACTGCGATCATTGAATCCATCATGACCTCTTCTATGACTGTCTGGTTCAGCTCCTGCTCCGTACAAGAAGAGGTGAGACTTCAGCAGATTATCGATCAGCAGAAAGAATAAATGTAGCTTACGTTCCCTGCAGGACCTTTACGCCAGCAGGTGCAGAAAGAGAGCAACCAAGATTGCCTCTGACCCCCTTACCCTGCTATCTCCATCCTCCAGCTCTTGCCTTCAGGAGTGAGATACCGGTCAGTCGCAAGTAAGGGCCAGTGCACACCAAGAGTGCTTCTGAGCGCTTTTAAAAACGCTAGCGCTTTGAAAAGCGTTTGGCTAATGTATTAGAATGGGATGGAGCACACCAGAGCGATGTGATTTTTTTCCCCAAACGCAAACGCGGGGCCTGCAGCATTTCTGCTGATTTCTGAGATGAATTAGCCTCAATGGTAAGTATAGGAAAATGGAAAATCGTTCTGAAAAGCGCTAGATCAGAGCGAGTTTCCAAGCGTTTTTGTTACAGAAGCTGTTCAGTTACAGCTCTGCTGAAACAAAATATAAAAAACGCTACACCAAAACTCTCCAAAAATCACTAGGCATGATTAAAAAATCGCCAGGCACATGCCTAGAATCACCGAGAAAAATCACTTCAAACAGCGCTGAGCGTTTGCGATTACACTAGCGCGTTTTGGTGTGCACTGGCCCTAAAACTTCCAGGCAAAGGAACAGATTCATCCCTCAGGCGGTGGCCATGCTTAATGCACAACCACGCTAGATCTGCTAGGACTGGAAAGCATTACAGCACAGAACCGAAAATGTACACTTTTCACCATTTTCTATGACATTAACTTACATACTGTTAAAGCGGATCCGAGATGAAAAACTAACTGTAACAAGTAACTTGTCTATATATCTTATCTAAAGTTTAAATAGTTTACACAGCAAATCTAGCTGCAAACAGCTTCAATAGAATATGATTGATTATTCCTGTGCAGGGCCGGCCCTAGACTTTTTGCCGCCTGAGGAAAAAATGATTGCTGACGACCCGCCCCCCCCCCCCCCAGTGCGCTCCACTGACGTCCCATCCGGCAGCGCCGTCCACTTACAATACAGTGGGCAGAGTTGCAGGAAGTGACGTCAGTGGAGCGCACGCTGGATCGAGCGAGGAAGAGGTGAGTCCTCCCCGCCCACTGCCTCTTATGAGTTGCGCTTCTTATCTATTTAAGGCTGGAGGGGAGCGGAGGACAGGGGACCCAGGCGAGGGAGGGGGGGGGTCCGACCCCCCTCCCCGCCGCTAGGCCCAATACCCCCGTCCTGCCCGCTACCCCTCCAGCTGGGCGGCCGGTTTCCCGCACCCACCGATGGGCTGATGCCGCCCCTAGAATTTTGCCGCCTGAGGCAAAAGTTTCACCCCGCCTCATGAGCAGGCCGGCCCTGTTCCTGTGATACAATGACAGCAGCCATGTTGTTTGTAAACATTACACAGAGGCAGGCTTATCTGCATCTTTTGCAAAAAAAAAAACCTAATCCCCCCCCCTTTCCTCCTCCCTTCTGCCTCTGAAATCTCTGGCTAGCAATACCTCCCCCTCCTCCTGCCCAGACTGAGCTCCCATGAGCCCTTGCTACTGTCTGAAAGTGCCTTGGCTCTCTGAAAACCTGTGGGCGAGGCTTGTTTAGTTTATAGAGAATTAGAGTATTAAAACAAAAACAAAAAAAGTATTTGGCTTGAGGAATGCCCTATAAACAATAGGAAAGTAACACAATTATCCAATGTGTAAGGCCTCTTTCCCACCAAGACGTTGCGTTTTAGGGGACGTTATAGGTCGCATAACGTGCCCCTAATGCAACGCATGGTGGTGTTGGTGGAGGACGATACCTAGAGCTGCGTTATGCAGCTCTTGGTGCGCCTTTTTTTGTGCTATAGACTGTGGAGACCATGTGATCCGCATCACATGGTCCCGCCAGCCAATGAGTGGCGCTCCAGGAAGTAAACACTGCACGTCACACCGTGCAGTAAATATTAATTAGCCATGTGGCTGGCTGAGGAGGAGGAGGGGAGACCTACTCCTCCAACACTACTGAGCATGTGCAAGTAGTCTAACGTGGCTTAGCCGCATATAACGTACAGCATGCAGCACTTTAACCTGACTTGCAGCGTTACACTGTAACGCAACGTGGGCACTGTGAACAGTCCATTGATTTTTCATTACTGTGCGGTGGGCTGCGTTACTGGCTGCACTAACGTGTCCCACTGTGAAAGCAGCCTAAAAGTTTATCCCGGATCCACTTTAACTTGTGATTACTTGCTTACTTGTTCTTGTATTGTTTTTGTCTGTGTCTGTTAAAGGAGAACGGAAGTGAGAGGGATATGGAGGCTGCCATATTTATTTCCTTTTAGGCAATACCTGTTGCCTGGCTATCCTGCTGATTCTCTACCTCTGATACTTTTAGCCATAGACCACAGCCATATTGTCAGATCTGACAAGATTATCTCCATGCTTTTTTCTGGTGTTATTTGTGTGATACAGACACTACTGCAGCCAAATAGACCAGCAGGGCTGCCAGGCAACTGGTATTGTTTAAAAGGAAATAAATAGGGCAGCCTCCATATCACTCTCACTACAGTTGTCCTTTAAAGGGAACCAGAGATGAAGCACCCTCATGTATTTTACCATATATATCAGTGGGAACATTAGAGAAAACACCTACCTTGCTTTCTGTTTCATTCTGCACTGCACAGCTTGTTTCTAATCAGCCCTGATAAAATCCCTGACTGAGCATTCAGTCTGGCTTTGTTCAGGAATATTTATAGCTCAGTCTGTGTCCAAGCCTGCCCCCTGCTGGCTCTGCTCTGGAATCATTATAGCCGAGTCATAGTAGCAAAGCCAGACTGAATGCTCAGTTGGGGATTTTATCAGGGCTGATTAGAAACAAGCTGAGCAGTGCAGAATGAAACAGAGAGCAGGGTAGGTGTTTTCTCGAATGTTCCCACTGATATATATGGTAAAATACATGAGGGTGCTTCGTCTCTGGTTCACTTTAAGCAACTGCCAAGTCAAATTTCTTTGATGATTTAATAAACGAACATTGATTTTTATCGTATGGAAGGAGTGCAGAGGTTTCTGCTTGCCAAGTGAAATTCCTTGTAAGTGCAAACTTACAGTATTTGGCCGAATAAAATAAAATTGATTCTGATCAATACTTCAAATGTACAACATTTTTTGTTACTCTTATTCCCATCATCATAGATTGTTTTATTACCCCTGACAACAACTGATGAAAAGAATATACTCGTACGAATGCTTTATTATGTATATTTCTTTAATGTTGTTCCATGTATCAGATCGGGTGGTTTAGCCGTGAGCCCGAGGAAGCCAGTCTATGATGCACGCCAGGCAGCTCATACTGTACTGAGGAGTCGTAGGTCTCTTTTTCATGGGCCTGTCGGCTTTCACAGGTTTAGAAGCTTTCTGTAATTGTTCTTCATCCGGAATCTGCACAAAATAGCAAAAATCACTATACAAGGCAAAGAAAGAAAAAAAAGAAAGAAAAAGTTTTTAAAGGATACCCGAGGTGACATGTGACATGATGAGATAGACATGTGTATGTACAGTGCCAGGCACACTAATAACTATGCTGTGTTTCTTTTTTTCTTTCTCTGCCTGAAAGAGTTAAATATCAGGTATGTAAGTAGCTGACTCAGTCCTGACTCAGACAGGAAGTGACTAGAGTGTGACCCTCACTGATAAGAAATTCCAACTATAAAACATTTTTCTAGCAGAAAATGGCTTCTGAGAGCAGAAAACATATAAAAAGGGTCAATAGTTCATAGATTTTAGCTCTGGCATACTTCAATGAATGTGTCATTGAGCAAATTCAATAAAACAGTTAAAACGTAAAAAGTAGATTTAAACAAAATAAAACTGTGGAATATCTTAAAAAGACATTTTTAGTAGAAGGAAGATAGATACAATTGTTTATTTCATTAGTTTATTTTCACTTCGGGTGTCCTTTAAATGAACAATGATGTGATCGGTTTATAAAAGGGGAAGCATGGGAATTGGCAGTAACCTCGGTTTATTGTGCACAACCATTGTTCATTGTTCATATTTGGCATCTGAAAGATGCAGGACTGCCAAACCATTTGCATTGTTTAAAAGGAAATAAATATGTCAACCTCCATATTCCTTTTACCACAGGCGCCCTTTAATTTTTAAACAGATCAGTAGTAAGTGTTGTGGAAGATGTGAACATTGGTGAAAAATGTGTGCAAAGTGACCTCTAGAGGCAGCTAAAGGCATAACAAAGTAGTCTGCGAATACCAGTCCTAGCTATGCATGACATCATCTTCTTGTCTTCATTTTTAGAATAGACATAACAGGCAGGTGCCTAGGGTGACACATGTAGAAGGGGATAGGACTGAGCCAGTTTAGCTCAAGTTGGCTGAGGCGGCTGTTAACAATTCACTCAGCTGACAATCAGGCGTGTGTATGGCAGACGGCGATCCACGACCCCAAACACTCAAGCGATCTGCCAGGTGGATCTACTCAGCCCCAGCGACGCCGATACCCCCTGCCCATTCCATTGTTCGCGCCGCTCCCCCACGTGATGTCACGCAGGCATGCTTCACTTGTCATCCATCCGTCAGCCACAGCATAGCAACACAGCGCATTGTCAGTTACACAGCTGACACGCGTGTATGCAGCCCAACCCAGCAATGTTGCCCAAGGAGACCAGGTCCTGAACCCTGACCGGCAACATGGGGTGTTCCGAGTGTGCGTAGCCTTAGCACACTGTGCAAAGTGCTAGCTGCATGCAAAAAAAAAAAAGTGTGCAAATCGGCCCACCAGGGCCTGAGCAATCCTCCGCAGTGGCTTAGGCCGAGCTCAGCACGGGCTTACCGCCAGGGAGGTTAAGGGCTTATTCACACTACAAAAGCTTTTTAAAAACTCGTGATTTAAAAAAAGCTCTTGCTAATGCAATGCTATGGGGAATTTTTACAAAATCACATCTCTCCAGTGTAAACACACACATAGCATTATATTAGCAAGAGCTTTTAAAAATCATAAAACGCTTTAAAAAAAAAAAAAAAAGAGCAAATGCTGATAGTGTGAACAAGCCCTTAGGGCTAATTCACACTACAAGAGCTTTTCTAAGCGCTGGCGATTTTGCAAATCGCTCTAAAAGCGCTTGTGTGATGATTTCCTATGACAGTGTTCACATTTGACTGACTGACGTCAGGGAGTAAAAAATCTAAGCCGAAATCGCTCTGAAAATAACCTCATAAATCGCCAGAGCTTGCGATATCGCTGGTGATTTATAATGTAAACAAGGCCTAAAGGGAACTTGAAGTGAGAGGGGTATGGAGGCTGCCATATTTATTTCCTTTCAAACAATACCAGTTACCTGGCTGTCCTGCTTATCTTCTGCCTTGAATACTTGTAGCCATAGACCCTGAACAAGCATGCAGATCCGATTGGTACTGACTGAAGTGCGACAAGATTAGCAAAACGCTTGTTTCAGGTGTGTGATTCAGACACTACTGCAGCCAAATAGATCAGCAGGACTGCCAGGCAACTAGTATTGTTTAAAAGGTAATAAAAATGCGCATGGAGGAAAAACGTTTCAGCTATTTATTTAGGAAAGGGTTCTTTACAGTAAGAGTGATTAAGATTTTCTGGCTGAACTCTATGGACGTATGTCTTTTTTTCAACCTAAATAACTATGTAATATGGCAGCTTTCACATACATCTCACTTCAGGTTCCTGTTATGCAGTGATAGTGATGGTCACATCATCAAAACGTACTGTTTATTTTAATTTTATAATCATCATTTATAAGCAGCAAACCTTCAAAGAAAGGCAGAATTCTCATAAACATAATCCAAATAACTCCACACTTCTACAATACACCGGATATAGCTATGGATGAACATTTATATTTAACACTTTAAGCCAGGGGTCTCAAACTCGCGGCCCGCGGGCCATTTGCGGCCCTCGATACAATATTTTGTGGCCCTCGCCGGCTTCCTTATAGTTCGCTTCAGTGCTCCCAAGTAATCCGCCGCATCCCCAAGGATAAACGAGGGCTGCAGAGCCCCCAAATCGCCTGGGGAGCAATCCGCCGGCATTTCCTGGAAGGGGCAGAGCTTTCAGCTTCAGCTCTGCCCCTCCTGACGTCAATCGCCGCACGGATCGCCGCCTCTCCTCCGCCCCTCTCTGTGAAGGAAGAGTGAGAGGGGCGGGCAGAGGCGGCGATGCGCCGCAATTGTGAAATTCCTTATGCGGCCCAGCCTCATCCTGACTTTGCCTCCTGCGGCCCCCAGGTAAATTGAGTTTGAGACCCCTGCTTTAAAGGGTACCTGAGATGAGTAAAAAAAAAAGTTTTATACATACTTGGGGCTTCCTCCTTCAGGCAGGTCACTCCCTCGCCGTCCTCCTCCGTCACCTGGATCTTCTGGTAGGTGGGCTGGTAACTTCACCAGTCGTCACCAGTTGGCACAGGGGCAGTCCTTCGGCGCATCCCCCCCCCGTTGTGCTCCCGTGGCTGGGCACAGGTGCAGAACTCTCCTGGCGATGGGAGAGTGATGGGGTGCGCACGCATGCGCTGTAGGCCCCGACTTTACCAGGCCCCTACCGGAGAATCCAGGTGAGGGAGGAGGACAGCGAGGGAGTGATCAGCCTGAAGGGGGCTGGAGGAAGCCCCAGGTATCTATAAAACTTTTTTTTTTTGCTCATCTCAGGTTTACTTTAAGACCTATAAAATCACTACAAGTACTGAGGGACCCTCAGAAGAATGTATTACCAGTTGGTCGCTTCTGATGACATCATCACTCTCATTCTGTGACTTCACACCTCCAGTGGTGTCAGGAAGTGGAGCTGACAGGATGACGGTCATATGGAGAGATATTAGAGAGGAAATTAATATTAAGATGCCCATCTTCATGCCTTCCGATATCCAGATTCTGCGTTTCTGTCTACCTAGAGCTTTATCAGGTGATTTCCCAGCTGAAGAGTGTTCTTCCTCTCACAGGATGGTGAAATCACAGCAAACACTACAGCTGATGGAGACACACCTTTTAAAGATACACACGGCCTAAAATAAAAAGTGACTAGCCAACCCGCGTCGGAGCATACGCCGCATCTATCTATCTAATAGAGTACGTGCCTCAACCTTGAAGCAAGAAGAAGTAGGCTTTCCATGAGAAAATGTATGCGTGCTCAAACACCAAGTTTAACCCTAGCAAGTCTGGCTTTGCAAATCCGGCCTAATTGGCTATTCATGAGGCAATGCTCATGCAAATATGCATTTGCTTTCGCATGCCAAACTATGCAGGGTCAAAAAACCAATACTGCAAAGTGCTCTCTCGCTGCCTGGGAACCACAGCGGCACCCCGGAGGGGGAGGCTGGGTGGCGCAGCCGCCCCCCCCCCCCAAGCGTGGCCAGCGCTGGGGAGAGCCGACCGCACCCACCTCCTAATATTAAAAACAGCCGCTTACCTTAACGTCCATTGGGTTCTGCTACATGCGCATTAATTTTCTCATGGAAAGCATTTTGTGCAGTTTGTATCCTTTGGAGGCAGATGGTGGATGGCTTGCTCCGGTGGTGTGAACCCTGGAGTGAGTGCGCCTGTCCTCCCCCCCCCCCCCCCCTCTGGAGTGCTGTATGGGAGCCAGCCCTGAGCTCTAAAGCTCGGAGTGACCCATGCTTCTCTTCTTTCTCATGTGGTGCCCCCAAATTAATGCGCATGTAGCAGAACGCAATGGACGTTAAGGTAAGTGCCTGTTTTTAATATTGGGAGGTGGGTGCAGACGGCTCTCCCCGGCGCTGGCCACACTTGGGGGGGGCGTCCACGCCACCCAGCCTCCCCCTCCGGGGTGCCGCTGTGGTTTCCAGGCAGTGAGAGAGCCTGGGACCCTGCGGTCCCCCCAGTTGTATAAAAAGGGGGCATTGGGAATCCTCCCCGTGGCGCTCCTGGAGGCCTGGAGCACACCAAAAACTGCTAGCAGATCCGCAAAATGCTAGCAGATTTTGAAACGCTTTTTCTTATTTTTCTGTGGCATTTCACCTAGCATTTTGCGGTTTTGTAAAGCATTTTTGGTGTAGTAGATTTCATATATTGTTACAGTAAAGCTGTTACTGAACAGCTTCTGTAACAAAAACGCCTGCAAAACCGCTCTGAACTGCCGTTTTTCAGAGCAGTTTGCGTTTTTCCTATACTTTACATTGGAGGCAGAAACGCCTCCGCAATCCAAAAAATGCCTCACCTCGGGAGTATGCGTTTCAGCAAAACGCCTCCCGCTCTGGTGTGCACCAGCCCATTGAAATACATTACCCAAGCGTATCCGCAGCCGCAAGCGGATCGCAAAACGCTGCCGAACCGCTCTGGTGTGCACTAAGCCGGATAGTGCTAATGTAGCATGTAGCAAGGTGACTGCTTTGTGGTATTGGTTTGTGCATGCATTTGCATGAGCATTGCCTCATGAATAGCCAATTAGGCCAGATTTGCAATGTCAGACTTGCTAGGGTAAGGCCTCTTTTCCATGGACTGTGAATAGGCAGTGAAATGGCTCTCAAACTCTCACAACTGCTCACTGCTGCCTGGTAACTGCTCGCTGCTGCCTGGTAACTGCTTGCTGCTGCCTGGTAACTGCTTGCTGCTGCCTGGTAACTGCTTGCTGCTGCCTGGTAACTGCTTGTTGCTGCCTGGTAAATGCTTGTTGCTGCCTGGTATCTGCTCACTGCTGCCTGGTAACTGCTTGCTGCTGCCTGGTAACTGCTTGTTGCTGCCTGGTATCTGCTCACTGCTGCCTGGTAACTGCTTGCTGCTGCCTGGTAACTGCTTGTTGCTGCCTGGTATCTGCTCACTGCTGACTGATAACTGCTTGCTGCTGCCTGGTAACTGCTTGTTGCTGCCTGGTATCTGCTCACTGCTGCCTGGTAACTGCTTGCTGAGCACACAGCTCAACAGTCCGTGGAAAAGAGGCCTTAAACTTGGTGTTTGAGCAAGCATAAATTTTCTTATGCAAAGTACTTCTTCTTCTTGTTTGAAGGTTGAGGCACTTAGTCTATTATATATATAGATGTTCACTGTACCAGACTTGTTAAAGGGACCATGATGCCAGAATCTAGCCAGCGTAATGGAGGATGGCTAAGTGGCTAGCATTCTTGTTTTCCAGTGCTGGAGCTCCAGGTTCAAATCTCGAGACAATATCTCCATGGAGTTTGTATGTTGTCCCCATGTTTGCACGGGCTTGAAAAGTGCATATCTAAAAGTGTGTGTGAGATTGTTGCACTTATTGGTGATGGTGCTGTAGAAAAGTTGCCTCAGGGGCTGACTCTCTTTACATCAGTAATATTACCGCACTCAAAAAGGGCCTGTCCCTCCGAAAAAGGGACAGTTGGGAGCTATGAAGTACTGCGAGTTAAGCAATTAGCTTGAGAAGCGCGACCTTTGCCATGGTTATAATCCTTAGTGATGCTGTTACTGTAGCAATGGTCGCGATACTCGGGTACTGCAAGTCACACTAATCGTGTAACACGTGGTACTTGCAGGTGGAAATTAGGGTAATATTGTTGTGTGCTATGCGAGCACAGTAATATTACAGCTGTTTAGAGAGTCAACCGCTAAATCACCTACATGTTTCGTCCCGGAAGGGGCTTCGTCAGGGTGTATGTACAAGAAAAGCAGTGAGGGGTTTAATCCTTCAAACTGTGTAAGCTGTGTCTTTGGGCTTCAATGCATGATGTGAATGTTTACCCAAAACTATTGTGGAGTTTCCAGCACAAGCCTTAAAACACACTTGTACAGGATTCAAAACTAGGGATTCTAACTTACCTGGGGCTTCATCCAGCAACCTGTAGTCCATCAGGTCTCTCAACATGCTCTGGGTCCCCTCTGTTCTCCAGCTGTCAGCTCCTGTGACTGGAGCTCTATTTCGCTTGGATGGTCCAGTCAGCACGCGCTACCTGATCGCCAGGAGCATTCTGTGTATATGTGCAGTTCATTCTTTTGAGAGCTGCACATGCACAGATGCCTCCGAAGACAGGACTGGGATTGTGGAGTGCGCGGATAGGACCACACATGTGCAGTCATTGCAACTGGTGCTCTAGTCGCAGGACTGTAGAAGCTGCCAGCGGCTCAAAAGGACACCGTCAGGGGCGTAGCAATAGGGGGTGCAGCGGTAGCGACCGCATCGGGGCCCTTGGGCCAGAGGGGCCCCGAAGGGCCCTCCCTCAACTACAGTATTAGTTCTCTATTGGTCCTGTGCTGGTAATAATCACTTCTATATATACTTTGAATAGTGGTGATCATTAACAAGCTGTTCCCCATCCCCTTCTTGCACCTCTGACACTGTAGTTGCCATTGGCAGGTTTTGGTGCGCCGTATCAATTGTTATGTATAGAGTGCCTGGGGGGCCCCATTGTAAAACTCGCATCGGGGCCCACAGCTCCTTAGCTACGTCACTGGACACCGTGGGACCTGACACACCACGGGAGGCTGGAAGAAGCCCCAGGTAAGTAACCATCACTTTTTTCAGTTTAGTTCAGGTGTGTGCTTTAAGGGGACCTCTAGTGGAGTAGCTGTGGAAACCCATATTGCCACCAGCCACGCACATGTTCCCCAGGTGGCTATGGGACCCATGGATACTGCTTTGGTGATTCCTACAGCACTGCTTGAAAAGGATCTTGGAATTCTCTGGGCCATGCAGATGCTTCCCACTACTGAGGCAAGTATATAACTTTTCTATCTAGGTTCATAGAACAAGTGCGACCATCATAATATTCATACCCATAACAAGTGTAGCCACAAAAACACCTGATCTGTAGAATAGATCCCTTTATTGGAGAGAGTGTAGTAGTAGTAGTTGAGGCCCTCGTACAGCTCTGGGCCCCCTGCAGTTGTAGGTGCTGCTCCCCTGTAGTTACGCCCCTGGTACCTTGTACTACTAGTGTGGACCCTCTCATTTTTTTCCTGTACTGTGAGTAGGGATGAGCAGAAATTACACCTATGCACAATTACGCATCGTAATTCCCATTTACGCATCGTAATCGTAATGCGAAATTTCAGGGAAAAGCGTAATTCATTTTCTATGCAATTGTCGGCATTCGTAATTATGCATGAATTTATACGTAATTTACGCGTAATTTCGTGCCGACTTTGGCAGTGAATAGCACAGACCCCATACATGCTATTGCCACCAAGATTGCTACGTATTTGAGAAGGAGAATATCGGGTACAAGTAAAACATCAGTTTTCAAAAAGACTTTGTAGTGTTTGAGAAAATCTATTTTAAAAATACAAAGAAAAACGTTTTTTAAACTGTCACCTTTTGAGTTCAAAAACCATTTTTCTTTGCATTTTTAAAATCGATTATCTGAAAAACTAGCAGGTATCAATAGCATGTATTGCTATTCACCGCCAAATTTGGCACAAAATTACGCGTAAAGTCATGCGTAATTGCGAATGCTTATACAAAGTCAATTGAATTAATGAATTGTAACCATGTATATGCGTAAATGCAAAAATGTACGCATAATGTTGCACAGGGCTGGATTTACAGCTCCGGAGCCTATAGGCACATACCCTCCGGCGCCCTAATCCCCGCCCCTTAACAGGCCACACCCCCTTTGTTTTTGAAATGTAGGCTGATACTAGCAGGAGTCAGTGGTGGTAGGTGGGTGGAAGAGTGCGGCAGGTAGGTATAGAGTGCGCAGTAAATAGTCAGTGGGGGTAGAAAAGTGGGAGAGTGCATTGGGTAGGTACAGAGATCTCAGAGGGAAGTCAACTGGGGTAGATAAGTGGGAGAGTGCAGCAAGTAGGCATAGAGAGCAGAGAAAGGAGTCAGTGGGATTAGCGAAGTGGGAGAGTGCAGCAGGTAGGTGTAGAGGGCACAGAGAGGAGTCAGTGGGGGTAGGCAGGTGGGAGAGTGCTACAGGTCGGTGTAGAGGGCACAGAGAGGGGTCAGTGGGGGTAGGCAGGTGGGAGAGTGCTACAGGTCGGTGTAGAGGGCACAGAGAGGGGTCAGTGGGGGTAGGTAGGTGGGAGAGTGCAGCAGGTAGGTGTAGAGTGCACAGAGAGGAGTCACTGGGGGTAGGTAGGTAGGTGAGAGAGCGAAGCAGGTAGGTACAGAGAGAGGATGCAGTGGGAGTAGGTAGGTGGGAGAGTGCAGTAGGTCGGTGTAGAGGGCACAGAGAGGAGTCAGTGGGGGTAGGTAGGTGGGAGAGTGCAGCAGGTAGCTACAGAGTGCAGAGAGAGGATGCAGTGGGAGTAGGTAGGTGGGAGAATGCTACAGGTCAGTGTAGAGTGCACAGAGAAGAGTCAGTGGGGGTAGGTAGGTGGGAGAGTGCAACAAGTAGCTACAGAGAGAGGATGCAGTGGGAGTAGGTAGGTGAGAGAGTGCTACAAGTCGGTGTAGAGTGCACAGAGAAGAGTCAGTGGGGGTAGGTAGGTGGGAGAGTGCAACAAGTAGGTGGGAGAGTGCAACAAGTAGCTACAGAGAGAGGAGTAGGTAGGTGAGAGAGTGCTACAAGTCGGTGTAGAGTGCACAGAGAGGAGTCAGTGGGGGTAGGTAGGTGGGAGAGTGCAGTAGGTAGGTACAGAGAGAGGATGCAGTGGGAGTAGGTAGGTGGGAGAGTGCAGTAGGTAGGTACAGAGAGAGGATGCAGTGGGGGTAGGTAGGTGGGAGAGTGCAGCAGGTAGCTACAGAGTGCAGAGAGAGGATGCAGTGGGAGTAGGTAGGTGGGAGAATGCTACAGGTCAGTGTAGAGTGCACAGAGAGGAGTCAGTGGGGGTAGGTAGGTGGGAGAGTGCAACAAGTAGCTACAGAGAGAGGATGCAGTGGGAGTAGGTAGGTGAGAGAGTGCTACAAGTCGGTGTAGAGTGCACAGAGAGGAGTCAGTGGGGGTAGGTAGGTGGGAGAGTGCAGTAGGTAGGTACAGAGAGAGGATGCAGTGGGAGTAGGTAGGTGGGAGAGTGCAGTAGGTGGGTGTGGAGGGCACAGAGAGGAGTTAGTGGGGGTAGGTAGGTGGGAGAGTGTAGTAGGTAGGTATAAAGATCAGAGAGAGGAGTCAGTGGGGGTAGGTAAGTGGGAGAACACAGCAGGTAGGTATAAAGCAGAGAGAGGAGTCAGTGGGGGTAGGTTGGTAGGTAGGTGGGAGAGCAAGGTAGCAACAGCATAATAACCTTTAAAAAAACCATTTTGTAACAGCTGATACAAATCCTGCAATAAATCTGCAGTTTGTCTACTTCCTGCTTTCATGGAAGTAGACATATTGTTATCGCTGCCATGGTACCCAGCTGAAACAGAGGAGAGATCAATTTACTATTAAGCACAGATGACAGAGAATTAGACAGGCTAAACTCTCTTAACACTTACAGGGTCCTTCTGTCCTGTAAGAGTTCAGGTCACTGTGCCGGAGTTCATTCAGGTCCACTGACAGCGGCGGTGTTGGAGTGGGCGGGGTTCCGGGTGGAGGGGCGGACTTGCGGCAGATTCAAATTCTTCTTCTCCCAATTGCCCCGAGGATCCAGATAGCGGCTGAGGGGGACTCGGTGGGCAGAAGAAGGACTCAGAGGATGGAGAAGGACAGCCGGATCTGAAGGAGCAGTGGCGGCAGGTTCCAGCAGCGGCGGCGGCATCAGCAGCGAGCAGCACATTTCATAGGATGCTCACCGGGGTTGACGTCACTCAGCAGCGCCCGCTGCGTCCCCTCCACGGTCACACACTGTAACCATGGCGAGGACGCAGGGGGCGCTGCTGAGTGACGTCAATGCTGGACACCAGGAGCCGATAAGCATCCTTTCACCCGTGCCGCTTGCTGCTGCCGGGGGATGGAGCCGCTCGCCATCGCTGCCGCTGGTATAGAGGGTGGGAAGGAGGGAGAGAGAAAGAGAAGGAAGCACTTTTGGTGGCCAGTGAGCCACCCGCCCCTTACAAATGGCTCCGCCTCTAGGCACGTGCCTATAGTGCCTATTGGTAAATCCGTCCCTGATGTTGCATAATCGTAATTAGCTGATTCCGATCCTCACTGACGTTGAATGACTATATTAACCTTCGGGGTCATCGCACCTCTGCTGGGTGTGCGTTCTACTCTCTCCTCCTCTCCTCCTTCATAAACATTCACAAACCAGTCAGTCTGAAACCTACCAGAGGGAATTTTAATCCCTTTAGTAAACATCCTGGGGACAGCGGATTAACCGTAATGTCGTTCCTACTCATTGGTTTATACATCTTCAATCCACGGCTGCTGATAGATTTATTGCATAAGATGGTGTCCCCGATGGCTATAAAATAGCTTTTGCATTCTTTGTGAAATACTTGTTATGAATGCAGAGGTGGAGCCAAAAGAGAAAAAAAAAAATCATAAAAAAGTGTAGTTTTTTTTTGTAAGGACAACGCATTCAGGCTGAGTTCACATATGACATAGCGTGAAAAGGGAGCGTTTTATGCAGGTGCGTGTGCGATTTTGTAATGCGTTTTCAATGCGTTTTGCATCTGCAAATCGCAGGTGCGATTTTACTGCACTTGTATGCGTTTTTGGTGCGTTTAGGTGCGTTTGCAGTCTGTTAAGTGAAAAAGCATTTGCGTTTCTATGCGTATTGCATGCATTTGATTGTGTTTTTTTTCCTGCGTTTTATACAAAATAATCAGGAAGTAAAGAGGAAGCGGAAATACATCATCACAATTGACAAACCAAAAACCGCATAAAACAACGCATGTAAAACGCTATGCATATACGTCACCATAGACTATCATTATGTGCGTTTTGGCAGCGAGCTTGCATAGTATGCAACAAAACCAGCGTTCACGAAATGCATACTTTAAATCGCAGGTCTCCGCATCTTTTTCTGCATCCCATAGACTAACATTGTTGCATAAAATGCAACGTTTTACGCAATGCTAGCGTTTCTGCTATGTGTGCATCCGTACACTATTAGATGTTTTATTAATCATGATTGTAATGTGCTTACGAATTTGTGCAATTTTCATGATTATGATGGTAATGGAAAAATCGTAGTCACGAATAATTATTACGACTATGCACAATTACAATCGTTTTTGTGATTTTGTCACTACTAACAATTTCATAATTGCAAGTATTTTTCAGGGCAAATTTTCATGTAAAACACAAAACTACGATTTTGTGTTAGCCGTAATTTCCTGTAACACAAATGTAAACATGAAATTATGATTTCACGCAAAATTACGACACAAGATTACGAGTCGCAAAATTAGGAATTACAAATTTTCTGGTAATTATGAATTACAATTTCGTGTTGCAATTACAAATTTTGTGTGGTAATTATAAACAAAAAAAAACAAAACACAAACGTTTGTCTCATCACCAGTTTTTATATCGATCGCCCAAAAGATTTGATATTTTTATATAATATATAATAAAAATATAATGAAATATTTATATAATAAAAATCTTTAGAACCAAGGACACATGCAACTGATATGAAACACTTTTATGTTGATCACTAATAGGCTGGTTAAAAAAACCTTCTTTTTCCAATGGAGATGAGCACTATTGGGGGAGGGGGGTGGTTTGGAGTGGGCAGTCATGACACCCAAGCAACATTCTCATAGGTTATGGAAAGTCCAAACGCTCTATTATCCCCCTAGACACATATACACTGCACCTAGTGGGAGCCCCAGTGAGGAGCATCTGGAGAGATGGCTCAGTGAGGAACACATAGAAGGAACACCAGTGAAGAGCATCTCAAAAGAGGACCCAGTGAGGAGCACCTAGTGTCAGTCCCCGTGAGGAGCATCTGCAGGGAGGACTCAGTAAGGACTAAGGAGGACAGCCGCAGTGTCAGAGAAGTGTAAGCAGGGGAGGGGACAGCCATAGTGTCAGAGAGGTGTGAGCAGGGGAGGAGACAGCTGCAGTGTCAGATCGGTTTAAGCAGGGGAGGGGACAGCTGCAGTGTCAGAGAGGTGTAAGCAGGGGAGGGGACAGCTGCAGTGTCAGAGAGGTGTAAGCAGGGGAGGGGACAGCTGCAGTGTCAGAGAGGTGTAAGCAGGGGAGGGGACAAGCTGCAGTGTCAAAGAGGTGTAAGCAGGGGAGGGGACAGCTGCAGTGTCAGAGAGGTGTAAGCAGGGGAGGAGACAGCCTCAGTGTCAGAGGTATAAGCAGGGGAGGGGGCAGCCAGAGTGTCAGAAAGGTGTAAGCAGAGGAGGGGGCAGCTGCAGTGGCAGAGAGGTGTAAGCAGGGGAGGGGACAGCTGCCATGTCAGAGAGGTGTAAGCAGGGGAGAGGACAGCTGCAGTGTCAGATCGGTTTAAGCAGGGGAGGGGACAGCTGCAGTGTCAGAGAGGTGTAAGCAGGGGAGGGGTCAGCTGCAGTGTCAGAGAGGTGTAAGCAGGGGAGGGGACAGCTGCAGTGTCAGAGAGGTGTAAGCAGGGGAGGGGACAGCTGTAGTGTCAGAGAGGTGTAAGCAGGGGAAGGGACAGCTGCAGTGTCAGAGAGGTGTAAGCAGGGGAGGGGACATCTCAAAAGAGGACCCAGTGAGGAGCACCTAGTGTCAGTCCCCGTGAGGAGCATCTGCAGGGAGGACTCAGTAAGGACTAAGGAGGACAGCCGCAGTGTCAGAGAAGTGTAAGCAGGGGAGGGGACAACCATAGTGTCAGAGAGGTGTGAGCAGGGGAGGAGACAGCTGCAGTGTCAGATCGGTTTAAGCAGGGGAGGGGACAGCTGCAGTGTCAGAGAGGTGTAAGCAGGGGAGGGGACAGCTGCAGTGTCAGAGAGGTGTAAGCAGGGGAGGGGACAGCTGCAGTGTCAGAGAGGTGTAAGCAGGGGAGGGGACAAGCTGCAGTGTCAAAGAGGTGTAAGCAGGGGAGGGGACAGCTGCAGTGTCAGAGAGGTGTAAGCAGGGGAGGAGACAGCCTCAGTGTCAGAGGTATAAGCAGGGAAGGGGGCAGCCAGAGTATCAGAAAGGTGTAAGCAGAGGAGGGGGCAGCTGCAGTGGCAGAGAGGTGTAAGCAGGGGAGGGGACAGCTGCCATGTCAGAGAGGTGCAAGCAGGGGAGAGGACAGCTGCAGTGTCAGATCGGTTTAAGCAGGGGAGGGGACAGCTGCAGTGTCAGAGAGGTGTAAGCAGGGGAGGGGACAGCTGTAGTGTCAGAGAGGTGTAAGCAGGGGAGGGGTCAGCTGCAGTGTCAGAGAGGTGTAAGCAGGGGAGGGGACAGCTGCAGTGTCAGAGAGGTGTAAGCAGGGGAGGGGACAACTGTAGTGTCAGAGAGGTGTAAGCAGGGGAAGGGACAGCTGCAGTGTCAGAGAGGTGTAAGCAGGGGAGGGGACATATCAAAAGAGGACCCAGTGAGGAGCACCTAGTGTCAGTCCCCGTGAGGAGCATCTGCAGGGAGGACTCAGTAAGGACTAAGGAGGACAGCCGCAGTGTCAGAGAAGTGTAAGCAGGGGAGGGGACAGCCATAGTGTCAGAGAGGTGTGAGCAGGGGAGGAGACAGCTGCAGTGTCAGATCGGTTTAAGCAGGGGAGGGGACAGCTGCAGTGTCAGAGAGGTGTAAGCAGGGGAGGGGACAGCTGCAGTGTCAGAGAGGTGTAAGCAGGGGAGGAGACAGCCTCAGTGGCAGAGGTATAAGCAGGGAAGGGGGCAGCCAGAGTGTCAGAAAGGTGTAAGCAGAGGAGGGGGCAGCTGCAGTGGCAGAGAGGTGTAAGCAGGGGAGGGGACAGCTGCCATGTCAGAGAGGTGTAAGCAGGGGAGAGGACAGCTGCAGTGGCAGATCGGTTTAAGCAGGGGAGGGGACAGCTGCAGTGTCAGAGAGGTGTAAGCAGGGGAGGGGTCAGCTGCAGTGTCAGAGAGGTGTAAGCAGGGGAGGGGACAGCTGCAGTGTCAGAGAGGTGTAAGCAGGGGAGGGGACAGCTGTAGTGTCAGAGAGGTGTAAGCAGGGGAGGGGACAGCTGTAGTGTCAGAGAGGTGTAAGCAGGGGAGGGGACAGCTGTAGTGTCAGAGAGGTGTAAGCAGGGGAGGGGACAGCTGCAGTGTCAGAGCGGCGCGGCGCTAACTTAAAGCTTTGGCAGTGCTAACTACTTAGCACAGTAGCTAGCACGCCCAAAGCTTTTAGGGGTGGTAACTAGGTTAGCACTGCTTTGTGAATCGAGCCCATAGTGTAATAGGCTCTGTTCTCCTGGTGTTAAGGTGCCTATTAACAGTACAATATTTTTTATCAGATCCAATCTTTGATTAAATTTGCAGGATCGAAAATCATCGGAAGGTAGTTATTGATTTGCATAAACCGGATGATTAGGGCACTTTCTCCCCTCAGATATGATTGCAAAATCCCACATTCCTATCAATTAAATTTTCTATTGGTATAGATCATACAATCATTTTACATCAATTTTATCCACATACTGTGTGCTATTTAGTACAATTCTATAGTAAAAATTTGATAGAAAGATTGCATCTGATATTGTATCGTTAATGGGCACCATTAGTACCAGTAAGATTGCTGTGCGCTGCCTGACTGTGGAAGGTTTACGGGTATTTCGTGCATCAGGCCACATGTGCGTTTTCGTAGTTCACCAACTTTATATTGCTGTGGAACAACACATGTTTTTCACATGCGAAATCTTCCTGACAAACACACAAAGAAACACACAGGAAACTAGTGTGCAGGTGGAAGCGTGTCCTATGAGGTGAGGTCTCGGAATCCAGCCACTGCAGGGATTTCTCACCGTAAAACCCACTATGCTTTGCAAATTGAGTATCATAGCTGTTATTTTAAATAAAGTTATGTTAATAATTTAAAACAGTTACAAAAACCAGACTGTAAACTTGTCTTAAATCCAAAAAAACATTTAATCTTGTTAATATTGTAATGCAGACCAGAGAGTCAGACAATTAAGTAAAATACAATCAAACAACTAGATGATCCAAAGTCTCAGAAATCTGTTATGCTGCAGGAATGGACCAAAACCTTGAGCACCAAATGTATTACTAGAGGTCCTCCCACTCCCATTGGAGGTTTTATTCACTGTGTATTGTGTCAGCAGTAGATGGGAAAACAGCCTATTGTGGTCTGGAAACGGAAGCTCGAAGCTGGGTGGTAACTGAGGCCTGGTTTATACTTTTTTCGACCCTTCGGCCAACTGTCTTGCAATCCCTCTTCCATGTGCAGCAGCCCCCCTCCCATTCTGTGTACAGCCCCCTCTATCACATGTTGCTCCCCTCCATTCATAGCCTGTCCTTTCCATTTGCAGCTTCCTCTTCCATATGCAGCAATCTTGTCTCTCACATCCAGCCCCTCCATTAGGCAACAGCCTCCCAAGACCCGGGCCATTGTGGTTTTTCCACAAATCTGGTCCTGGATAACTCATACTAGCAAACTTCTAAAACAAGATCATTCTTGGTGGACAGCTGCTTCCATATGAACTGAACCATGTAGTCTGGGCGACGTGAGGACAGAGCACAGAGATGGAGTATCTGTGGCATCCTCCAGGGGGCAGTAAGGAGAAATCACATGCGTCAATTGTTTGGTGTCGGAAGCATGCTCACTACGCATGGCAAACATCGCGTCCTGGTATCTTGTCCTTCCATTGGCGGCTTCAACTTCCTGTCACTACCAACTTCTGCTTTTAACTGAAAAAAATGAAAACAATTGATAAAGTACCTTTGGGAGGATTCAGTAACATTGATAAAAATGACTGTACATTATAGTCACGTGAAAGAAATAACAGTTTCTAACTGATATCCTATGTTGGTTTTCATATCTGCTTCTTCCATGGTCTGGATAACACCTGTGTATTGTGTATTCTGGACCTAAGTATCGGTTATTCTCAGCATGTGTGGAGGCGGTTTATTCTCTGGTTTTATTAATGAGATCTGGCTAAGAAGAAAAACTCCTACCCCGGGGCACATTTGTTAGCATATGCAACAGCTTTCATGCTTAGACTGGATGTATGCAAAATGGTCACAAGAAGGCACTGTGCATTTTTTTAAACATTAACGTGTTATGTGCTATTCTGCAACTCTGCTCTATTGTACAGTATCCGTAGTTTCAGGTGCTGCACATCTCGTATCTTTACAGCATAGACAATTTCCTTCAGATGACCCCAAAGATAAAAGTCTAAGGGGGTCAGATCAGGAGACCTTGGGGGGGGGGGGGGGGGGGGGGGGGGGGGGCATTCAACTGGCCCACGATGACCAATCCACTTTCCAGGAAACCATTCATCTAGGAATGCTCGGACCTGACACCCATAATGTGGTGGTGCACCATCTTGCTGGAAAAACTCAGGGAACGTGCCAGCTTCAGTGCATAAAGAGGGAAACACATCACCATGTAGCAATTTCACATATCCAGTGGCCTTGAGGTTTTCATTGATGAAGAATGGCCCCACTAGCTTTGTACCCCATATACCACACCGTCATCTGAAGGCAATTGTCTATGCTGTGAAGATACGAGATATGCAGCACCTGAAACTACGGATACTGGAAGCCTGTGCTAGCATTTCTCCTGCGGTGTTGCTATTAGTGTGTGAAGAGTGGGAGAAGAGGGTTGCATTGACAATCCAACACAATGGGCAGCACATTGAACACATTTTATAAGTGGTCAGAAACTTGTAAATAACTCATGAACGATTAAAGTTACATTAAAACCAAGCACACCATTGTTTTTCTTGTGACATTCCCAATAAGTCTGATGTGTCACATGACCCTCCTCCTATTGAAGAAACAAAAGTTGGATTCAAAATGGCCGACTTCAAAATGGCCGCCATGGTCACCACCCATCTTGAAAAGTTTCCCCCCTCACATATACTAATGTACCACAAACAGGAAGTTAATATCACCAACCATTCCCATTTTATTAAGGTGTATCCATATAAATGACCCACCCTGTAGTTATTAGTCTCTTCTTCCTCCATGTGGGATGCCAGGTTACTATGTTGCTGTTATCCCCCAGTAAAGATAGAAATGACGGTTTGGCGGGGAGAATGCGAACTTGTATTTGCACAGAGCTTTGTTGGTTCATGAAGCCCTGAACTACTAAACATTTGTTACTGAGTTCGCTATTAGTTTGCACGATGTTTGGCCCATTTAGTATCACAATCCCCCACCACAGGTCCGCTTTAAAACAGACCTGAACTCAGAACTTCCTCTTTTGCTCTAATAGATAAGCAACAGCATAATAACCTTAAAAGAAAAAAATATTTCTTTGGTAGGGCTGGTGCACACCAGAGCGGTTCTGGAGCGGTTTTTAAAACGCTTGCAGGGGGAAAACCGCTTGGCTAATGAAAGTGAATGTGATGGTGCACACCAGAGCAGGTCGTTTTTCTACAAACGCAAACTCGGGGGCTGCAGCATTTTTTAGATTTCTGAGGCATTTCTGCCTCAATGTTAAAGTATAGGAAAGTGGAAAACCGCTCTGAAAAACGCCAGATCAGAGCGGTTTTCCAGCCGTTTTTGTTACAGTAGCTGTTCAGTAACAGCTTTACTGTAACAATATTTGAAATCTGCTACACAAAAGCGCTCCAAAAAACGCTAGGCATGTTTAAAAAACCTCTCTAAACATGCCTAGAATGGCTCAGAAATCTGCTTTTAGGCCTGGTGCACACCAAAACCCGCTAGCAGATCCGCAAAATGCTAGCAGATTTTAAAACGCTTTTTCTTCTTTTTCTGTAGCGTTTCAGCTAGCGTTTTGCGGTTTTGGGAAGCGTTTTTGGTGTAGTAGATTTCATATATTGTTACAGTAAGGGCCCGTTTCCACTATCGCGAATCCGCATGCGTTGCCCGCATGCGGATTCGCACAGTCAGTACAAGTGGATGGGACTGTTTCCACTTGTGCGTTTCCCCGCACGTTTTTCTGTGCAGAAAAAATCTGCAGGGTAGGGCCCTCAGAATTCGCCTGCGTGTGGAATGCAGGCGAATCGCACGCAATGTATTTAATAGGGAAATCGCATGCGTTTTCCCCATGCGTTTTTTGCCGCGATTTCGCATGCGATTTCGCATAGGTAGTAATGTTAATTTACACAGGCAGTGACATGGTTAAATTCGCATACAGCCTTACCTATGCGAAATCGCATGCGAAATCGCGGCAAAAAACGCATGCGGAATCGCACCCGCATGCGATTTGCCTGCGGTGATTCGCCGGCGATTCCGCAACGCTATAGTGGAAACGGGCCCTCAAGCTGTTACTGAACAGCTTCTGTAACAAAAACGCCTGAAAACCGCTCTGAAGTGCCGTTTTTCAGAGCGGTTTGCGCTTTTCCTATACTTTACATTGAAGGCAGAAACGCATCCGCAATCCAAAAAATGCCTCACCTCGGGAGTATGCGTTTCAGCAAAACGCCTCCCGCTCTGGTGTGAACCAGCCCATTGAGATACATTACCCAAGCGGATCCGCAGCCGCAAGAGACTGCAAAAACGGCAAAAAACCCGCTCTGTGTGCCCCAGCCCTAGAAACCTCTAGCGTTCTGCGGATCTGCTAGAGGTTGTTGGTGTGCACTGGGCCTTACAGCTGATAAACATGCTGCAATAAATCTGCACTGTTTCTACTTCCTGCTTTCTTGGAAGCAGACATATTGTTAACATCCTGTGCTTTCAAATGTGCTTTTCAGCAGTGGCAGTCAGGTGACTCCGCTGAGGGATCAAATAACTACTTGTGCTTAATCACAGATGAGGGGAAATTAGACAGGAAAATCTTAATAAATACATACAGGGTGCATTTCTCTCTGTTCTCCTTCTGTTCTGAGCAAGTTCACAAGTTCAGGTCCACTTTACTCAGGAGCTCCTTTTCTGCCACTTCCAAAATAAGAGAATTAAAGTCTAGTCCTGCACTGACACCTGGTGGCGCAGCAGTGTAGTGCAAACACACAGAACTGGGAACTGCAGCAGCTACCTTCTCAGCTTGGAGCAGTGCTTTTCAGCGCTGCTAGATTTGGGCGCAGCCAGCGCCGCCATAGACTGTAATGGGAATCAGTCTATAGCGGCGCTCAGTGAGTAACGTCGGGTCCGTCAGAAGACGGAACCGAAGTTGCTTAAAAACACAATAATTCGGCCTCCAGCAATCGCTGGAAGCCAAATTATTTCATTCCCCCACTATCCATGGCAGTCTGGTAGGGTTGCCAGGTGTCCGGTTTTACACCGGACAGTCCGGTTTTTGTGCGCTGTGTCCGGTGCAAAAAGGCATGCTAAACCGGACAATTAAGTTGTCCGGTTTAGAGCCCCCCCCCCCCCGCAGCGCAGGAGGAGAACAGCGCAGCAGAGAGAGAGCTGGGAGCAGCGGTGGAGAAGGGGGGCAATCTCCCCCCCCTTCCCTCACCTTAGGGTGCTCTCTCTCCCCCGCTGTCTCCTCCAGGATGATGTGCAGGCTGGCGAGTGGCTGCAGGCGGAACTTACCTCTGTGTCGCTCCAGCGCCGGAAGTTCGGGTCCCGCAGCCGCTGAGATTCGACTCAAAAAAGATCCGGATCAAAGATCCGAATCATTCATGAGCCGGACAACACTAATCAGTCTGAATAGTGTTGTCCGGCTCATGAATGATTCGAATCTTTGATCCGGATCTTTTTTGAGTCGAATCTCAGCGGCTGCGGGACCCGAACTTCCGGCGCCTGCGACACAGAGGTAAGTTCCGCCCGCAGTCACCCGCCAGCCTGCACATCATATTGGAGGAGACAGCGGGGGAGAGAGAGCACCCTAAGGTGAGGGAAGGGGGGGGGGAGATTGCCCCCCTTCTCCACCGCTGCTCCCAGCTCTCTCTCTGCTGCACTGTTCTCCTCCTGCGGGGGGGGGGGGGGGGGGGGGGGGCGGGGGGCACCTGGCTACCTAACCTATTCTGGGCACATATAGCCCCTGGCTACCTATTCCGGGCACATATACCCCCTGGCTACCTATTCTGGGCACATATAGCCCCTGGCTACCTATTCTGGGCACATATACCCCCTGGCTACCTATTCCGGGCACATATAGCCCCTGGCTACCTATTCTGGGCACATATAGCCCCTGGCTACCTATTCTGGGCACATATAGCCCCTGGCTACCTATTCTGGGCACATATAGCTCCTGGCTACCTATTCTGGGCACATATACCCCCTGGCTACCTATTCTGGGCACATATACCCCCTGGCTACATATACTGGGACATATATACCCCTGCCTACGTATACTGGGACATTTACACCCCTGCCTACATATACTGGGACATATATACCCCCTGGCTACATATACTGGGCACATATATCCCTGGCTACATATACTGGGAACACTGGCTGTTTGTCATTATGTGCATTTAGTGGTGAAAAGCTGTCTCTTTTGTGCATTTACTGGTGAAAAGCTTTGTCTTATTATGTGCATTTACTGGTGAAAAGCTTTGTCTTATTATGTGCATTTACTGGTGAAAAGCTGTCTCTTGTGCATTTACTGGGGAAAAGCTGTCTCTTATTATGTGCATTTACTGGCGAAAAGGTGTCTCTTATAATGTGCATTTACTGGTGAAAAGCTGTCTCTTATGTGCAGTTACTGGTGAAAAACTGTCTCTTATGTGCACTGGACCAGTACTACTGGTGAGGACAGTTAGTGACATGGCTATGTACTCTGTAATGTGCTGCAGAAGATGTCAGTGCGATATAAATACTATACATTTTTTTAAAAAAAAGCCCATTGCTTAGCCCCACTCTACATAAAAGTGCGCTTCTGACTCCGCCCCTAACTCCACCCCTAACTCCACCCCCTGTCCGGTTTTCTCCATCAGCCGACCTGGCAACCCTACAGTCTGGAGGGGGAATAGTAATTAAATCGGCCCGGACTTGTGCAGAAGCAGGATCAGCCATATAGCGCTGTATCCTGCGCCCAAGTCTACCGGTGCCGATTTCAAATGTACTCTCTCAGCTACTTATTAGGTGTTTACCAACTTGTGATAAACAGGAACTGCAAACAGGTAACTCCAAAATGCCAAAATGGTTTGTAAACAAATTTAAATAAGCAATGGAATAAAGTCCCTTAAAGAGCAGCCAAACCAAGCATGTTTACATCTGTTGTAGATAGTGCAGGGACAGAGCAGAACCCCTGCCAGTGTGTTATTGATGTCTGTGTCCCAGGGGGTTCTTTCATTCCCTGAGATTTTGTAACTCTCCTCCTGAGTAAGATGGGACAGTAAAACATCTCCAACAGGGTCACAGACTGCAGTAAAAGCCTCCCAGTAGGTCCCACCCATCCTCACTCCCTATTCCCCCACATCTTGTCTTTTGACACCTGTGAGAGGTAGATCATCCTCTAGGCAGTTTAGGCATATGCCTAGGGTGTGGTGGATGTCCAGGGCCAGGGGCCTGGCAACCATCTCCTCTGCTCCCCCTCCCTCATCTCTCTACTTACTAAAAAAAAAGTCACGTGTCAAGCTGGAAAAGCCTAAGTTGATTTTTTTTTGCGTCAGGCTCCATCCTTAAAGGACACCTGAACTAAGTGGGATTTAGAGGCTGCCATATTTACTTCCTTTTAAAGGGAACCTGAAGTGAGAGGGACATGGAGGCTGAAATATTTATTTAATTTTAAACCATGCAGATTGCCTGGCTGTGTTGCTAATCCTCTGCCTCTAATATTTTTAGCCATAGACCCTGAACCAGCATGAAGCAGATCGGGTGTTTCTGACAAAAATCTGTCAAGATTCACTACTTGCTTGTTTCAGGTGTGTGATGCAGACACCAGGGACGAGCTTCTGAATTCCGCAGGTGAAATCGGTAATTGGAAATTTGAGTGCGGAAATCAGAATTCCAAGGAAACCACATTACCGAGACTTGGAAATTTTCGGCCAGTCACAAGATTGACAGGGCCAATCAGAAAATCAGTTGCACAGTGGAAATCGAATTACCATGGAAATTTTAGGCCAATCACATGATTTGGAAGGATTAAGCCATTTAGAGAAATCGCATAATAGCGTACATCCGCAAAATATAGCGGATTCTGCAAAAAAAAAATAAAAAAATATAAATCAAATTTAAAAATACCCAAATTTATTTAAAAAAAATGGCAAAAAAAAAACAAAAACCCATTCAGTGGAAATCAGAAAGTCAGAAATCACACACCTGAAACAAGCATGGAGCTAATCTTGGCAGATTTGTCATAGACATCTGATCTGCATGCTTGTTCAGGGTCTATGTAAAGGATAACTGTAGCGAGAAACTGATATGGAGGCTGCCATATTAATTTGCTTTTAAACAATACCAGTTGCCTGGCTGTCCTGCTGATCCTCTGCCTCTAATACTTTTAGCCAAAGACCCTGAACAAGCATGCAGAAGATCAGGCGTTTCTGACATTATTGTCAGATCTGACAAGATTAGCTGCATGCTTGTTTCTGGTGTGATTAAGACAATCTGCAGGGCTGCCAGGCAACTGGTATTGTTTGAAAGTAAACAAATATGGCAGCCTCCATGTGGTGATATATTGGGGTGCTGATGATGTTAAGGATAATACAGGAACATATTCTTTCATTTTTCTGCCTATGTCATGTCTACATCTGATCGAAGCCAGCTGGCTTCAGGGTAATTGGTCACCTGGCCAGAGGAAACTGAATGCTAATGTGATGGTCTGTATGACAATAGGAAGTACTTTTGAGTTTCTGTATGCAGTTCCTCTGAGAGTGTGTCACTGCTAATTGGAAAGTCTGCATAGCTTTTGAACTCTATGACATGTAGACACCCAATTGTCCCAAAATACAATCGGACTAATTGAGTCTGCCAACTTCATAGGCTGTCAGGAAACTCTGGAATTTACATATGACAGCCTGATGGAATGTTGAAAAGCCTTGCTCAAAGTTGGCACCAATGTGTTTGTCACCTGTAACTGGGGGCAGGAAAAGCCTTGACATTTGCATGTCACAGCTAGCCCAGATGTGACAGAGGGCTCGGCAGACGGTGATGTCACACTTTGGGGAAATTGCATTAGATTGTGGGACTGAACATCCTTTGCCCGGGGCAACACTTGGGACTATAAGAACCAGACTGGGACAGTCACAGATAATCTTCTCCCGAGAGTAGCTCATCGCTAGAGATGATACAGAGGAAATCGGAAAATCCGTGTCTCTCCACGGTTGGACATTTGCGCTGGTAAAAGTACAATTAACGTTTATCCCATTTTATTTTTATGCAAACTTGTCTTGCTGTGTATCCTTGTAAACTTTTATTTTGTAACTTTTTACTTTGTTTTTGTAAATCTTTTGTACATATTATTTTCTGCAATGTTCCACTTTTTCCCTGGAATATTAAATCGTTATTTAATAAGTTTGACTTCTGCTGTACTAAACTAACACTCATAGCCTAGAGGAGAATGAAGTGTAACTGTGTATAAGTCCATGCCTGATTGTATGATTTAGCAACACTACCGTATAAGATTGTAATTGCATTGTGTGTATGGGACACTTCCGCGCTCGACAGCAGAGTAGAAAGTCTCGGAGTGGCTAACAGTATAGTTCGGAACGACTTGTTAGTGGTTTTGCTTCACTACAGTATAAGATTGCAACTGTGTGTGTGTGTGTGTGTGTGCGTGGCGTTCCCGTATTCGGCCTAAAGCGCACAGCTGACCCGAATGCAAAAACGCGGATTGCGTGCTGAGCACTCGACAGCAGAGTGGACGTTTCTAGCAACAGCTAGTGGTGGCAGTGAGAAGTGTTTGAAGGATCACAGCCTTGTTTTAGCTCGACTAAGGCTGCTTTCCCTCTCGATCTGGTCAAACCCGGAGTTGGGAACCGTATACGCAGGCGTGCCGCGGGACGATTCCTGACACTCCCTATTTTCTTACCTGAGTTGTCCTTTAAAGAGACACTGAAGCGGAAAAAAAATATGATATAATGAATTGGTTGTGTAGTACGGATAATTACTAGAACATTAGTAGCAAAGAAAATATTCTCATATTTTTATTTTCAGTTATATAGTACTTTTTTATAACATTGTATCATTCTCTATTATTTTCAGTTTACACACTACTCGGCATTCTAAAAATGATTTTACAGAGCAGCCTGCTGAACTATTGAACTATTCTCTGCAGAGAAAAAGAACATACAGTGACTGACAGTTGAGATAACAAGCTTCAGAAGACAGAGCTCTCTGCGACTTTGAAAGTCTTGGAGCTCAATGGCTCTTTTGCATAGATAACAACTGGAGTTTCTTAACTCTTCCTGTACTGGAAACAATATTAGACTTATGTCTCTGCACCTAATGCACACATATAAATCATTATATCATCTTTTTTTTTCGCTTCAGTGTCTCTTTAAAGTATGAGGGTGCTTTCACACCGAGGCAGTCCGGTATTTTTACCGTACCCCACCGCCAGGTAATGAAAGTCTATGGAGCCTTTCATACTGCCACATTACGGCGCGACGGAAGTGACATGTTTGCTGCATCCCCGGAAGTCATGTTAGTCTATGGCGATGCAGAGATTTTTTAAAAATGACCGATGTGACATTGCAGCACGCATGCGCAGAAGTGTATTTTTAAAATACGCTTCCGCATCCCCGAAGCAGGAAGTGACGGCAAGTGCATGTCACTTCCTGCTTGGAACAATGTTAGATGGGGAATTCCACGTTTCTGTTTCTGGTGGTGCAATGGGCGCCGCATCGCTGCCACTGGTTTATGGTGTGAAACCAGCCTCAGAGATAGAGGATCAGCAGGACAGCCAGGCAATGTGCATTATTTAAAAGGAAACAAACATGGTGGCCTTCATATCTCGTCTCACCTCGGGTTCCCTTTTAAGCCCCTGTCTCCCCCAGGGCGGGTAGGTTGTCTCCATTTCAGAAGTAACTTACCTTCAGTGGTTCAGTAGCTGGTGAAGAGTTGTTGGGGTCCTGAAGAAGGGGAGCAGTCTGGGACGCAGCCAGGAGACTAAAGATCAGCAGACAGGTGACCCAGCGTGTCATTGTCCTTTGCTTGTTGTCACACACAAGAGCTCGATGCTCTGTCTGAGTTCCCTTTTATTGCCTGCAGCAAGTGTGACAGCTCTGCCTCCGCTCTTGCTTACTCCAGAGAATTCGGTAAACAATCACAGGAGGGCGTGGCTGCCGGCTGGGATCTCATGAATATTAACGCATCATGTATGTTCCCCCGGTGATGATCTTTAACCCCAGAAGGTCAGCGAGGCATGCGGAATATGTCACATGTCTGAAACACCCCAGAAATGAATCACCGATCTCGAGATCGCAGGAAGGTTCATCTGAGGGCGGTTCACATTCCGTTTGCAGTAGTTAAAGGCTCATTTCACCGTCACCTGATTGTATAAACTGTGGGTGAGCTCATACTTATGTGTGCTTAAAATGTCTTAAAATTAGGCCCAGCTAAATAATCAACAACATTTGGAATTGATACTCACTGCTTATACTGATAGTAAACTTGCTGCGGCATGTGCAGAAACTCTACTACCTCCAGTATGTGTATAAGATGTTATTCTATGCTTATACTGATAGGAAACTAGCTGCAGTGTGTGCATATCTCTGTTGCCTCCAGTGTGTAGCATATAAAATGTTACTTGTTGCTTAAATTCAAAACTGGGCCATGCTCAGTACATCTGGCTACCTATACTGGGGAGGGTGGCAGGCAGGGGCGTAGCAATAGGGGTTGCAGAGGTTGTGACCGCATCGGGGCCCTTGGGCCATAGGGGCCCCGAAGGGCCCTCCCTCAACTACAGTATTAGCTATCTATTGGCCCTGTGCTCATAATAATCACTTCTATAGATACTTTGAATAGTGGTAATCATTAACACACTGTTCCCCATCCCCTTCTTGCACCGCTGACACTGTAGTTGCCATTGGCAGGTTTTGGTGCGCCGTATGAATTGTTATGTATAGAGTGCTTGGGGGGCCCCATTGTAAAATTTGCACCGGGGCCCACAGCTCCTCAGCTACGCCACTGGTGGCAGGGCATATTTGGCTATTTATACAGGGGAGGGGTCTGCCTAATACTGGGAGCACATCTGGCCATCTGGTATTTTTGACATCCAGTGTAGAGATGGACCGAACAGTTTGCCCGCGAACTTCGATGGTTCGCGGTGAATCACGAACTATATGTGAGTTCGACCTGCCCCCTGTACTATATCATTAGGGTCAACTTTGACCCTTTACATCACAGTCAGCAGACACAGGGTAGCCAATCAGGCTACACTCCCTCCTGGACCCCCCCCCCCCTTATAAAACGCAGGCAGCGTCAGCCGTTTCACTCACTCGTGTGGCTGCAGTAATTAGAGAAGGGAAAGAACCTGGCTGCTGACATAGGGAAAGCTTAGTTAGGCTCTTGTGTTAGGCTTGTTAGGTTGCTCCTATTTGCTGATCTTATTGCTAAAAAGCACCCCTCATCCTCAACAGAGAGCTAATGTTGTTCTTGTGATCTATTTTTTTTTTTCATGTGTGTCTCACAGACACTTGTGTTGCATATACAGCCCTGTCAGTCAGTCACAGCTGCTGGTGGGACCTTGGCCCCTTGGTAATCCCCACTGTGTCACTGCCAGGCCCAGCACAATCAGTGACTACCTGTGTGTGTGACAGCTGCACATTTGTAATACCAATCACTGCATACCCATTCAGTGCATGCACCTACCTACCTACCTACCTACGTGAGCCCATGCAGTGTCACTACACCCGTTCACTGTACCTCTGTGTTTGACAGCTGCACATTTGTAATACCAATCACTGCAAACCCACCTGTTCAGTGCACCTACCCACCTACGTGAGCGCATGCAGTGTTATATACCACCAGTCACTGCACCTGTTTATGGTACCTGTGTGTGTGACAGCTGCACATTGTATTGATACCAGTCACTGCATACCTGTTCACTGCACCTGTGTGACTGCACATTGTATTAGTCAAGTCAGTGCATACCTTTCAGTTCATCCCTCTAATATGGGCAAAACAGGCAGAGGCCGAGGCAGGCCACCTGGCAGGTAAGTTCGAGGTCGTGCTGTCATGATTTTGGGCGGCCCTGGACTAAAGTACAGTGTTCAGAAGGAGCGTGCCATCAACCCCCCAAGATTCTCAGGACGTAGTTGACTATTTAACACAGAACACCTCATCTTCTTCAGCTTCCGCACGGAAGCGTGACATATCTTCCTCCTCCTGCTCTGCTTCTGGCACCCCACTTAACACTCAGTCGGCCGCCAGCACCAAAGTGCCATCACCCCAGGGCTCAGCGGTGTAGAAATTTTTGTGTGTGTCTGCCTCAGATGAGAGCAATGCCATCTGTACTCTCTGCCACCAAAAATTATATGAGCCATGGAAAGACCCACCACCAACAGGGTCCAGCAGGACTCCAGGTGGATTCCAGAATTTTTAATGCCGCTGCTAGCAGCGGCCGCTATAATAATGTTTCTGGTGCGTGTACATGTCTGCCTAATTTTTCTGGCTGCACTGCAGCTGCAACAACAAAACAAAAGGCATGTACATGTGTCAATTCCCCTTCGTGATCATTACCTTGCCGCGGTGAAGAGGCTTGCGTATCACAATGAAGCAATAACCGACGGCTATATAAGTGTCTCGGGGGAAGGGGGCACACCAAAGATAATAAGGTTGTTGCTTCATTGTGGACAGACCAAATTCGATCAGCTGGACAGTCACTGTTCTGTCATTGAGCTACCTCAGCCCGGCGACCATATGGGCTGGAAAGCCGCCATCACCTGCACTCTGGCCATGGTGCGCACCAGTCCAGCATGGCAGTCACTACACAAACTGCTGTGTGCGGTGCGTTACACAGTGAGTTTGGTGTGTCAGTGTGAAGCAGTACTCTAATTACACTCCCTGATTGATGTATACACATGCAAGATGTTTTAAAGCACTTTAGGCCTTCAATTTAGCATGGGACTTTTGGCGTGAATCTCACTCCCCCATGCAAAAAACTCAGATGTTAGCCCCCTTGAAACATCTTTTCCATCACTTTTGAGGCCAACATAAATGTTTCTAATTTTAAAAGTTCGTCTCCCCATTGAAGTCTATTGCGGTTCACAGAAGTTCGCGCGAACCAAGCGTTTTGCAGAGGTTTGCGTTTCGCCAACCCGAAAATCGGAGGTGTTGATTATCCACAGACACCCCCCCCCCCCCCCCCCACACACACACACAAAAAAAAAGGAAAGTAGCAAGCTTGACAGCTAGATAGTGGTAGGATTAGATTGTGAGCTCCTCTGAGGACAGTCAGTGACATGACTATATAAATACACTAGCTGATGACCCAGCGTTGCCCTAACACACAATTACTCAATTACCTATTTTGTGCCTTTTTTTTGCCCTCTTTGGCATCAATAATTTGCATTGAAATGAAACAAATCTAATTGGCTGTTTGTGGCTCCACCCCCTTTTCTGAATTTAAACCCCAGTCACCTAATAACCAACTGTACCAGGTCTGAGGCATGTGCCATTAACAGTGCAAGAATGACAGCAATTAAATATCCCTCTTAAAAATCAATAGCTGAATTTTGATTGGCTTTTGTAGGCTCCACCCATGTTTCTGAATATTAATCTCAGTCACCCAACGACCAACTGTGCAAAGTTTGAGATCCCTGCCATTAACAGTGTAAGAATACCTGCAGTTTACATTACCCAGTGATATTTGTATTTGTCTCCACCCATTTTTTGGTTATGGGGATAAAAAGTATCCTATACTTTATTCCAGGTCATGTACTATGTGTGTGCCAAATTTCATTCAAATCCGTTCAGCCATTGTTGTGTGATTGAGTAACAAACATCCAAACTTTTGTATTTACAATAGTAGTGAGATAATGTGGCCCCTGCTGTGCTTGGCTCCCCCAGCTAAAAATTCAATGCAGAGTATTGCACGCTAGGAAGCTGTGCTCATAGCTTACCTCATCCGCCATGCAGCATTGTCCAACCTCATTTCCCGTCAGCTCTCCTCCTAACGTCTGGCACCTCTTCCTGCATTGTGTGATTTCACGAGTGCAGGAAGAGGTGGCAGCACTAGGGGGAGAGCTGAGCAAACAGGAGGTCAGACAACGCTGGACTCCGGGAGCGGGTAAGATATCAGCACGGCTTCCGCATGCGCAATACTCTGCATCCAAGCTCGGGGAGCCAAGCACAGGGGACGAAGGCGGCTGCACAGGGCTCCGGGTGTCACCCCCACCATGAAGACACCTGGGGCGGGTCGCTCCTCCTGCTTGACACTAGGAACGCCACTGCATCTGGCTATACTGGGGAGGGGGCAGGGCATATCAGGCTATCTATACTGGGGAGGGGTTTTTCCTATTACTGGGGGATTATCTGGCTATCTATACAGGAGAGAAGAACTGCCTCATACTGGTCTACTAGTCTACTGTATTTTTGGGACTATAAGACTCACTTTTTCTCCCCCAAAAGTGGGGGAAAAAAGTCACTGCTTCTTATAGTCGAAATGCAGGGAGTTCCTGACTTGTGAACACCGGCCAATACCAACCTCCAACCCACCGCAATGTTAGGGACTCCCTGTACTGTGCCCATGCAAAGGAGGACACGGGGACACAAAGGTGCATAGAGGAGGACAGAAGGGGCACACAAAGGGGCATAGAGGAGGAAACGGGGACAAACGGAGGACACAGGGTACACAAAGGGGCATAGAGGAGGACACAAGGGGCACACAAAGGGGCATAGAGGAGGACACAAGGGGCACACAAAGGGGCATAGAGGAGGAAACGGGGACAAACGGAGGACACAGGGTACACAAAGGGGCATAGAGGAGGACACAAGGGGCACACAAAGGGGCATAGAGGAGGACACAAGGGGCACACAAAGGGGCATAGAGGAGGAAACGGGGACAAACGGAGGACACAGGGTACACAAAGGGGCATAGAGGAGGACACAAGGGGCACATAAAGGGGCATAGAGGAGGAAACGGGGACAGAGGAGGACACAGGGAGACACAAGAGGTAAAAGGGGGCATGAGGTACAAAGGATGTGTAATCCACAAGATGCCTCTTCACTGTGGATGCACCAGGTTTAGTATATACAGGTTCTTCTAAAAAAATAGCATATTGTGATAAAGTTCATTATTTTCTGTAATGTACTGATAAACATTAGACTTTCATATATTTTAGGTTCATTACACACAACTGAAGTAGTTCAAGCCTTTTATTGTTTTAATATTAATGATTTTGACATACAGCTCATGAAAACCCAAAATTCCTATCTCAAAAAATTAGCATATCATGAAAAGGTTCTCTAAACGAGCCATTAACCTAATCATCTGAATCAACTAATTAATTCTAAACACCTGCAAAAGATTCCTGAGGCTTTTAAAAACTCCCAGCCTGGTTCATTACTCAAAACCGCAATCATGGGTAAGACTGCCGACCTGACTGCTGTCCAGAAGGCCTTCATTGACACCATCAAGCAAGAGGGTAAGACACAGAAAGAAATTTCTGAACGAATAGGCTGTTCCCAGAGTGCTGTATCAAGGCACCTCAGTGGGAAGTCTGTGGGAAGGAAAGTGTGGCAGAAAACGCTGCACAACTAGAAGAGGTGACCGCACCCTGAGGAAAATTGTGGAGAAGGACCGATTCCAGACCTTGAGGACCTGCGGAAGCAGTGGACTGAGTCTGGAGTAGAAACATCCAGAGCCACCATATACAGGCGTGTGCAGGAAATGGGCTACAGGTGCCGCATTCCCCAGGTCAAGTCACTTTTGAACCAGAAACAGCGGCAGTAGCGCCCGACCTGGGCTACAGAGAAGCAGCACTGGACTGTTGCTCAGTGGTCCAAAGTACTTTTTTCGGATGAAAGCAACTTTTACATGTCATTCGGAAATCAAGGTGCCAGAGTCTGGAGGAAGACTGGGGAGAGGGAAATGCCAAAATGCCTGAAGTCCAGTGTCAAGTACCCACATTCAGTGATGGTCTGGGGTGCCAGGTCAGCTGCTGGTGTTGGTCCACTGTGTTTTATCAAGGGCAGGGTCAATGCAGCTAGCTATCAGGAGATTTTGGAGCACTTCATCTCCATAAAGCTTTTCAGCAGATCGAAGCATGAAGATTTCATTTTTCAGCACGACCTGGCACCTGCTCACAGTGCCAAAACCACGCCTGGCTTTTGTCCTCTAAACCTAGGTGCGTCTTAAGCAGCCCATACACTCAGCCGATTTTCTGGCCGACCGATCGATCGCGGTCGATCGATCGATCGATCGATCGCAAATCGGTTGGCCAATCGACCGATCGACGGCCGATTTCGATCGATTTCGATGGATTTCCATCGAACTTGCAGGGTGGAAAATTTAGGTCGATCTGATGAGATTGCTTATCAGTTTGCATTGGCCTTAATGGAAATCTGATGGCAAAAAAATGCCATCAGATCGAATTTCAACAGATTTCAAACTGAAATCTATTGGAATTCTATACTGGTAAAAAATGTTCTAAAAACGCATCAGATAGATCATCAGATGCATTTCTTATCTGTCTGCTGCCAATCTGACGAGTGTATGGGCACCTTTATAGTCAGGAGCGTCTTATAGTCCATATAATTTGGTACTTAATAATGGGGGCCTATATGGCTATCTATACTGGAAAAGTAACTATTTAGCATATTATTATGTTCAATAATCACTGACGCAGAATAACTAGGTTTATTTATAAGTTACTGCAGTTCCGTAAAACATTAAGCCATGCTTTGCTTTGCATCCAGTATACACAGACAGCAGGACAGGAATCAACAAATCTAGAAACTGCATAGATAAACTCATGCAGTATCACAGTAGTATCTCAGTAATCACAGTGCCATCTACAGGCCACAAATATGAAATGTATTTGTGCATGGGGAGCTCTGCGCTACTGTTCAGGTGACTTTCATATTACACTCTTGTTTTGAGCCTGGATGTTCATCTCAGGGGTAACAGATCCAGGATTTAGCGCCATCTACAGGCCAGAAGGATAAACACCACATATATCTGTCTATCTGTACTGTGGAGAGGGGCTGCCTAATACTGGGGGCATGTCTGGCCACCTGCTGGGGGATGGGGGGAATGACGCATCCTCACAATGTTTTCTTCAGGCTGCAAAAACTCTAGAACCTACCCTGGCTGCATTGCTTGGCTATTACAATGTAAATTAGAATCTTATCATTTGCATTATATCTATGGCTGCTCCCTGATGAGCTTGTCAGCCACTCCACTCTATGGTTATGTCCTGGCACCCAAATGAAACACCATGTGCTTAGGAGGGGCTTATTGTTGCTAGCTTGCATTGCGTCTTTGGCCACGCCCAGTTGATATTGCAGCCTCAGGCCCTGATTTGTAGTTGATCAAATTTGAAAAAACAAACAAACAAACAATGTGAATCCCCTTTTTTTGCCCATACTTTATCCCTCCCAAAGACATAAACTAATTCTTACACTTGGATTTTCTCACCTGAATTACTGTGATGTCCATTTCTTATGGCAACTCCATGTCACACCACTCACAGCTTGCAGTGCTACTACCTAAACACCTATAGACTTGCAGGGGTTCAGCTAAGGTTTTTGTGGCCCAAAGCGGACTATAGGAAGAGGCCCGAAAAATGGGTGTGGCTATCCCGCATAAGTGGGCGTGGCCATGACATGTGGGTGGAGCTGGAGGGCGGATTGGGGCGGGGCTGTTTGCGGGGAAAATGGATGTGGGGGTGATTGAGGCGCGCAGATGGATTTGGCCATGACATTGTATGGCCGGAGCTTAACCGTAGCACAGCAAATATAGCCAACTATGACCATTAAATAATAAATGCAGCAACAGTTACCCCAGACACCAGAAAATAAAAACGCAATTTGTGCAACATTTTAGCAGAAAACAAACGCAATTTGTGCAACATTTCAGCAGAAAACAAACGCAGTTTGTGCAACATTTCAACAGAAAACAAACAGAATTTGGGCCACATTTCAGCAGAAATCGAACGCAATTTGGGCCACATTTCAGCAGAAATCAAACGCAATTAGGGCCACATTTCAGCAGAAATCAAACGCAATTTGGGCACATTTCAGCAGAAATCAAACGCAATTTGGGCACATTTTCAGCAGAAATCAAACGCAATTAGGGCCACATTTTCAGCAGAAATCAAACGCAATTTGGGCACAGTTCAGCAGAAATCGAACGCAATCAGGGCACATTTTCAGCAGATATCAAACGCAATTAGGGCACATTTTCAGCAGAAATCAAACACAATTAGGGAACAGTTCAGCAGAAATCGAACGCAATTAGGGCCACATTTTCAGCAGATATCAAACGCAATTAGGGCCACATTTTCAGCAGAAATCAAACACAATTAGGGAACAGTTCAGCAGAAATCAAACACAATTAGGGCACATTTTCAGCAGAAATCAAACACAATTACGGCACATTTTCAGCAGAAATCAAACACTATTAGGGCACAGTTCAGCAGAAATCAAACACAATTAGGGCACAGTTCAGCAGAAATCAAACACAACTAGGGAACAGTTCAGCAGAAATCAAACACAATTAGGGAAAAGTTCAGCAGAAATCAAACACAATTAGGGCACATTTTCAGAGCTGCAAAAAGAAAAGCATTTACTCACCTGGCACTGGCAGAAGTCTTCTCTCCCCGTCTCCTCTCCTGGCCTGGCCGGCCGGCTCCTCAGGCGCGCAGTTCCCACGGAGCTCCCTCCCTCCTCCAATCTCCCGCGTTGATTGAATCAGGGCTACGGGAAGATGGCTACCTGAAGCCCTGTACTGGAGGCATATAAATAGTCTCCAGAGCAGGGCTTCGGCGGCGGCCATCTTCCCGTAGCCCTGCCCTGCTCTGCTCTGCCAGCCCCGCGGGGCTGCTGGAAAACAGTGACGTCATGCCGACGTCACTGAGCCGCCGAGGCCCCTACGATCTTGAGGCCCCAAGCGACCGCTTGGTTCGCTTTATGCCTCGCGGCGCCCCTGTAGACTTGGCTACTTATACTGTACTTAGAGGGGTGTGGGAATGTTGGGGTGGAGGGTCCTGGAGGAATGTTTGGGTAGGAGGTCCGAGGTCCGTGGGGTTGGAAGTCCGTGGGGGGGGGGGGGAGGGTTCCCATAAAAATGTTTTGCTATGGGGCCCAGTCATTTCTAGCTACGCCCCTGGATAGGAAGCAAAAATTGGTTCATTAATGGCGTAGTGAACGATTTTTCTTCCTATCAGAATTTCTGGTCACTTGGACCGTTCGTGGCCACCGTTATTGACACTTTTTTTTTTCTTAGTTCAGTTAGGGTTCCCTTTAAAGTAAATCTGGGACAAATGTCATGCTGTTCGCCCCCTCACTACCCTCCCGGTCCGCCTCGATCCTCCGCTAGCTGGCCCGCTAAGTTCTTCAGTGGTGGTGTACTATGCACGCGCCCCCGTAGCCAGGAGCGTTCTGCGCCTGTGCCACCGTACTACTGTGCAGGTGCAGAATGCTCCTGGCAGCAGGAGCGCGATAGGGGTGAGCGAGCAGCCGGACTGCGCATGCATGAACTCACACGCTGAGACACTAGCAAGAGGAACGCGGTCACGGGAGCAGAAAGGAAATGATGCGCATGCACGGCGCAGTATTTTCATGCTGGTCGTTTGGGTCGGGAGCCAGAACGGGCCCAGGAACAGGGAGAATGGAGGCACACAGCGGCGAACAGAGGGAGTGGTAAGTGACAACAAACCCCCTCCCACCAGCACAATATTTTTTTAACCTCTTGAGGACCACAGTGTTAAACCCCCTAAAGACCAGGCCATTTTTTGTAAAATAGGCCACTGCAGCTTTAAGCTGCAGGGCCGCATAACTCAGCACACAAGTGATCCCCCCCCCCCCTTTCTCCCCACCAACAGAGCTCTCTGTTGGTGGGGTCAGATCGCCCCCCCGGATGTTTGTTTATTTATTAATATTTATTTGTTTATTTTTTTAATAAATTTCAGTTTTTTTTTTATTTATTTATATATTTCCCCCTCCCTCCCCCCGCCAGCCAATCAGCGTGATCGTCTGTCATAGTCTTCAGCCTATGACAGCCGATCATTTCCCTGCTTCTGAAGGGGACATTTACATTTCTCCCAGAGTAAAATGAGCTATTAATTACTGTACTTTTCTCTTCTGCTTATCTCACTTACAGCAGATAGTAAAAGTATGATAGAACTTAGAGGTTTTGGACCAGTCCATCTCCTCACGGGGGATTCTCCAGGTTTTTTTTTTTTTAATTTTCAAAAGCACTTACTGAGTAGCAGTTGCGCTGTCCAACTGCCAAAATAGTGTTCAAGTGGGTAGGGAGGCCGGCTGCCATCTTTGTATAGATCCTTTCCAGGTAGTGCTTTTGTAAAGAATGAAGAAAATACTGTGAATCCCCCTTGAGGAAATAGACAAGTTCAAAACCTGTCAGTTCTGTCAGATTTTTACTACCTTCTGTACAAGTCAGCAACATAGCAGAAAAATAATTCATAGCTCATTTTACTCGGGGAGTAATGCGCTTCTTCTATGTATCTGCCAAAATGTATTTTAGATTTGAATTTTTTTTTCACAACCATGGCCGGGCCGAGGCATAGGCTGTAGAGGCTCCAGCCTCAGGGCGCAGTGTAGGAGGGGGAGCACAATTCATTCAGCTGTCATTCCTAATTGTGTATGAAGCAGAAAGAAATAAGAAAAGGGGATACATAGCAGTGACTGCAAGCCAGATAACTAGATATTAAGGTGTTGGGGAGGTTGTGGGCCCTGTGGCCCTTTTAGTGTAATAGCAATCAGTGTGTAACGGCTGGGGTGGGAGGGATGGAGGGGCGCACTTTGGTGTCTCAGCCTTGGGTGCTGGAGGACCTTGTCCCGGCTCTGTTCACAACAGTGGTCCCTTAACCCTCCGCCAGCCCCGCTGCTCTTGCACAATACCATAAAAGTACTCTTGAATAAATCAGAAGATTCTGTACATTGTGACAGGGTTTAGTCATGACTTGATGGTGCTGATAAAGTCCATGCAGAGTCACATGTATCTTGTATCTACCCACCATTCCCAGATATTATCACATTTCTGTGGACATCCTCTTGCTAAATATGCTGCCTTATAAAAAATGCAATGAATTATGGATTAACGTTTTCCAGGAGTGTGAGGATGGTGGTTCATTACACTTCCAGTGAAGCACTATGGCCCTTCTTTAGCAGAAAACAAACAGATCTGAGGCCTGGAACCCACTAAAAAGCGCGAAACGCTATCGCTAGCGATTTGTGATAGCGTTTTGCCAGCGATTTTGAGAGCGATTTCCCTGCTCCTATACAACTGATTAGCATGGAAACGCTCCCAAAATGCTGCATGTCCTGCGACTGCAATTTCCTTAATCACAATCGCTCTAGTGGAATCTGTCACATCCATTTACATTGGTAGAACGTTTAGGGAAATCGCTAGCGATTGAAAGCGCTCCCTAAACACTCAAAAAAATACTCTAGCGAGTTCCAGGCCTAAAAGGGACTTCTGCGCTGAGACAGGCAATACCGGCGCAGGAAATTTGGGCGCACCATACGCTGCCATAGGCCATAATGTGAATTATGGCTATGATGAAGCATGTGTTTTATTTGATCACAGGGCCGCCTTCAGGGCATCACAGTGGGGGACTGCTGTATGGGACCCGAGTGAATCTGGGGCCCGGCGAACAGTGCCACACATGGGCCCAAGCTGCAGTCTGTGTCTGTCCTTCTGGCTGCCCATTAATATGGTGAGAGGCAGGGCTGTTTCTTGGGCAGTGCAGGCAGGGCGACCGCCCTGGGCGCAGACCGGCAAGTAGAAGAAGGGGGGCGCAGGCAGAAGGACATAACTGCTAGGGAGATGGTGACATGCGGTGCAGCCAAATGGAAGAAGAAAGAAGATTACCAGTGCAATCACCTTCCTTGACTCCTCCTAGGCTGCCTGCGTCAGACGTCAAGTCATCATCACGTCACCACCGCACGATGACACCTGATGTCCTGTAGAGGTACCATAGAGGAGTCGCTTTCCGGGCTCTCTTCGCCTGGGTGTTCTCCTGGTCCCTGCTTCCTCCAGGATGAGGGGCTGGTCACTAGTAAGTAGGCAGATCTACTCGTGACCTGAGGTTGTGTGACTGCCCCTAATGAGTAAGGTTTTGCGAGTCCACAGGGGTGGGGGGGAAGGGGTTCAATGTTTACACCCTCGTCCTGGGTGCCCTGTTTAATCAGCTGATTAGTTTGCAAAGCTCTGCCTTGCTTTCAACACATCCTGCTGTAGCTCATGCGTATCTGTACGCCGCTGGTCAGTTGGGCGCAGGACGTGCCAAATGACGGCTCATCCTGCTGCCGCTGAAATTACCGGCAGCGAAAAATACTATTCCCCTCTGAGTCATTGCAACTCGGGAACATGTAACTCGGGGTCCGTCTCTCGCCCGCACCCTAATTACAGCCACACGGCATGACTATAACATTGTGGCTACAGCCACGCCGTTTTCAGGTGCTTTGCCGAAGTGACCGGCTTTGTGCTTTAGCACATGATCTTGACTAGCAAATCAGAGCTTTGCAAATCTGTCACATGACCAAACTAGGCATGCTGGTGGGCGGGCACACGTGCAGTGCAACCTAGCCCCACTAGCCAGGCCTGAGGACTAGTGTTGTATATTTTACGTTATTTCACAATAGTCATTTAGTATCTGTTGTTTTTCCAGGGCCGCTCCTAATCTTCCTGTAATACACCCCCTCTCTGTAGTGACTGCTCAACACGCACAAACTGATGATCATCTGACTGACCCGTGAGAATGTCTGCTGTAATTGTCACATGTTCCCAAAATGGACTTCTTGCATTTCCTACTGAGGAAACAGAGAAATCCGCTCTTCCATTCCTGTCACACCTCTGACCAGATCACAGTCTGGAGCAGTGCAAAGGGGGAATCTTCTGAATTCTTTTTGTCAGTTAGCATCTTATAGTAAACAGAAGTAACAGTAAAAATGCATCTTTATTTTTTGTCTAAACGACAGCAGCCACCTTGGGTAACACCCGACAAATAGCGGGGTAACAGAGTAAGTATTCAAGTATTCAAAATGGCAGCGGCCGCAGCAAATGAGACATGATTCATCCTTGACAGCAATGAAATAAATATATCTTTCTCTCTCTATATATACTAGCTGATGGCACGGGGTTGCCCGGATATGTATTTGGCTGGTGTTGGCTCTGCCCATGTTTTCTAACTGGAGCACAAATACTCAATGACCTAGTTTGTGAGCTTTGCGGTCTTTGGCATCAATAATTTGCATTGAAATAAAACCAATCTGATTGGCCGTGGCTCCACCCCTTTTTCTGAATTCAAACCCCAGTCACCCAATACCCACAGGGAGAGGTAGTGGAAACCCGAAAGCAGCTATTGCACATGCCAAACTGTTGCGGGGAACAGGGCCAGTTCTAGTAACAATGGGGCCCCTGGGCAAAATTAACCTGGAGGCCCCCAAATAGACACCCCCCAACCAAAAAGCGGCAGTAGAGACTTTTTGTTACAGACAGATTTCCCCATAGGGCCCCTGAGCCAGGGGCTGACACCACCTGGCTCTGCCGAAGACTGTGTAGGGGCCCTGGGGAGCAACATTTAAGTTGGGGAGAGACACCTTGGGGGCCCCTACAGGCTCTGGGGCCCTGGGGCAATTGCCCCCTTTGCCTCAATGGTAGCGCCGGCCCTGGCGGGGAATCAGGTATCACCCTGCCACAAGCCACGGTACACACGGGCACACGGGCACCACAAATTAAAATTTTTAAGGGGGGGGGGGCAGACATCTGGGGGCCCCTATGGACTTGGGGAGTCCGGTAGCAATTGCACCCTTTGCCTTAAATGGAAGCGTGCGCATGGATCCATATGAATGGATCCAATGTATAAAATAGGATCCGTTCACTGTCGGTTTTGCGCTGTTATAAAACAACAATAAAAGTCTGTTTTCCGTGGTAGTGGGAACACAGCCTTATTGAAAACTGGATGTTAGGGGCCCCCAGATGTGAACTGCTTATCACCCCCATGCAGCTCTTTTCAGCACTTTAGCACATTGCATGGGACATTTATTAATCTTACCCTCAAGTGTGGTTGCTCCATGAGATGTATTTTACATGGCATATCAGCTCTGCCAGCTGTTACTGTCTTTTGTAGTTTACAGAAATAAGAAATGACTCATAGGATTATTGAATTCTGTTTCTGGATCAGTTTGCATGGCAAGCCTGTTACAGATGACCTGGAATGTGGCACAGTGACAAGCAACCGGCCCTGCACGTGTCACAAAGTCACGGCCGTTCTATCGCTAATCAGCTGCTACGTGAGTCACAAAGTACAGTAAATGTACTTTCAGTTCAGTACCAGTACCTTGATAACAGGATAAGCTTTAAGAGGAACACCAGTGAAAAGAATGTAATAAAAAAAAAGTTCTTAATTTTTGTATTTATGTATAAATGATTTAGTCAGTGTTTGCTCAATGTAAATTGTTTCCTCTCCCTGATTTACATTCTGACATTTATCACATGGTGACATTTTTACTGCCTGCGGGTGATGCCACTGGAAGGAGAGGCTGCTTGCTTTTTTGGCAGTTGGAAACAGCTGTTATTTCCCACAATGCAACAAGGCTCCCACAGTGTGATGTCAGGACCTCAGAGCTGTGAGGCGCTGACATCACACTGTGGGAGGGGTTTCACCACAATATCAGCCACACAGCGCCCCCTGATGATCTGTTTGAGAAAAGGTAAAGATTTCTCATGAGAAAGGGGGTATCAGCTACTGACTGGGATGAAGCTCAATTCTTGGTTATGGTTTCTTTTTACGGTTTCTCTTGATGATATATGTTTCACTGAGACTGAGTAATAGCATTTTTTGCACATATTTTTTGCACTTTACTTAATACTGAACCCAGGTTCATACAACCGGAGGGGCACTTTTCTGAGCCCCGGTGTTGCTATTACATTCTATTGTGTATGGAAATTCTTATCTTTGCAAACGGATATAATGGTTTGGGACTTTATGGGATGTTTTATGTGTTTTTAATTTTTTGGATGTCCACTGGGTGCACAATAATTTGTGATTGATCATTGTTTAATTGTCAGTGTATATATTTTGAACATTACGAGTGGTGCTTGTTCCTGGGTTTCTTTCTCTTTGCTTGGCTATGTACCTATTTAATCAGCAATAACATTATCCCTACTTATGACACCTAAATGAAATATATATTGTTTTTTTCACGACTAAGTAGGCTTTTATTGTATGGCATTTTTTTTCCCTCGAACAATTTTATTTTCTGTGAATTTTAATAGGAAAAAGAGGAAAAAAAAAAAAACACATTATTTCTCAGTTATACCAGTTCCAGTCTAAAAATAAAAAGTGCTATTGTAGGAAAAAAACACAAACTTTGTTTGGTTATTTCTACTGTTTATCACAAAACTTAAATTATGTTCCTGTCACAATTTATGGTGAAGATATTTGATTCTGAAATAATGCTGTAGTGTGTATTTTTCACTATGAACTGAAAAAATATAGTATTTTTAATAGTAAAAATCTATCTTATTGGCTCAGGGAACATATATTCCCTTTCATCAATTAGTGCTGCAGCAGATAGTGCCAGAGGTTTTGGACAGGAACAAGCCTAATCGTGCAATTTATATCTACGTTCTCATCGCTTAGATGAAGTCACAGAGGACGTAGATATACTGTAGTGGCGGATAAAGTGGTTAAACATATCACTAGCCTGCAGGCTAGCAATGTGTCTGTACAGCCTCGGCCTTGTACTGTCACCTGCGGGATTGGATCAGTCCCAATCTTACTTAGAACTAGCTGCTGTTCCTTTTTTTCTAATTGTAAGGGTTAATCCTCCAGGATTATAAATTACACTTCTTCTGTGATGAGTCACACTGTAGTGTAACTGTCACTGTCACATGCCTTGCATAAATTATCTTGTAGGAGATAACTCAGTGCGGCCATGTCACTGACGAGTATACACAGAATGCTTGAAAAGCCTGTATGATCCTGTGATCGGCCATCGACTTGGACTTGTACAGACATTAATAGCAGAAATAATCTGCTATCTCGCCTTCCTTCCTATACTGTAGACCTCTTGTGGTCAATTCCTGTTACTACACTTCCTATTTCATCTGTTTTATTGCTGCTATTCCTCTAGTGACTTATTATAGTGTGTGTGCACCCTGCCTAACTGTGCTGTAAGGAAATTTTACGCATAAGAAATAAAATGAAATTCTCTGGTGGCCTGTAGCACCAGTAGTACTAAGTAGTATTATGAGTAGCGCTATAAATACAATTGTCTACCTCTCCAGTTTATTTTCACACCACTTTTAAAGGACAACTGACCTGAGAGGGATATGGAGGCTGAAAGTATTAGATGATCAGCAGGACAGCCAGGCAACTGGTATTATTTAACCTCCCTGTGGCGGTAATCCCGAGTGTAGCTCGGGCTAGCTGCCGGGAGCTCTATGCTATGCAGAGTATAGCGCACAGCAGGTGCTTTTACTCACCTCCTCGGTGACGTCGGTAACCGTTCTCGTTCCTGTCCTTCGGGGCTCTGAATCACTCTGGTGAGATCGCTTTTATCGATCTCACCACAGAGTTACAGCGCCACCCAGAGGACGGAGGTAAAATTGCAATGCTGGAGCTCACGGTGGTGAGTGAGAGCTGGGGCTCTCTGTCTGCAGGCATTCTGGCGGCATGATTTTTTCCCTGATTTTAGGGTCTGAAATGTTTTAAGAAGTTCCTATAATCCAAAAATAATCATTCCGCCATGAAGGGGTTAAATGGAAATAAATATGGCAGCCTCCATATTATCCCTTTCAGGTCAGTTGTTCTATAATGCTAGGCTCGCTCTACATTAAAAAAAACGCTCTAATTCAGCGATCCATTATTGATGTGTAAGCTGAACCTAAAGGAAACGTTCAAAAACATAGTAAGTTATATTAACCTCTTATCCTTTCCCAGCTCAAGTATCTACAGTATGTCCCTGCAAAACTGCACTTGAGCTCTGAGGGGCGTAGATACTCGTTCCTCTCTGTTTACAATCAGCGTTTGGTGCAGTTTAATAATAGAATGTGATTAGAATGGAATGGAATGTGATTAGAATGGAATGATCACTGTTGCAATGAGCAACAGTGATCATTCCATTGGAAATGAGATAAACGGCCATTTCCTGCTGGCTGAAATGCAGCTAAAAAACAATACATAAATTGTTACCTTAGGGACTTAGCATTTGAAATATGTATACCATGAGAGTGTATTACTGTTATTTTTGCAATTAAAGGCTTATAATTATTGATATAGTATAAAGAAACACAAAACTAAAAAAATACCTTTTATTTCCAAATAAAATGTTGTCACCATACATTGTACTACTAGGGATATAATTAAAACATTTAAATAACCGGGCCAAATAGGCAAATAAATTATGTGGGTTATCATCACAGTGGCATGTTTTATTTTAAAAATACAATGGCTGAAAACTGAGTAATAATGATTTTTTTCTTCTTATTCCATTTAAAATGCATATAAAATAAAATAATTCTTAGCAAAATGTAACACCCAAAGAAAACCTAATTTGTGACGAAAAAATAGACTGTTAAGATCATTTAGGTGTGATAAGTAGTGATAACGTCATTGTTCCTCAATGAATGCAAGCAATGCTGAAATGTGAAAATTGATTGATTTTATTGATTGATTTTAAAGGGAAAAATCCCTTAGTGGTTAAAGTTGTATTGTTTAAATACAAACAGACAAAAAAAAAACAAAAACAGTTTTTGGAAATGTTCAACTTCCCTACATAAAGCCCATTTAGCTCCCACGGTACAGTGCACTCTATATAATGCCCATTAGCTTCCATAGTACAGTGCACTACATAAAGCCCATTGACTCAGACAGTACCGTGCTCTGTCTACATAAAACCCATTCACTCACACAGTACAGCACACTTCCATTGACTCACACAGTATAGCATACTTTCATTGGCTCACACTGTACAGCGCACTCTCATTGGCTCACACAGTACAGCGCGCTCTCATTGGCTCACACAGTACACTCTCATTGGCTCACACAGTACACTCTCATTGGCTCACACAGTACAACATTTTCTCATTGGCTCACACAGTACAGCGCACTCTCATTGGCTCACACAGTACAGCGCACTCTCATTGGCTTACACAGTACAGCGCGCTCCCATTGGCTCACACAGTACACTCTCATTGGCTCACGCAGTACAGTGCACTCCCATTGGCTCACACAGTACAGCGCGCTCCCATTGGCTCACACAGTACAGCGCGCTCCCATTGGCTCACACAGTACAGCGCACTCTCATTGGCTCACACAGTATAGCGCGCGCCCATTGGCTCACACAGTACACTCTCATTGGCTCACACAGTACAGTGCACTCTCATTGTTTCACACAGTACAGTGCACTCTTTGTTTCACACAGTACAGCGCACTCCCATTGGCTCACACAGTACAGCGCACTCCCATTGGCTCACACAGTACAGCGCACTCTCATTGGCTCACACAGTACAGCACGCTCCCATTGGCTCACACAGTACAGCGCACTCTCATTGGCTCACACAGTACAGCGCACTCCCATTGGCTCACACAGAACAGCGCACTCCCATTGGCTTACACTGTACAGTGCACTCTCATTGGCTCGCACAGTACAGTGCACTCTCATTGGCTCACACAGTACAGTACACTCTCATTGGCTCACACAGTACAGTGCACTCTCATTGGCTCACGCAGTACAGTGCATTCTCATTGGCTCACACAGTACAGCGCACTCTCATTGGCTCACACAGTACAGCGCACTCTCATTGGCTTACACATTACAGCGCACTCTCATTGGCTCACACAGTACAGCGCACTCTCGTTAGCTTACACAGTACAGCGCACTCTCATTGGCTCACACAGTACAGTGTACTCTCATTGGCTCACACAGTACAGCGCACTCTCATTGGCTCACACAGTACAGTGCACTCTCATTGGCTCGCACAGTACAGCGCACTCTCATTGGCTCACACAATACAGCGCACTCTCATTGGCTCACACAGTACAGCGCACTCTCATTGGCTTACACAGTACAGCGCACTCTCATTGGCTCACACAGTACAGCGCACTCTCGTTAGCTTACACAGTACAGCGCACTCTCATTGGCTCACACAGTACAGTGTACTCTCATTGGCTCACACAGTACAGCGCACTCTCATTGGCTCACACAGTACAGTGCACTCTCATTGGCTGACACAGTACAGTGCACTCTCATTGGCTCACACAGTACAGCGCACTCCCATTGGCTTACACTGTACAGCGCACTCTCGTTAGCTTACACAGTACAGCGCACTCTCATTGGCTCACACAGTACAGCACACTGGCTTTTTGAGAAGGTTATGGGAGCTGATTTCAGATGATGATGATCAGTGACGGGGTTTTCTCGGCAATCTAGTTTCTATACATCCAAAGCACATCATGTGCATTGTCCTTAGTGTCAGTAGGCTGAAGTCCACTGTCCCACTCCCTACAGGAATGCTGAGGCTAGGCTGTGATTTGAAGGCTTGAGGAGTCTGGTGGTGGGTTGTCGCCTGCAGGTCCCCACTGCTGTCACGGCCGCTGGAGTTCTGCGAAGAAGCAAAATACAATAAATATAGGGGGAGATCAAAGCTTTGTGCATGGCCTCGTTTTCAGTTTTATAGACGTAAAATAAACTGTCCAACTGTTCTCAAATCAACAACAACAATGCCTCATAGCATTGTCATGAAGAATGCAGGCACACTAGGTTCATTAAAATCATTCATACAACAAATTGTGCTCAATCTATTATCATATATGTTTGGTGATCTCTGGAGCTGTGTGTGCTTATGAAAGCAGAGCCGGGACAAGGTCCAACATCCCTCCCACTCCAGCCGGCCTGTCACACACTGATTGCTATCAGACTAAGAGGCGCCCCAGGGCCCCCAACACCTTAATCTCTAGTAATCTGGCTTGCAGTCACTGCCATGTATTCTCTTTTCTTATTTCTCTGCTTCAAACACAATAGGGGAATGACAGCTGAGTGAGCTGTGCGCCCCCTCCTACACTGCGCCCTGAGGCTGGAGCCTCTCTTGCCTCTACCTCGGCCCCACCCTGTGCCCCCTCCTACACTGTGCCCTGAGGCTGGAGCCTCTCTCTCCTCTGCCTTGGCCCAGCCCTGTATGGAAGCAAAGTATGGTTGGCTACATCACCTAACCAGATCAATCAAAATGGGATTCTAGCCCAACAGAAATATTCCACCTGGAATTCTGCAAACACCTCCTGCCTCTCCATCAGCGTACCTCAAACATTGCTCATACCTCCCAACTTTTTGAGATTATAAAGAGGGACACTTAAGCCACACCCCTGTCACACCCCTGATCACGCTCCCAGCACACTCCTAGTCATGCATACCATAAAGATTTTATGAGAAAAGTACGTTGTTTTATAACTCAAACCGCACTGGTCCTTTCTATCATGGGTCATTTTCCTTCATATTAACATTTGAAATTAAGAAATATATCGATTTAAAGGATGGGAATAAAGTTTAGAGTCAAGCAAACACATTTTTCAGTAAATAAATACATATATTCACATAGAAAGAGGGACAAAGTCCCGACAAATGAGGAAGAAAGAGTGACAGAGGGTTCCCAAAGAGGGACTGTCCCTCCAAAAGAGGGACAGTTGGGAGCTATGCATTGCCTGCCAAGCTGAGGTGGGTATATTCCCATTACTGAAGAAGGTGCTGTTATTCAACTTGGCCTACCTACAAAGCAGCAGTCCTGACTCACTACACTACAAAGCCATGTTGCACAATGAAGACCAAGAAATGCTGTGTGCACTGAAAGAAGTGGTCAACTCTATGCTCCCTCCAAACCCAGATCCACAGGTCCTAACAGGAGCCCAGATAAAGCTCACCACAGCCAAGAGCAAAGACATATGTGGAAAAACGGAGGAGTGAAATAAAACAGTTGCAAAAGCTAATCGTATAGCAGTCCCTACAGAGAGAATAAAAAATGGCCCCATACCTGAAAATCTCCCAAATTCTCGAGAGACAAATCTTGAACATCCACAGACTGATTGCTTACAACCTCTAAATCGAGTCCGGGAGACACAGACAGACGTACAAACCCAGGGAGGAGAGACTGTGCCAACACTGAGCAGAAGACCCTCGAGGACGAGAATCACTTTCTGCTGCACTGCCCAAAACTGCAACCAGTGACACCTGATTTAAGAAATTTAAGGGACTATATCCAGACTTTCACACATTAGAGAATGAGAGAAAACTCTACAGTGACAATCACTGCACACTATGTCACAGCATGCCACAGAGTGAGAGGCGGAATCCACAGTGACAATCACTGCACACTATGTCACAGCATGCCAGAGTGAGAGGCGGAATCCAGTGACAATCGCTGCACACTATGTCACAGCATGCCACAGACTGGGATTAGCGTAAATTAACTGTAAACCTAAAAATGTCCACGAAATGCTAACCCATTGTACCCCTCCCATGTCCCATATTTCCCCCTACTTGGTCATGCTAGTAAAGCTATATTTGATTTTATTTTATTTGTGTGTGCATATGTGTGCACACCTCCCTATTTTTGGAGAAAAAAAGAACACTTTAACACATACGCGTACCACACTTCTAGACATGTCCCAAATGCGCTGCATGTGCTTAGTGGCTTAAAGTGGAACTCCAGTGAAAATAATGTAATAAAAAAAGCTGATCGGTGCCCACGCTGACTCCATCAGATGTCCCTGGACCGGCCGGCGGCGACTTCCGGTTTCGCCGTCACTGGCCGACAGGCTGGGAACGCGAGTGATTCTTCGCGTTCCCAGCCAGAATAGCGTCCCCTATGCTGCTATTGCAGCCTCCCTATGCTGCAATAGCAGCATATGGGGACGCTATTCTGGCTGGGAACGCGAAGAATCACTCGCGTTTAAAGTGAACCGCCGCTGGCCGGTCCAGGGACATCTGATGGAGTCAGCGTGGGCACCGATCAGCTTCAGGGGGCTGAGGGAAGCCCCAGGTGAGTTAAACTCATTTTTTCTGTCTGACTTTAGGTTCACTTTAAATTAGGTGTGGCCATGAGATGTGGGCAGAACCAAATGTACATGAACATAGCAGTAGTGTGCTCCTTAATGGGATCTTAGCAGCTCCTGGCTTCAAATAGCTAAAAGGACTGCCATGTTTGAGAAGTTCACATTTGGGTTGAAATAAGAAATACATCCATCTAGTTTAACCAGAAAATAAGGTACAACACTAGCCTGCACCCTTACATATTTATGTTGATCCAAAGGAAGGCGAAAAACCCCCACAAGGCATGGTCCCAATTAACTCCAGAAGGGGAAAAAATCCTTCCTGATTCCAGATGGCAATCAGATAAAATCCCTGGGTCAACACCACCATGAATTACTGGAATTACCCTCAACTCCTAACAGTCTAGTGGTCTCCCCCTCTTATTATGTTTTACCTGGTGGTCTAATGGTCCTCGCCTTCCCTTGTAGCATTCCCTGATAGTCCAACATCTCCATACAGTTTTTTCTTTTCTCTAGTAGTCTTGTGCCTCCCCCAACTCACCATATTCACTTGTTGGTCTAGTGATTCCTCCCCCCCCCCCCCATAAACCAGGACTTTCTTTAGCCTCTGCAATTCTCTCCATCACTCTATTTGCACCTACATTTAACACTTTCAAACAGGCCCTCAACCCACATCTTCAAGGATGTCCGCCCATCTTCCCCTCTGTCCTCCCTATATAAGCACTGCATCATTTCCTCTACCTCCAGAGACGTATCTAGGGAAAACAACGCCTGTGGCAAACACTGAAATACGGCCCCAGGGAAGAGGGTGCACCCTTCAAATATTTAGTTTCAGTTAAATTGGTTGTGTCCAAGTTGAGGTGAAGCATGGCCTGTAAGAATGGAGTATCGCAATAGGTCAGCCTATATATATATCTCCACCCAAAAGATGTAACCAGGAAGCACAATGTCCCCCAGATAAAAACTACAATCTGTATTGAGAACACCAATGGTGCTATGGAGCAGTGCCCCAGTAAGTGGTGCCCATGGCACATGCCATACCTGCACCCCTGTAGATACGCCTCTGTCTACCTCTTCTACTGTATATTCCCCTCCTCTTGGACTGTGAACCAGACTAGGAAGGTGTTCCTCCCATTGGCATAACTACAAATCATGGGTCCCCCCAGCAAAACTTTGAAGTGTCCCCCAAATGCTCACAACCCTTCCCTTGCCAACCCTGGAGGCCCTCACTGCCTGGGGGCCCATCTCACAAGGGTCATAAAACTAGTGCGGCCATCGTGATCGTCACACCCATAACAAGTGTAGCTACAAAAACATCTGATCTGAAAGATGGAACCCTGTATCGGAGGGAGTGAAGTAGTAGTTGGGGCCCCCTTACAGCTCTGGGGCCCTTTGCGGTCGCACGGTCTGCTACCTCTTTAGTTACGCCTCTGGAACTTCCTCCAGTAGCCTATGGTTCACAGTTTGTACTTGTTAGTAGCTTTATAAATGGCATATCCTACTATTTATTGTACAGCTCTGTGAATTATGTCTTACTTAATATTATAACCCCCATATTGAGCAGGGAAATTGTATACTTACCAATGATGAACCTACTACAGAAGGCTCCACGTTCTCTGGGACAGGGGCGGAGTCTGCGGGGGTCAGCTGCAAGAAAAGAATCAGCAGAACCAGTCGTGTTCCCATCTTGACTCCTTTTGATATATATGCCGTATCATTGTCTGTCTCATCTCTTTATAAGTCATCTCTTCCACTGGGAGGACCTTCTTTTGTTGATTATCTGGCTAATTACTCATCTAATCGTGTGTTATGCATTCAGGTCACATATGCTGAACTGGTTCTTTTATTATAGGTGATATGGTATGCCGGGTCACTGGTCACGACTCACGAGATAAAGACTTTCATTATTTACAAGTTGTTAAAGGGAACCTAGATTGACCCCCCAAAAAGAGTTTCACTTACCTGGGGCTTCTACTAGCCCCCTGCCGCTGCCCTGTGCCCGTGTCGGGACAACCCGATCCGATCCCCCGCAGTAAGTCAGTTTCACTTGTGGCAACTGGCCAGTCGGTGGCCACTGCGCCTGTGTGGCCCTGACCATTGACTGGCCAGCCGCGAAAAAACTAAACTGACTCACGGTGGGGAACTGGAGGTTCGGTTTGTCCCAGCGCAGGCGCAGGGTGGCTGCAGGGGGCTAGTAAAAGCCTCGGTAAGTGAAACTCAATTTTTGGGGGTCAGTTTATGTTCCCTTTAAGCCTTGTGCACACACACAAGGAATGTCGCTAGAGAGGGATCGGGACCCCATCCTTTCAGGGCCGAGGTCGACACACACGTCGCTAGCCTCTAGGCTAGAGATGCATTCCAATGCTGTGCAGCGGTAGGAGGGGCGACAGATCAGCTTACATAGAGCATCACAGTGTGGGCGGGGTAAGTGAGAAGGACAATGCTCTTGGCCAGCGCTCTGCCTAGTTGTTCCACCGGAATGATCACTGGCCGAGGTGTAGGAGGCCGAGGTACTTATGTTAGATTCTTGGCAGAGTTGGTAGTTATCAGCTGCCTCAGCATGTTTAATCTAAAATATGAGGGTTGAATGAAAAGTAATGCCTCCACCTCCATAACTTGTCAACAGATGGCAGCACTAATTTGTGGCAAGTACTGGATTGTTCAGTAGACTCTCCTCTACAGTTCCAGTTGGTAGGAAGCCTTAGCGTTGGATGGTTGTGTTGTTGCAGTGCAAAGTATGGAACCCTGCGCAGAAGGTCGGTCAATGCGATTTAAGCAACATGCTGTTATTGAATTCCTGACAGCAGAAGGTGTCACCCCAAAGGAGATTCACCAGAGAATGAAAGCTGTTTATGGTGGTTGTGTTGATGTGAGTACTGTGCGTCATTGGGCCAGTAAATTTAAAGGTATTGAGGTGAGAACATCTGACTTGCGGGACAAAGAAAGAGGTGGACGTCCTGTGACAGCAACCACACAGTTTCACAGGCAAAACGTTGACAGACTGATTCAGGACGATCGCCGTAGCACTCAGAGGGAAATTGCAAGCATAATAGGCATTTCACAAGAACGTGTGGGTCACATTATTGCTTTGCTTGGCTATAGGAAGATCTGTGCACGATGGGTACCCATCCACGATGGGAAACAGAGTGTCGACTTCTTTCGTGACGGCTTCAGGAAACTTGTTCATCTTTGGCAGAAATGTATCCAATTGTCTGGCAATTATGTGGAAAAGTGAATATTGAATATTAAAGATCACATTCTAAGGATTATTTCTGTGTTTGATTTATTAAAATATTCCCATCCAAACCCAAGTTATGGAGGTGGAGGCATTACTATTCATTCATCCCTCGTATGTTGATTAATGGACATACGAAGTGAACAATAAAATAAATTTTTACTTGCCTGGGGCTTCTTCCAGCCCTTGGAAGTCTTCTGGTTCCCTTGCCGAAGCTCTGTTGCTCCACGGTGTCCCACTGGCTGCCTGTACAGCTCACCAACCGGTTGGCAGGTCAGCCCTTCTGCGCATGCGTGGTTGCACACGGCTGCTTGTGTGTGAACATATCTGCGTCATTGGGTGCATACTGCGCCTGCACAGGCGCAGTACGCCCCTGGTGATACAGTAGTCTGCGCTTCCGCAGTACGACCGCGGTGTAACCAGTTCTTTTCTTAACCCAGACTTGGAGGAATACTCCAGATACTGATAACTGGTTGATCTGAGGAAGTAGATTTATTGTGACCAACAACTGGTCATACGATTTTTCTTTAGTTTCAACCAAGGAAGTTTTCAATAACATAAATACTATTATTACATCACACTATATTTATATATCCTTCTTTCTCAACACTGAAACTCAGCAGGAGCTATATCCGAAAGCAATACAGGTTAACTTAAACTTTAGTCAATAATAGATCTCAGCTCCTGTTAAGGCAAAAATGAGTAAGTAGCAGACAATATATGACTATATTGCTTTATTCTGTGGTCTTTAACTAATCTACTTAATATCAACTGACTGACTAAGCAATATTCAGTTCTCAGTATCGCACCAACTTAATAGTGCACCGGCATACAAGATCATATTTACTGAGCAATTGAGTCCTAGTTCACCAACAGTTCTCTGTCCCTTGCAACTGAGTCCCAAACTATATTGCTCAGCAAAACATTTCCCTTGGGTTGGGCTGGTGAAACTTATCCACTTTTTATTGAACTCCTTGGGTGGGTAAGATTACAGGCTAACAGCTTAATCCAGAGGGGAGAAATGTTTTGTCTTTTTCTCTATTGTGACCACTCCAAAAAATAAATAAATAAATAAACAACAAAGAAAAAAAATAAAAAGAATACTGAAAGAAATGAAAACAATAACATTAAATAAAATTAAACATAAATAAATAAACAGATAACTAATGAAGAACGAACACTTAACGATCCTTCCTTTCCTCAGGTAAAGATCCGCAGCATTTAGGTCCAAGAACTGAACAGGTAAGTATTTCTATCTTTTACTTATATTTGGCTCTATTCACCGTCTATTTTTACTAACAGCATTGTTCTCTCCTTACAGGTGTTGGAATTTCATCGAACCAAATCTTACAGGTAAGCAACCAATGACACTTTGATTGAATTGATGAAGAAGCTGTGTAACGAGCAGTGCTGCTCGGATACCGCTTTTCAAAATCCGAATTGAATTCGGATCCGGATACCCAGATATCCGATCCGACGCAGATATCCGAATTCAAACTTTTGGAATCCGAATTCGATTCAGATATCCGGACTCAATATCGGAGATATCCGCCCGGATTCGGATATCCGAGTAGAAAACCGGAAGTGACGTTTAAATTGCTTCTAAAACGTTTATTAGGGTAAATGAGGCATGTAGCATCATGTTTTTTTTTAAAGGGAAACACTAACTGATGATGTGGGGACTTAAAATCCCCCCCCCCCCCCCACAAAAAAATAAATAAATAAAAAAATGGCTGTCAATAAACATCAGGACTAGGTTCCAGACAGCGGCCCACATTGTGTCCAAAGTCCAACCGCACATCTGGGACATGACAGTTTTCAGCCAAGACACCTCCCAAAAAATTACGCAGCAATTGTGTTTTGGGTTAAATATAGGTGGTATCAGCACAGCAGCAGTGGTCTGTGGCACCCTGGTGGTGGGAGCAGCAAAGGCAGCATAAGCAGGGCAATGCAGCAGCAGCAGGTGTAACGTCTGCCAGAAGCATGCCGGACTTGGCACGTGGCATTTGGCACGTGTCATGTGTGGCATGTGTCACTTGGCACGTGGCACTTGGCACGTGGCACATGGCACGTGACACGTGCCAAGTGCCTTGTGCCGAGTGAGAGTCAAACAGCAGAGGAGAAGACACTAGTGCACAATAACTGTCACACTGGTACTGCTCAGCAGCACAGCAGTTCTGTAGTAAGCTAACACAGTAGTACTACTACTCTAACAACTAACTAGCACTGACTGCAGTACTACAGTACTAACTACACAATAACACAGTAATCCTAATCCCTAATCCCTAACCTATACTGTAGCTAAGGCTAATTGCAGGCCAGCAGCTGGCCTGGTCTGTGCACAGCACACACACAGACAGACACATAGCAGCTGCTGCAGGCCTGCAGCACACACTCTGACTGTCACTGAATGAAATCAAGCTGGCTACCTAATAAACAATAGAACAATAGTGTAGTGATAGTGAAGGTGTTAATCACTGAACAGATTTAGGTTTATCACTGTATACAGCACTTGCTAGGCCAGCAGCACTGGAGCATGTCTCTCAGTGAGCAGTGACAAGCAAGGGTGATATTTCTCATCATGGCACCCCTCCTTATTATACAGGGGGGGGGGGGGGCTGGCCTGGGTTCCTCTCTGTGATTGGTTGCTAGGGCTTCTGCTGGGAGCCCTCTGATTGGCTCAATGACGTCATGGACGTCATCTCCATGGTTACAGTACCCGGATTCGGATATCCAACCTTAGTATCTGCCGGATTCCGGATTTTCAGATTGATATCCGAGTTTACTCGGCTAGTGCTATCCGGATTTTGCCCAGGTATCCAGAATCCATAGTGCTATCCGGATTTGGCCCAGGTATCCAGAATCCGGATCCGAATCGGATAGTGGAAAAAGTTTGGATTATCTTGGTAGTTCAGATATCCGAAATCTTGCTGAGCACCACTGGTAACGAGTTCTCTTTTTTTTTATTTGCAGGAAGGAAGACTGGCTTACAGAATCCCTTCTCAGGTATATATAACCTGCTGACGATGTCTCATTTTCCTAAATCTATTGTACAACTGGTGCTTTTCAAGCTGAGGTAACTTACTGCTTATCTTGCAAGCACACAAGAGTAGTCTTACTAATCTGGCAGGCAAGGGGAGCTCAAAGTGTAACTGTCGGGCATAAAATCAAAAATCAATACTTTATTTTTATCTGGTAAACAAGTAATAAGGATGCTAACCAGGCAATCCAAAAGTTTAAATCGCTATTACTTTTCTTGTTGATAAATGACCATTCCCCAGTTTACCTGACTCTTATTTTGTACACACAAAATTTGGTACACAAAAAGGAAGTTGCAGGGCATGCTGGGTTGTCATTTTTTGCTTCTCTACTTGCCCTCAGACTTAACCTTGTTCTTCTATACTGATGTCTTTGAAATTTTAACAATAGAAGCAACCTCGCGTTCAATGTGTGCTGGTGCCAGGAAAGCCAGGACTGCACCCTCCTTTTCCGCACTCAAAACTTTTCACCTGTTCTGGCATGGTCAAGTTATTTTTAGACTAAGGCTACTTGCACACCAAGACGTTGCGTTAGGTGCTATGTTAAGGTCGCATAACGTGCACCTAACGCAAGGCCTGGTGCTCTTCGATGTGGACGTCAGAGTGAGCCGCGTTGTGCAGCTCACTCTGGCGTCCGTGATGCCGTGATGCGTACTCTTGGACGCATGCGGCATCACGTGGTCCCGCCGGCCAATCGCCGCACAGAGCGGCCGCACCAGGAAGTAAACACTGCACGTCACAACGTGCAGTGAATATTAATTAGCCATGTGCCTGGCCGCTCTCCGCTCCTCCCCAACACGACTGAGCATGTGCAAACAGTCTAACGCGGCTTAAGCCGCTGTAACGCCGTAGCATGCTGCACTTTCGGCAGAACGTGCAACGTTACATGTAACGCAACGTGGGCAGTGTGAACAGCCCACTTATGTTACATTGCTGTGCGTTGGGGGAGCGTTACAGGCTGCACTAACGTGCGCCTGTAACGTCCCTGTGTGGAAGCAGCCTTAAATGTAGATGTAAGTTTTCAGTGTCTTGCCCCCTAACTGGTCACTTTGCAAGAGGAAAGAGTTGAATGTGGATTTTCTTCTACACGTTTACCTATTAAATAAGATTTCATTCAGGTTATTATTACCCAATCAGTACTTTATAAATCAGATGATTCTCTTGTTCAAACCCTATGACCTATAAATTTAACAGATGTTTTTGCAGGGCGTCGGCAGTCGGCACATCATAGGCTAGTCAACGAATTATCGTTTTCTTTCACTTTCTGGCTTGTTGGGTAACTTACCAGTAAGTGATGAAGATCAGTGATATAATTATTTAAAGAGTACGCTGATAGGCTACAGTTTGCACATACTCGGCACAGCTGGACAACACAAAATTGGAAAAGCATTGCCTTCTCTGATGAGTCTCAATCTTGGCTGCAATAGTTGGACAGTAGGCCCAAAATTTGTTGCAAACAACATGCAAACATGGATCCATAATGCCTTGTGTCAATAATTTAGTCTTCTGGTGGTGGTGTAATGGTGCAGGGGGCATTTGCTTGGCAAACCTTGGGCTCCTTAGTACCAATGAAACATTGTTTAACCTCTTGAGGACCATGGTGTTAAACCCCCCCTAGTGACCAGGCTATTTTCTACGTAATTGGCCACTGCAGCTTTAAGGCCAAGCTGCAGGGCCGTACACCTCTGCACACAAGTGATTCCCCCCCCCCCCCCCCCCTTTGTTTATTTTTTTTTAATAAATATTTATTTGGGTTTTTTTATATTTAGTACTTTTTTTATTTATTTATTTTCTACAACCCCTCCCTCCCCCCAGCCGACCAATCACGGCGATCGACTGTCATAGGCTTCTGCCTATGAGAGCTGATCGCTCTCTTGTCCCCCAGGGGGACAGCTGTGTCACACGGCTGTCCCCAGTACAGCGCTGCTGCTGATCGCAGCGCTGTACATGTAAATACATGGTGGTTTTGCCGTGTAACATTCTCTTTGCAGGAGATCGCGCGCTGGCGTCCGCTGCTCGGAGACTGAAGGCGGAGCTCAGCTTTGCCCACCAAGCAGGAGATGCACGCGCAGGCAGCGCGCGATCTCCTGCAAACTGCTGCTCCAGGGCTTTACGCCGATCGGCGTTAGGTGGTCCTGGGGCAGCCGCTGCGGCCAAGCCCATTGACGTGACGCGGTCGGCATGCAGTTAAGGTCCACAGCCTATCTGAGTAATCTAATTAACCATGTCCATCCCTTCGTGACCACAGTGTACCCCTCTTGGGATGGTCACTTCAAGCAGAGTAATCAGTGATCATCATAATCTACTAATTACAATTACGCTGCATTTCGTATACATTTTCTTAATTATGGCTATAAGTAATTACAGTTTGGATATTCAACTGATTTTCGTTAAAGAGGAACTGCTGCGAAAATCTTAAAATTTAAAACACATACAAATAAGAAGTACATTTCTCCAAGAGTAAAATGAGCCATAAATTACTTTTCTCCTATGTTGCTGTCACTTACAGTGGGTACTAGAAATCTGACAGAAGTGACAGGTTTTGGGCTAGTCCATCTCTTCATAGGGGATTCTCAGCATGGCCCTTATTCTTTAAAAAGACATTCCCTGAAAATGATTAATACAAAGATGCTGGCCAGCCTCCCTGCTCGCTGCACAATATTTTGACAGTTGGATGGAGCAACTGCCATTCACTAAGTGCTTTTTAAAATAAAGAAAACCCTGAAAGATCCCCTATGAAAAAAATGGGCTAGTCCAAAATCTGTCGGTAATGTCAGATTTCTACTACTTACTGTAAGTGACAGCAACATAGGAGAAAAGTAATTTATGGCTCATTTTACTCCGGGAAAATTGTTCTTCCTATTTGTATGTGTTTTAAATTTTAAGATTTTCGTGACAGTTCCTCTTTAATCCATTCATAATTTCATGTAATTTTAATGCCGAGTTTAGCGATAAATGGCAAAGCCCCCATCCATGCCATTCTCACCAAAATTGCTACGTATGTTAATGAGAAGGGTGGGAACAAGATGACATTTTTTATTCAAAAAGACCTTGTAGTTTTTGAGAAAATCAACTTTAAAAATGCAAAGGAATTTTATTGTTTTGTTTTTAAGATTAGAACGTTATAGTTTTGTTTGTAATTACAAAGTATTTATTTTTGAAAATCACCAGTTTTTAAATGTATTGTTTTGGACATTATAGTGTTAGGAAGGGGGGTTTTAGAGTTAGGCATCAGGAAGGGGGGTTTTAGGGTTAGGCATCAGGTTAGGCATCAGGAAATGATGGGGAGGGGGTTGGGTTTGGCATCAAGTAGGGTTTTTTGGGGGGTTAGGCATTGGAGGGGGGAGGGTTCTGTGTGAGAGTAGGATTAGGTTAAGTTGTAGTAAAATATCTTTAAAGAGACTCTGTAACAAAAATGTCATCCTGTTTTCTACCATCCTACAAGTTCCTAAACCAATTCTAATGTACTCTGGCTTACTGCAACACTTTCTACTATCACCGTCTCTGTAATAAATCAATGTATCTTTCCCCTGTCGGACTTGTCGCCCTGTGTCTGGAAGGCTGCCAACTCTTCAGTGTTGATCTGCTATGCACGCCCCCCTCCAGGCCCCTCTATGCACACTCCCGTGTGTGTGTGTGTGTTATTTACTTTAGCTTTTCTCTGCTCTCTTATCTTTTACAAGCTGGATAAATCCGCTGTTGTGAAAGGAGTCACATGCTGAGGAATTACAGACACTGGGCAGAGCTGTCTGCAGGAAGAAACGATCACCCTGTAACTCTTCAGTGGGTGAGAGCTGCAAGGGGAAAGAAACACACAAATGATCTCTTGAGATTCAAAAGGAAAGCTGTATACAGCCTGCTTGTGTATGGATGTATTTTCTATGTGTGGACATACTGTACATCAACCTACTTCCTGTTTTGGTGGCCATTTTGTTTGTTTATAAACAAACTTTTTAAAACTGTTTTTGACTACTTTTAATGCAGCGGGGAGTGGCGAAATTGTGACAGAGGGGAATAGGAGATGTCCCCTAACGCACTGGTATGTTTACTTTTGTGCGATTTTAACAATACAGATTCTCTTTAATGTATACCAATATTTATTACGATAACTGAAATTTTTTACAATATAAAAACGAAGCATATCGGTAGATATTAACAATAATTTTATCAACAAAAACAGGCGCCCATTTTTCCTCGCGCCCCTATTTCATGCACACTTAGAAGCTGTATTTCTGAGGATGATGGTCAGTGATGGGGTTTTGTTGGCAATCTAGACTCAATGCATCCAAGGCACTCTATGTGAAGTGTCTGTAGATTGGAGTCCATCTGTGTAGAAGTGCTGAGACTGTGAGTGGTCTGTGATTTGACAGCTTTGGTTGTCGCCTGAAGGTTCCCATTGCCATCCCGGCCACTGGAATTCTGCAAAGCAACAAAGTACAATTAATATAGATGGATATCAAAACATCATGTGTGTCGTTACTTTCAACTACAGTTCCATAGAAGTACAAGAAGCTGTCCAACTGCCAGGGCCGGATTTACCATAAGGCACTGTAGGCACATGCCTAGAGGCGCCTGATGATGGAAAGGCAGCTCACTCCCCTCCCCCAGTGCCTCCCTTCCTATGCACGGTCCCGAGCAGAGTGCAAATGAGAGATCACTCACACTGCTTTCGACTTTCCACTGATGAGATCTTCCTTCAGTCGGGGGCGCCACTAGTTACTTAATACTGAGGGTAACGCTGGCTACCTATGTCAAAGGGACACCTGTAGCTACCTATGACGGGCAGGGGAAGTAAGGGAGCAGTGACGGCTGGGCCAGCCAGCATACTTGTGGTGTAGTTCGGAAGGTGTTTGTAGGCTCATGGAGGGTGCCTAGTCTAGGGTGCCAGAACAACTATGCCTATAGGCTCCTGTGATGTAAATCTGGGCCTGCCAACTGCCCTCATATCTTAACAGTAGAACATAGCTTTGACATGAAGAATGCTACGTACACACACTAGATGAAACTAGTCCGAGGCGGGCAATACAGAGAATCTATTGAATGTAGGGAAGCACCCCGACATTGCCTAAAGATCTGTCAGGCCTCCGATGCCCAAGTGGCTTTTCCCCTCCGCCCAAGAGGGAAAGCTGCTCCATAGTGCCCCCTGCATGTGTACCAGAATGTGTCACTACTAACCTGCAGGCCAGCAAGCAGGGGTGTAACTAGAGGGGAGAAGCACCTGCAATCACAGGGGGCCCCAGGGCTGTGGGGGCCCCAACTACTAACCTTCCCTTCCAACAATACAGGGGACTATGGGTTATGGGTGTGAAGATCATGATGGCCACACTTGTTTTATGACTCTTGTGAGATGGGACCCCCAGGCTGTGAAGTGGAGACAAGGGAAGGGGTGTGAATATTGAGTGCACCAAGGCACCAAAGTTCTGCCGGGGGGGGGGGGGGGGCATGGATTGTAATTACGCCACTGCCAGCAAGGCTTCTGTGCAGCCTCAGCACCAAACAGTCTACCAAAAGATCTAGTCCTGATCCCTGGTGTGTGACAAGCCTGCTATGTGTGTATGAGGCGTTAGCTAAAATTACTTTTACAGAAAAAAAGTTCAGTCCATTACCATAGATGTTTGGTGAGCTCTGGATATGTCAAAGAAAGTAAGGCTAATGGGGTTTGTGTATGTGTGTGTACAGGGAGCGTAACAACAACAACCCCTCTCTACCCCCACATGGCCAGTCACCCCCCCCCCCCCCCCCCCCGGGACTCTCTCCCTCCCCACCTAAGCACAGCAGTGTAGAGCAATATATACCAGATACAGCACTGTGTCAGGTCCCTTCTTCTTCCCAGCAGCCACCTGCTCTATGCTGCATATCTGATCACGTGACATGCATTACGAGCTGCCGGTATGCAAGCATAGGGTGTGCGGCTGCTGGGAAGAAGAGGAGACCTGGCGCAGTGCTGGAGCAGGTAAATATTACACTAGTGCACTGTACTTACTCTGCAGAAAAGGGCTGAGAAGTGGGCCCCCATAGACTCTAGGCCCCACCGGGTTCATAGGGGTCTTGGGGGCTGTTGTAACCTCACTGGGTGTGTTTGTGTACATATGCAAACACCAGAGATGGGCAATGAAATACTAAAAATTACTGCTTGCACGCAAATGTAATACCAGCCAATAACCTGCCCCCCCCCCCCCCATACATCTTAGAAAGTCCTATGAGATACCAATGCCACCAAGCTTCATGGCCACATGGACTGGTATATGAGCACCGCTCAGCAGGGCATTGAAGAAACAGGAGAGGCTCAAAATACCAGCTGCTTATAATCAAAGCCCAAAACTCTTCAGTGAGTTGACAGCTGAGGGGAAAAAGCTGCCCCTGTGCCTTGAGGTCCTGGTGGCGATGGACAGAAACCTCCGTCCTGTAGGGAACCAACTGAAGAAGCGGTGGCCTGGGTGTGAGCAGGGCCAGATTTACCATAAGGCACTGTAGGCATGTGCCTACAGGCGCCTGATGATAGAAAGGTGGCTTACTCTGCTCCTTTACTGCCTTCCTGTAACGATTGTGGAACTTTCTCCGTGATCAGCGCACAACGCGTGCGCTGACACGGCGGAAATCCTCCACAAGCGTATATTTGCAGGCACCCAGCAAAAGGTGCTACGTACCCGTAGAGGGGAAATTCCTGTCGGCAGATGGCGCTGGGGAGTGCAGAGGAACCAATCCTCTGTACCTCCACAAATGCCAGACAGGAATTGTACGAAGCGCAGAACGCAATCGCAAGAGAGGCGATTGCGAATGAGACGAGCAAAGGGACAGGTTGTATGTGTGTGCGCCAATCTAGTCGCCACCTTGCGACAGTGCACACACAACAGCAGATATGAAACAGGAACGCGATCGCGAGAGGTGCGATCGCCAGACGTGACACAAGGCAGATCAGAACAGAATACGAGGTTAGCAAAGGCACAGCAAATAATACAATGAGGAGATACGGAAAATAACAAACGCTAGCTAACCGCGAACACCGCACTCATTCGCAACAGTGCACGTGGTTATGCGCGGTCTCCACGTGATAAGCACAATAGAGGCAAGCACACCTAACTAACCATTGACAGACAAACATGAAACAGAGGACGCGAGCGCTTGCTTAACGGTTACCTCACCGAGCCTCCAGCAAGCGTTCGTAGCAGACAAGACAGATACACGAAAACAGGGACAAGCGAGAGATAGGATCCACAGCACTAGCAAAAGTGGCTAGCGCGATCCAGGTACAGAGTAGCAGAACAGAAGGATCCACAGCACTAGCGGAAAGTGGCTAGCGCGATCCCGCTAGACAGAACAGAAGGATCCACAGCGCTAGCGAAAAGTGGCTAGCGCGATCCAAGGAGACAGAACAGAAGGATCCACAGCGCTAGCGAAAAGTGGCTAGCGCGATCCAAGGAGACAGAACAGAAGGATCCACAGCGCTAGCGAAAAGTGGCTAGCGCGATCCAAGGAGACAGATCAGAAGAGATAGCTGGTAGCAACCGCTGCACCAGCTATACTCCAAGAACAGAGATCAGAACCATTTCCTGTCGACCACCGTTGGGACAGGACAATGGCAACAGAACAAACAAACAGATAAGCAATCCTAACTGCACTAAGGAAACCTGCCTAGTGCAGTTTTCCAGGAATTACTCTAAGCTGATCTTCAAACAGAGAGTAAGGCTGACACTCCTCCGGGAGTGTTACATAGGACAAAATACTTATGACCAGCCAAGCATTGTGGGAAACACATAGTACTTATAGTACACGCCTCCAATGAATGTGGCCAGGCAATTTGCATGACAACGTATGCAAATTCTTCTGCAAGCACAAGCTGCAAAACTGACAGAAGCTCTTCTTTCCAGAGTCCTGCAGCATGCAAACCTAAACAATGGTCAAAAAGCTGCCTGCCTGCACAGGCAGCTGAGCAGATCATCACAGTACCCCCCCTCCAGGGTCGAATTCCAGACGACCCTCAAAACTGCTATTAGCAAAAGACTCCAACCGAAGACTCATGAAGGTCGGGACAGCCCGACAAGGTCCAATTCCAGAGTCAGTCCACCCGAAACCGACCTCATCGGAAACAGAAGCCACCGAAACATGCCCATCAGCACTACAAGTCTCAGCATAACGCCCATCAGGACTGTGAACACCAGAGAAGAAGCCATCGACACCCTCCAGACGATACCCACCACCTTCCAAGGAGCGTCCGAAAATACCAAACTTGCCACAATACCTGTTCGAAGTGTCCCTTACAACACAAAAGCCACCGTTGATCTTATCCAGGGTACCAAGCAAAATTTCTCCCGGAATCTCCCAGAACCTTTTGAAGCTCCACAGAGATCCCAAGAGGGCAGAACAATCACCAGGCTCACATGGAGAATTACCAAGAACCCCCATGGAACCAATGACAATTCCGGATTCAGAATTACGAGGACACCCATCAAGATCAAGACTTTCAGGGACCACTTCTGGGCATGCAAGCAGGCAGGCTAAATCAGAACATGTCTCCACCGAGGAAGCATCTGAGTACGCTGGTAACAGAGGCACACTTGGGCTTTCTGGGTCACAGAGCACACTGGGGTACACCAGCACAGGAGAAACCTCAGGACATGTCGGGGAACTGCCAACCTCAGAGTTCGGCACGACCAGACCAAAACCAGGACCGGGCAGAAAAACATCACGAGTAGAGGTCACAGGTACTGGACTTTCAAAAGAAGACTCGATCTCAGGCTTAGAGATCTCAATGACTGTAATGGTATCTGACAGAAATTCATCATTGACTATCCATGACTGAAGCTCCACCAGAGCTGAAAAGGTAGCCAGCAAGGCAGCAATGCCCACGGAAGAGGGCAACACCTCAGAAGGACTTGGGGGGCAGGAGACATCTCCTACAAGTTCTGCACCCTTTGGGAGGAACTCGGAGACCTCCAGAACATCAAACAAGACCTCAGGAACATCATTTTCCAGGTTTTCTAAGAAGGATTCTGAACTATCCATGTTACAGGGCTGAACATTAAATACCTCCTGCAGGCAGGGCAGATGTCCCAGGAATGGTTCCACCATAACCTGGGACTGAATTTCATCATCATGAGCGGAACGTGCAGGAATATTTAGTGGACCGCACACTGACTCCCTAACTTTAATCTCGCTGCACCCAGAATTCTGCGTAGCAGTCAAACTAGCTTGCAACTCCAAAACTGCAGAAAAACAGGTGTGTATAGTGGCAATACCTAGACGAGCCTCTAGGGACACTGCAGGGGATTCTAAGCAAGGCCACATTGACTCATCCAGAGTACGGGGTGCAGAATCAGCACTTCTCTCAGAGCAAGAAAGGGGCTCACAAACGTCAGTGTGAAAGGAAAACATGTTTTCATTCATGGTACAGGGCAGGTTCAGAGAAAGCGTCTCTGAATAAGGCAAAGAAGGTTCAGCATCAGATTCGCAAAACCGAAGCGCTGTCTCACTCTTAGATTCGGCTAACAATGTCGAATCGGAGGAATCAGTACGCAAAACCTGCGAATCAAAATTCCCTTTAGGTTGTGAAACTGATGCTTCCATAGCGCAAACCTCCGCGATCTGCGGAGCAGACTACAAAGCATCTAGGACCGAAACACTGGAGCAACTGTCATCAGGCAACGGGCCCTTACAGGTGTGAACAGGGTGAGACAGAGACTCATTTGCAGAAGAAATAGCGACATCAACAGGATAAACTTTATTAGGCATATTAATTTTACTTTTGACGCTGCATAGTCGAGAACTTTTCCCCATAGCAGGGTCACAGACGGAAGATCTCAAAGATCTGTTTCTAAATGACAAAGGATCCCACACATCCTTGAGGAAACCGGCAGACTCATGCCGATCACAATCTGCAGGAACATCCGAGAAACAGGCATCAGATCGCACAGATTCAAACTGCACACTGTCAGGAGCGAATCCTTCAGGATTCGCACAGGAATCAACCACAGCGGCACACTCATTCATTTCAGATTGCACAAAGTCAAGACTCACATGCTTTACCCCAGAAAGGCAGGAACAATCATCCGACAACGATGTCTCTTTATTGGAATCAATTGGTTGATGTGTGTGCAACTCATCCAAAATCGTCTGCCACACATAAATCACCAGATCCACATCATCCTTGTCACATTCATCGGAATCAATCAAAAGGTACATAGAATCGAGACAATCATTCAAGACATCCTGGCTTTTTGCGATGTAAAAATCGCAAAAAGCTTTCCAATCAAAATCAAATTCCTCCAGCAAGGCCCCAATATCCCAGGAAGCAAATGGGGGTTCAAACAGGCCAGTATCCAAATAATCTCCATAGGGTTGGAGTTCAGGAACAAGAACAGATTTTTTAACTGCTTTAATGTAGTGTGCGATCCTACCTATAGCAGGATCCACATAAACCTTTGGATTGGGGCAAAAAAGCCGGAGACGGAACAACATCATTACAAACATCAATAGGGAGTGTTTTATTCCGATGCTTGCGTTTTTTAGTTTTTCTCTTTTTAGACACTTTGCATGTCTGCTGTTTAAAACCTGAAGTGGCAACAGACACATTGAACTGATTGTCATACTGAAAAGTTTTGCATGGAAGGATAAGATCAGCTGACTTATCAGCAGCTACACATTTAATCAGAGCAGGTGGTAAGCCAGGCAGTTTAAACCAGTGAGAGAATATCACTGCAAGCAACTGATACAGATTACCATTCCAAGAATTATTTTTTAGCACATCATATGCCCAGGTGAACAAATCGTCTTTTAAGAGCACATAGGCAAACTGAAGAGCCGACGTAGACGGATCAGTAATCTGAAAGGTGGGATCCAGACAAAACCTCACACATTCAGAAAGAAATTCCGCCTTGGTCTCTGAGTTAAGCCTTTTAAAGCTCTTAAAGACACAGGACCCAAACTCGACAAAATCGTACAAATCGGGATTTCCGTCTACACTGGGGTTTTGGGTTGGGCTGGTCATACTGTAACGATTGTGGAACTTTCTCCGTGATCAGCGCACAACGCGTGCGCTGACACGGCGGAAATCCTCCACAAGCGTATATTTGCAGGCACCCAGCAAAAGGTGCTACGCACCCGTAGAGGGAAAATTCCTGTCGCCAGATGGCGCTGGGGAGTGCAGAGGAACCAAATGCCAGACAGGAATTGTACGAAGCGCAGAACGCAATCGCAAGAGAGGCGATTGCGAATGAGACGAGCAAAGGGACAGGTTGTATGTGTGTGCGCCAACCTAGTCGCCACCCCACGACAGTGCACACACAACAGCAGATATGAAACAGGAACGCGATCGCGAGAGGTGCAATCGCCAGACGTGACACAAGGCAGATCAGAACAGAATACGAGGTTAGCAAAGGCACAGCAAATAATACAATGAGGAGATACGGAAAATAACAAACTGTAGCTAACCGCGAACACCGCACTCATTCGCAACAGTGCACGCGGTTATGCACGGTCTCCACGTGATAAGCACAATAGAGACAAGCACGCCTAACTAACCATTGACAGACAAACATGAAACAGAGGACGCGAGCGCTTGCTTAACGGTTACCTCACCGAGCCTCCAGCAAGCGTTCGTAGCAGACAAGACAGATACACGAAAACAGGGACAAGCGAGAGATAGGATCCACAGCACTAGCGAAAGTGGCTAGCGCGATCCAGGTACAGAGTAGCAGAACAGAAGGATCCACAGCACTAGCGGAAAGTGGCTAGCGCGATCCCGGTAGACAGAACAGAAGGATCCACAGCGCTAGCGAAAAGTGGCTAGCGCGATCCAAGGCGACAGAACAGAAGGATCCACAGCGCTAGCGAAAAGTGGCTAGCGCGATCCAAGGAGACAGAACAGAAGGATCCACAGCGCTAGCGAAAAGTGGCTAGCGCGATCCAAGGAGACAGATCAGAAGAGATAGCTGGTAGCAACCGCTGCACCAGCTATACTCCAAGAACAGAGATCAGAACCATTTCCTGTCGACCACCGTTGGGACAGGACAATGGCAACAGAACAAACAAACAGATAAGCAATCCTAACTGCACTAAGGAAACCTGCCTAGTGCAGTTTTCCAGGAATTACTCTAAGCTGATCTTCAAACAGAGAGTAAGGCTGACACTCCTCCGGGAGTGTTACATAGGACAAAATACTTATGACCAGCCAAGCATTGTGGGAAACACATAGTACTTATAGTACACGCCTCCAATGAATGTGGCCAGGCAATTTGCATGACAACGTATGCAAATTCTTCTGCAAGCACAAGCTGCAAAACTGACAGAAGCTCTTCTTTCCAGAGTCCTGCAGCATGCAAACCTAAACAATGGTCAAAAAGCTGCCTGCCTGCACAGGCAGCTGAGCAGATCATCACACTTCCTCCATCCTTCCCTATACAACTTGATACTGAGGGTATTTCTGGCTACCTAACACTGAAGGGCACCTGTAGACACCTATGATGGGCAAGGGAAGTAAGGTGAGAAGTGACAGAGATAGGCCAGCCAGCAAACTTGCCATGCGGTTCGGTGGGGGTTTGTAGGCTCATCGAGGGCAAAGTCTAAGGTGCCAGGACATCCGTGCCTATTGGCTCCTGTGATGTAAATCCAGGCCTGGGTGTGAGCGATCATTGGAGATCCTCAAAGCTCTGGAGCGCAGTCTGGAATTGAAGAGGTGGTCTAGAGGAGGGAGTGGTTTCCCGATGATTCTCTCCACTGATCTGTTTTTTACTATTTACTATTATAACCCCATATAGAGCAGGGAAATTGTATACTTACCAATGAAGAACCTACCAAGGAAGTCTTGATGCCATCTGGGACAGGGGCAGAGTCTGCGGGGGTCAGCAGCATGAAAAGTATCAGCAGAACTAGTCGTGTTCCCATCTTGCCTCCTTCTGATAGATATGCTGTATTACTGTCTGTCTGGTCTCTTTATACGTCATCCTCTTCCATTGGGTGGACCTTCTTTTGCTGATTATCTGGCTAATTACTCATCTATGCTGAACTGGTTTTGTTAGCATGGGTGATGTAATATGCCGGGCCACATAAGTAGCACCTCTAGATAATGACTCTTTACAAGCTTGTAAAGTACTTGTAGATGTCACTTTGTTCGGTCATTGCATCCAGGAGCGCAGCAACAAATCATACCCCCTACCACTGTTCCTATCCCCACCCCCTGTGGTTACTCCTACAGCCTGGAGACCCCTTTTTCTTGGAGTTGTTTAGCAAGTGTGGCCACCAGGACCCCCTTCCATTCCCTTTTATAGGTTTCCCTGGTATTCTGGTGCCCCTCCCATCACCCCATTCACTCCTACAGCTTTCCCTGCTAGTCAAGTGGTTCCCCTCTCCCCGGCCTTATATAGCTTTTCCTGGTAGTCTAGTGGTTCCCCGCTTTGCTTTCCCTATAGCTTTTCGGAATGGTCTAGTGGTCCCTTCCACACCCCTATATAGCTTTCCCTTGTAGTCTAGTGGTCCTCCAACACTCTTATAGCCAGTGGCGTAGCTAAGGAGCTGTGGGCCCCGATGCAAGTTTTACATGGGGCCCCCCAAGCACTGTATACATGACAATTGATACAGCGCACCAAAACCTGCCAATGGCAACTACAGTGTCAGAGATGCAAGAAGGGGATGGGGAACAGTTTGTTAGTGATTACCACTATTTAATGTATCTATAGAAGTGATTATTATGAGCACAGGACCAATAGAGAGCTAATACTGTAGTTGAGGGAGGGACCTTCGGGGCCCCTCTGGCCCAAGGGCCCCGATGCGGTCGCTACCCCTGCACCCCCTATTGCTACGCCCCTGCTTATAGCTTTCCCTAGAAGTCTAGTGGTACCCCCATCCCACCATACTCATAGTCTAATGCCTAACATTATTATTATGTATTTATATAGCACTCACATCTTCTGCAGCGCTTTACAGAATACATAGCCATGTCACTGACTATTCTCAGAGGGACTATTCTCAGAGGGCTCACAATCTAATACCACCATAGTCATAGTCTAATGCCTTACATTATTATTATGTATTTATATAGCACTCACATCTCCTACAGTGCTTTACAGAGTACATAGCCATGTCACTGTCCTCAGAGGAGCTCACGATCTAATCCTACCATAGTCATAGTCTAATGTCCTACCATAGTATTATTTAGTATTTATATAGCACTGACATCTTCTGCAACACATTACAGAGTACATAGTCATGTCACTGACTGTCCTCAGAGGAGCTCACACTCTAATCCTACCATAGTCATAGTCTTATGTCCTACCGTATTATTATTATTATGTATTTATATAGCACTGACATCTCCTGCAGCACTGTACAGAGTACATAGTCATGTAACTGACTGTCCTCAGAGGAACTCACAATCTAATCCTACCATAGTCATAGTCTTATGTCCTACCATAGTCCTAGTCTAATATCCTACCATATTATTATTATGCATTTATATAGCACTGACATCTTCTGCAACACTTTACAGAGTACATAGCCATGCCACTGACTGTCCTCAGAGTAACTCACAATCTTATCCTACTATAGTCATAGTTTAATGTCCTGCCATATTATTATTATGTATTTATGTATTTATACAGTGCTGATATCTGCGGCAACACTTTTCCGGGTACATAGTCATGTCACTAACAGGTATGTGGGTGACCTCCATACCTCAGATAACTCATCCTATGAAGATCCTCAGCGATTGAATAACTACGAACCACATCCAGCTATATAAGCCTCCCAGCCACTGACGGGACGCAGAGGACAGAATCCAGAACTACAGAGCTCTCCCTACAGCACATCTGTGACTCACATCTTACTGGAATACCATGGAAAGGATAAGGGAAGAAGTAAGTTCCACAAATCCACATTTCTTCTTGTCCATCAGTCACCTCCGAAAGCAAATACTAGTACACCATTGGGAGGAGCGAAGGGTATGCTAGCTAATTATGTTTGGGGGCACTCTGGCTAATTATGTTGAGGGGGCAGCACTCTGCTAAGTATCATAATGGAAAATGGGCAGGAATTCTGCCTAACTATATTGTTTTGAAGGGTAAATGCTGTCCAGCCAGGGCCGGATTTACCATAAGGCACTGTAGGCACGTGCCTACAGGTGACTGATAATGGAAAGGCGGCTCACTCCCCTCCCCAAGCTCCTCCCTCCCTCCTTCCCTATGCAGAGTCCCGAGCGGAGTGTAAATGAGAGGTTACTCACCCGGGTCTCTGCATTCCACTGACCAGATCTCCAGCTACTTAATACCGAGGATAGCTCTGGCTACCTAATACTAAGGGGCACCTGTAGCTACCTATGACAAGCAAAGGAACTTATAGAGAAGTGACAGCTGGGCCAGCTAGCACACTTGCGGTGCAGCCAGCGTGGGTTTGTAGGTCCATGGAGGGTTAAGTCTGGGGTGCCAGGACATCTGTGCCTATAGGCTCCTGTGATGTAGATCCGGGCTTGTGTCCAGCTATGATTAGGGGGTACCTGCTGCCCAACAATGTTGTTTTGGGGGCTACATCACCTAAGCTTTCTACCTTACTATGTTTACGCACTTCTTTATAAAGTTGTTTGAGTCACACACTGCCTATTTTTGTTATTTGGGGAGTACAACGCCTAGTTCAGGTTTGTAACTAAAGGGGGCAGTCTCCCCCCCCCCCCCCCGTGACTGTAAGGGCCCCAGAGCTGTAAAGGGGCCAACTACTACTTCCCTTTTTCCGATACAGGGGTCCATCCTTTAGATCAGGTGTATTTGTGGCTACACTTGTTATGGGTGTGAAGAGCATGACAGCCACACTTGTTTTATGACCCTTGTAAGATGGGCCTCCAGGCGGTGAGGGTCACAAGGGGTTGGCAAGGGAAAGAGTGTCAACATTGGGGGGCCCCATCAAAGCTTTGCTGGGGGCCCCACGATTTATAGTTAAGCCCCTGACCTAGTTATTGTATTTGGGAAAACGTGCTGTTTACAGGGAATCTGAAGTGAAAATAAACTTATGATATAATGATGTGTATGTGTAGTACAGCTAAGAAATAAAACATTACAGTGGCTTGCAAAAGTATTCGCCCCCCTTGAAGTTTTTCACATTTTGTCACATTACTGCCACAAACATGCATCAATTTTATTGGAATTTCACATGAAAGACCAATACAAAGTGGTGTATACGTGAAAAGTGGAACGAAAATCATACATGATTCCAAACATTTTTTACAAATGAATAACTGCAAAGTGGGGTGGTCTTTGGTCTGAGTGCAGTCAGTTGCCCATAGACATTGCCTGATGAGTGCTAATCACTAAATAGAGTGCACCTGTGTGTAATCTAATGTCAGTACAAATACAGCTGCTCAGTGATGGCCTCAGAGGTTGTCTAAGAGAATATTGGGAGCAACAACACCGTGAAGTCCAAAGAACACACAAGACAGGTCAGGGATCAAGTTATTGAGAAATTTAAAGCACGCTTAGGCTACAAAAAGATTTCCAAAGCCTTGAACATCCCATGGAGCAATGTTCAACCGATCATTCAGAAATGGAAGGCGTATGGCACAACTGTAAACCTACCAAGACAAGGCCATCCACCTAAACTCACAGGACGAACAAGGAGAGCGCTGATCAGAAATGCAGTCAAGAGGCCCATGGTGACTCTGGACGAGCTGCAGAGATCTACAGCTCAGGTGGGGGAATCTGTCTATAGGACAACTATTAGTCGTGCACTGCACAAAGTTGGCCTTTATGGAAGAATGGCAAGAAGAAAGCCATTGTTAACAGAAAAGCATAAGAAGTCCCGTTTGCAGTTTGCCACAAGCCATGTGGGGGACACAGCAAACATGTGGAAGAAGGTGCTCTGGTCAGATGAGACAAAAATGGAACTTTTTGGCCAAAATGCAAAACGCTATGTGTGGCGGAAAACTAACACTGCACATCACTCTGAACACACCATCCCCACTGTCAAATATGGTGGTGGCAGCATCATGCTCGGGGGGTGCATCTCTTCAGCAGGGACAGGGAAGCTGGTCAGAGTTGATGGGAAGATAAATGGAGCCAAATACAGGGCAATCTTGGAAGAAAACCTCTTGGAGTCTGCAAAAGCCTTGAGACTGGGGTGGAGGTTCCAGCAGGACAACGACCCTAAACATAAAGCCAGGGCAACAATGGAATGGTGTAAGACAAAACATATCTATGTGTTAGAATGGCCCAGTCAAAGTCCAGATCTAAATCCAATCGAGAATCTGTGGCAAGATCTGAAAACTGCTGTTCACAAATTCTGTCCATCTAATTTGACTGAGCTGGAGCTGTTTTGCAAAGAAGAATGGGCAAGGATTTCAGTCTCTAGATGTGCAAAGCTGGTAGAGACCTACCCTAAAAAGACTGGCAGCTGTAATTGCAGCAAAAGGTGGTTCTACAAAGTATTGACTCAGGGGGCCGAATAATTACGCACACCCCACTTTGCATTTATTTATTTGTAAAAAATTTTGGAATCATGTATGATTTTTGTTCCACATCTCACGTTTACTCCACTTTGTATTGGTCTTTCACGTGGAATTCCAATAAAATTGATTCATGTTTGTGGCAGTAATGTGACAAAATGTGAAAAACTTCAAGAGGGACGAATACTTTTGCAAGCCACTGTAGCAGCAGAGATAGGAGTCTAATATTAATACAGTGGCTGGATAGTGTACTGGTTAAGGGCTCTGCCTTTGACATGGGAGACCAGGGTTCGAATCCTGGCTAGGTCAAGTACCTATTCAGTAAGGAGTTCAAGGCAAGACTCTCTAACACTGCAGGGTGGCCTCTTGAGCGCGTCCCAGTGGCTGCAGCTCTTGAGCGCTTTGAGTCCGACAGGAGAAAAGCGCTATACAAATGTTCAGATTATTATTATTATTATTATTATTATTGTTTCCAGTACAGGAAGAGTTAAGAAACTCCAGTTGTTATCTATGCAAAAAAAGCTTCTCTGATCTCTCCGACTTTCAAAGTGGCAGAGAGCTCTGTCCTCTGAAGCTTCTCATCTCAACTGTCTGTCACTGTATTTTGTTTTTTTTTCTGCACAGGAAAGTTCAAAAGTTCACTAGCCTGCTCTGTGAAATCATTTAGAATGCTGAGTGTAGTGTGTAAACTGCAAATATTAGAGGATGATGGAACGTTATAAAAACACTATATAGCTGAAAATAAAAAAATATGAGACTATTTCCTTTGCTGGTAATGTTCTATAATTATCAGTACTACACATACAATTCATTATATTATAATTTTATTTTCACTTCAGTGTGACTTTAATTGTTGTTTGGAGGACACCATTTTCCTTTCATTACTCCCCCTCAATGCTACCCCAAAAACTCACCGATTTTTTTGGGTTGCTTACACCCAGAGGAACGTCATATTTTTATGACGCCACTGATGGCTTCCTTTGTCTTTCATGACCTCTAGTGGTGAGATCTCTGTATGGTTGCAGCTATAATGAACATTTGCTTCGTCACCCGGTCTTTTTGGCACAGGGTGAGCCAAATGGCAGCTCACCCTGCGGGGTGGTGTTAATTACTATTACTAAACGCCTCTTTGAGTCCTATGGGAGAAAAGCGCTATAGAAATGTTATAGTATTGTATTGTACTATTCCCCCTCCGAGTGGTAGCAACTCAGAGAGAGATGTAATTTGGGGTCCATCAGTTGCTGGATCCCCAAATCACTCATACACGGGGCGAGGACTATAGTTTTGCTGCTATTGCCGCGCTGAACTCAGGCGCTACGCAGTGCGCTGTACGCTCCGAAAAGCTCTGACTTGATAATGAGCCCTACTTACAACTGACCTGAGTTGCAACTTTCATATATACAAACAAAGTTGTCTCCACATACAAAATATACGTTACTGTTTATTTTATTACTTATTTTTGTTGATATGTGGTACAGGATTATATAAACTGCTGTAAGTAGTTAAAAAAAATTAAATAAAAGCACATTCAAAACAACCCAAAAATATAGTTTATACTATATACCCAAATCCAGAGTTGTCCGAAAGATAATAATTGATCCATGTTTCACCATGTTCAATACAGGACTCAACTTACAAACAAATTCAACTTATAAACAATCACCTTAAACGGAACCTGTTTGTAAGTAGGGACCGCCTGTGTATTGCAGCAATTTGATCAGAATCAGCTTTATTTGCCAAGTACAATGGTTGTTGTACCCAGAATTGATTGCAGTACACATGGCAACAGAACGGGCAAACAAAAACAGAACAAAAATTTGACAGCAATAGAAGTAGGCGATAATACATGCAATCTACAATTATAAAGCTATGCAGCCATTCTGTAGAGTTCATTTGGTGTTGGTGGTTTTGGGCACAAGTGTCACAGTTTGGCTTAGTTGGTCTGTTGGTCAGGTTTGCAGCTTTCTGGTCCTGTTGGGCCGGTGTTGCACTGCAGACCAAATTAACTACTAGCCAACCGCGTCACACTGGTGGGTGTGGCCGTGGCGTCAGCCCCAGGACCGCCTAACGCCGGTTGGCGTAAAGTCCTGGGACTCTGTTTTGCAGGAGATTGTGCGCAGGCTGCGCGCGCATCTCCTGCTTTGTGGGCGGAGCGGAGCTCATTTTTTATTAAAAAAAAACAACAAAAAACAAAACAAAAAAATAGCTATAAAAACGAAAACAAACACCTGGGGTGCAATCAGACCCCACCAACAGAGAGCTCTGTTGGTGGGGAGAAAAGGGGGGGGAATCACTTGTGTGCTGTGTTGTGCGGCCCTGCAGCAAGGCTTTAAAACTGCAGGGGCTTATTTTACAAAAAAAGGCCTGGTCTTTAGGGGGGTTTAACACTGTGGTCCTCAAGTGGTTAAACAATTAAGTGCAATTATTTAAAGGAACACTATCAATACCCAAGTGTTTTAAAATTACAATGTACAAATAACGTCTAAGTAGCCGTGTAAACATTTTCCTACTTTTCATGTTAAGTATCAGAGGCAAAAGCTTTAATTCATTGTGTGTAGGATTTAGTTCTACTGGAACAAAATCATTTGCAAAGGGATGTATGCTTCAGTGCACAGCCAGTGTTGTTGTTTTTTTTGCATATCAGACTTCAGATTATTTTTCCCTGAAAGCAAAAAAAAGTATGAAAAGCTGTGGTGTCATGTTTATAACAAGTTACATTTCCTCTGCTCTCCTGCAGACAGCTCAGAAACAGGCAGCTTCTGAGAGCTCTCTCACACACACAGAGTTACACACAGGGTTAACAGAGACACTGTGAGGGAATTCCCCCTCCCCTCATTCTTCACTCTCCTGTCAGAATTCAGCAGACTGCCCTCAGTTTAGAGTGAAAGGAATTTGTTACAGTAAACAAAAGAGATAAGCAAATGAAATGTATACATCCTTATTTACCAAAACTTGAACGCTCTCCCCAGAAATTTTTTCCAGCCGGGTGGCATGAAATAGTTGCCGGGTGGCATGAAAACGTAGCCGGGTGGGGCGAGATGAGAGGATTCAGGGCCGGTGCTTCTGTAAGCAACTCTGCTTACAACATAGGAGGACGTAAGCCGATGACAGCCGGGTGCTCACCAAAACTAGCCGGGTGGAGCAACCGGCAAAAAGAGCCTGGGGAGAACACTGTAGTCATTTGTGCACCTCACATTTGAAAAATACTCCTCAGTCAGTGGACAGTCAGTGACATGACTATGTAATCTGTAAAGTACTGCAGAAGATGTCACTGCTATATAAATACATAATAATAATGTGGTAGGACATTAGACTATGACTATGGTAGGATTAGAGTGTGAGCTCCTCTGAGGACAATCAGTGACATGACTATGCTCTGTAAAGTGTTGCAAAAGACGTAGCTACTTGGATTCGAAATGTAAATTATACAGCGGTGACCGTAGAAGATGGGGGTTAACTTGTCCATAAGTCCGTGGGATCCTATGCATTCCATTCGCGTCACATGCAACGTGTGACGCGTTCCCCACGCCACTATTGCGTTTTCTCCTTCAAGCCAGAAGAAGGAAGTGCGGTAGTGACATGGAATGTGTCACACACATTGCGTGTGACGTGAATGGAACGCATATGATCCCACGGACTTATGGGTAAGGTAACCCCCATCTCCCGCGGTCACCACTGTATAATTAACATTTCAAATCCAGGTAGCTACTCAAAAGCCCATCCCTGCTTAAAAGTACCTTTTAAGGGAGGTAGAATAGATGGGGGGGACAAGCAGGGAGAATGGAGATTGAGATGGGGAAATGGAGGACAGTAAGTGTGGGAAAGGCAGGGGGTGGACACAAGAGAGGGAAGAATAAAAAAAAAAAAAAAGAGTAGAAAGGGTGGGAGATAAAGAGATGGAAGAACAGACATTGTGGAAAGGGAGAAATCTCACAAGGGCTATCTTCACCAATCCCCTTTGGCTGGAACATCACACCACGAACATGATGCACTGTACAGGGGAGAGAGGGGGCAGAGAAAGCAGAGCACATGCTGGGAGCAGAGAGGAGACAGGAAGTATTCAGCGGTAATCATCTTATCTTTATTGTCGGAAGCTGCCTCTCTCTGCTCTGGTAACCTCACATATATCGGCTATCAGATTCCTCACAGCTGTGCTCATCTCCTGCCTCTCCTGCAGTAAGAAGACGCTCACTCACTGTCTGTGTCACTAGACTTGGCTCCAGCTACGCAGACTCTTGTTCTCCTCCAGGGGTGCAGCTAAGGTTTTTGTGGCCCCAAGCGGACTGTAGCAAGAGGCCCGCGGCGAAAAATGGGTGTGGCTATCCCGCATAAGTGGGCGTGGCCATGACATGTGGGTGGAGCAGGAGGGCGGATTGGGGCGGGGCTGTTTGCGGGAAAAAAATGGATGTTGGGGTGATTGAGGCGCGCGTAGCGCGCCGAAAGATTGGCGCGGCCATGACATTGTATGGGCGAAGCTTAACCGTAGCACAGCAAATATAGCCAACTATGACCATTAAATAATAAATGCAGCAACAGTTACCCCAGACACCAGAAAATAAAAACGCAATTTGGGCCACATTTCAGCAGAAATCAAACGCAATTAGGGCACATTTTCAGCAGAAATCAAACGCAATTAGGGCACATTTTCAGCCGAAATCAAACGCAATTAGGGCACATTTTCAGCAGAAATCAAACGCAATTAGGGCAGAGTTCAGCAGAAATCAAACGCAATTAGGGCCACATTTTCAGCAGATATCAAACGCATTTAGGGCACAGTTCAGCAGAAATCAATCGCAATTAGGGCCACATTTTCAGCAGATATCAAACGCATTTAGGGCACAGTTCAGCAGAAATCAATCGCAATTAGGGCCACATTTTCAGCAGATATCAAACGCATTTAGGGCACAGTTCAGCAGAAATCAATCGCAATTAGGGCCACATTTTCAGCAGATATCAAACGCATTTAGGGCACAGTCCAGCAGAAATCAATCGCAATTAGGGCCACATTTTCAGCAGATATCAAACGCATTTAGGGCACAGTTCAGCAGAAATCAATCGCAATTAGGGCCACATTTTCAGCAGATATCAAACGCATTTAGGGCACAGTTCAGCAGAAATCAATCGCAATTAGGGCCACATTTTCAGCAGATATCAAACGCATTTAGGGCACAGTTCAGCAGAAATCAATCGCAATTAGGGCCACATCAGCAAATTCGCAATTAGGGCTGCGGCTGCAAAAAGAAAAGAATTTACTCACCTGGCAGGCTGGCACTGGCAGAAGTCTTCTCTCCCTGGTCTCCTCTCCCGGCCGGCTTCTCAGGCGCGCAGTTCCCACGGAGCTCCCTCCCTGGCTTCCTCCTCCAATCTCCCGCGCTGATTCATGCAGGGCTACGGGTCGGGAAGATGGCCACCCGAAGCCCTGTACTGGAGACATAGTCTCCAGAGCAGGGCTTCGGCGGCGGCCATCTTCCTGTAGCCCTGCTCTGCTCTGCCAGCCCGGCGGGGCTGCGGGGAAAAAGTGACGTCACGCCGACGTCACGGAGCCGCCGAGGCCCCTAAGATTGTGAGGCCCCAAGCGACCGCTTGGTTCGCTTTATGCCTCGCGGCGCCCCTGTTCTCCTCCATGCTCCATCCCCCATCAGCCCCAGCGGCAGCAGCAGGGCTCCATGCAGCCAATCAGGAGGGAGATGTGAGCAGTGCCAACCAGAGCAGGGACAAGGTCCTCCAGCACCCAAGGCTGAGACACCAAAGTGCGCCCCTCCATCCCTCCACCCCAGCCGTCGCACACTGATTGCTCTAAGACTAAGAGGCACTCCAGGGCCCCCAACACCTTAATCTCTAGTTATCTGGCTTGTACACACTTCCATGTATCTCCTTTTCTTATTTCTTTCTGCTTCAAACACAATTAGGAATGACAGCTGGATGAATTGTGCGCCCCCTCCTACACTGCGCCCTGAGGCTGGAGCCTCTCCAGCCTATGCCTCAGCCCCACCCTGCACCCCCTCCTACACTGCGCCCTGAGGCTGGAGCCTCTCCAGCCTATGCCTCGGCCCGGCCCTGGTGCCAACGTTGCCCGGGCGACGTAAGAGCAGAGGTGAATGGGACACGGAAAACGTTACCTACTGCTGTATGGCGCTGGCAGCCAGCTAGATCATCGCCATGGGAAGGAGCCAGGAGATGCTCAGACCTGGCTGGGAGGGAGAGGGGACTTTCTCATTTATGCGCCCCCTGGGAGGTGAGTGACAAGGGCGCCTATAGCAGCTGCCCTATGTGCACGCCTCCAGATCCGCCTCTGCTTTACAATACACACTATGACCACAAGATTGCAGGATTTCTATACAGATATTACAATACACACCATGACCACAAGATGGCAGGATTTCCATACAGACACTAGGATCACAAGACAGCAGGATTTCCATACAGACATTGCAATATATACTATGACCACAAGAAGGCAGGATTTACATACAGACATTGCAATACATACTATGACCAGAAGATGGCAGGATTTCCATACAAACATTACAATACATACTATGACCACAAGATGGCAGGGTTTCCATACAAACTTTACAACACACACTATGACCACAAGATTGCAGGATTTCCATACAGACATTGCAATACACACTATGGCCACAAGATGGCAGGATTTCCATACAAACATTACAATACATACTATGACCACAAGATGGCAGGGTTTCCATACAAACATTACAATACATACTATGACCACAAGATGGCAGGATTTCCATACAAACATTACAATACATACTATGACCACAAGATGGCAGGGTTTCCATACAAACTTTACAACACACACTATGACCACAAGATTGCAGGATTTCCATACAGACATTGCAATACACACTATGGCCACAAGATGGCAGGATTTCCATACAGACATTATAATACACACTACACCACTAGACAAGAGAACAGGGTTTCCATTCAAACATTCCTAGCAAATTATTATTTTTTATTTATATAACGTCAACATCTTCCTTAGCACTGTGAAGAGTACAAAACAAATATTGGGGAACATATATACACGAGAACTTAAAGAAGGTAGTTACATAGTTACATAGTTATTTTGGTTGAAAAAAGACATACGTCCATCGAGTTCAACCAGTATAAAGTACAACACCAGCCTGCTCCCTCACATATCCCTGTTGATCCAGAGGAAGGCGAAAAAACCCTTACAAGGCATGGTCCAATTAGCCCCTAAAGGGAAAAATTCCTTCCCGACTCCAGATGGCAATCAGATAAAATCCCTGGATCAACATCATTAGGCATTACCTAGTAATTGTAGCCATGGATGTCTTTCAACGCAAGGAAAGCATCTAAGCCCCCTTTAAATGCAGGTATAGAGTTTGCCATAACGGCTTCCTGTGGCAATGCATTCCACATCTTAATCACTCTTACTGTAAAGAACCCTTTCCTAAATAAATGGTTAAAACGTTTTTCCTCCATGCGCAGATCATGTCCTCTAGTCCTTTGAGAAGGCCTAGGGACAAAAAGCTCATCCGCCAAGGTATTATATTGCCCTCTGATGTATTTATACATGTTAATTAGATCTCCTCTAAGGCGTCTTTTCTCTAGACTAAATAAACCCAGTTACTTCAGTGCAGGGCCGGGCCGAGGCATAGGCTGGAGAGGCTCCAGCCTCAGGGCGCAGTGTAGGAGGGGGTGCACAATTCATTCAGCTGTCATTCCTAATTGTGTATGAAGCAGAATGAAATAAGAAAAGGGGATACATAGCAGTGACTGCAGGCCAGAGAACTAGATATTAAGGTGTTGGGGAGGTTGCGGGCCCTGGGGCACCTCTTAGTCTAATAGCAATCAGTGTGTGACAGCTGGGGAGGCAGGGATGGAGGGGCGCACTTTGGTGTCTCAGCCTTGGGTGCTGGAGGACCTTGTCCCGCCTCTGCTTCAGTGGCTCAAAGATAAATTTGCTGCTGGGTGGGAGAGGTGTCGGGGCCCCCCCAAATTAATTTTGCCCTGAGACCCTATTGTATCTTGAAATAGCCCTTTGTAGAGAGGTTGTGTGTGCTGTGACCAGCGGCCTACCAATGCCTCCTCCCTCCTCCTACACCAACCGCCATCCCGACTGGCAGCATTACATTGGCAGCATTAGATGCAATTCTAAATAGGTGCCTCCTACAGTGTCTGTAAATCTATCAACTACAGCCGCACTGACTTTGTGGTTAGAGGTCTCGTAATGACGATAAGGTGTCTGTTATCGTCACTTATAGAAAATTAATCTAACTGAAAGTGGACCTGAACCAGGGGCGTAACTAGACATCACTGGGCCCCCCTGCAAAGCTTTGCATGAGGCCCCCTCCCACCAAGGGGGCTGGGCGCTGTACACAAGAGCCTGATGCACACTGAATGGGGACTGTCCACAAATCTTTGTCTGCAAAGTTTGTATGATTCCTTATCAGTGGCTGAGCAGAAGCAATCATTAGAACAATTGTGCAGAGAGTAGAAAGATTCTTCTCTTCTTGCCCTTAGTTGTCAGAAGTCTATCAGGATGGGGCCCCCTGTGGCTTTTGGGCCCCCCTGCAGCTGCATCCCTTTCAGGGTCTATTGTTACGCCCCTGACCTGAACTCTTGCACAGGACTGAAGGAAAACACAGAGAAATGCACCCTCTATGTACTTAGAGAGTTTAGCCTATCTAACTCCCCCTCATCTGTGGTTGTTATTTGATCTCTCAGCTGTGTCAGCTGGCTGCCTCGGCAGAGCAGCTAATTTGTAAGCACAGGATGTTGACCCTATGTCTGCTTCCATGAAAGCAGGAAGTAGACACACTGCAGAATTTACATCAGCTGTAACAAAGAAATGTTTTTCTTTAAAGGTTATTATGCTTTTGCATATCTTTTAGAGCAGACAGGAAGTTCTGAATTCAGGTCGGCTTTAAAGTTCTTTATTTGATAAGCGCATGCTGCACAAATATAATGCACTTACATTAGATTGAAGATAAATAAAACAGCTTGTATGAGTCCGCCCACATGTTCACTCTCCTTCCTAAGGTGTGGCCAAGACCTGGGCTTACGGTAGAAGATCTCTGGTGAAAGCTCTAGAAGGTGCAGGAAGTGCAGGGGGCGTGTCCTTGTCCATGTCAGTGCTGTTACGTCACTTACGGTTTCGGCCTTACCACGCCTTTATCTTGTTAAAGATAACCTTCTTAGCCCTTGCAGCTGTATTGAAAATATTCTATCTCTCCCCCAGATCTCCAGACTCCTTCCAGGTGAGTCAGGCAGCTGGCAAGAGAGGAGAGAGTTTTGCAGCTGATAACCTATCAAGATTAAAAAAATATATATTTTAAAATGTATAAATTATAAATATTACTTCTGCGGCATGCCCAATCTGATAAAACATCTCGGAGTTCCCTTTTAAAGGTTAATATGCTGTTACTTATCTTTTAGAGCAGAGAAGAATTTCTGAGCTGCGATTATGTCAGCACGTTATAAATACACCAGAATAATAATAGTTACATTGAGCTATGTGCGCTTCCTACTGCTGCTAGCAAAGCAATCCCTTTTCCATAAAGCAAATGTGGTGGGTTTTGGGGTTGAGGAGGGAGGTTATGTGTGGCTCATAGCCTCCATTCAATAGCTGGAAAGTAGGGATGGTCAGAAATGTCGATTTCCGATTCTGCGTAAATTCCGATTTCAGCCAATGCTGATTACCAATTTTGCGGATTTCCGATCAGTGTGCGATTTCTGAGTAGAGGTTTTTTTTTTTTTGGTCATTTTTTGCATTCTCCGATTGGCCAAATACTTCCGAGTTCTGTGATTGGACTAAAATGACCGAGTTGTAGTAATGCAGTATTTCTACAGAAATCCGATTTCCGATCGGTTTCCGATTTCCGTGTAGTGGGTTTTTTTTGTCATTTTTTTGCATTGTCCGATTGGCCAAATACTTTGTTGTAGTTGTTTCTGAGTTCTGTGATTGGCCTAAAATTACCGAATTGCAGTAATGCCGTATTTATGCAGAAATCCGATTTCCGAGTTCCGTTTTCCGATAAAAAATTCAGATTTCCGATCGGAAATTCGGAGATTTAAATTTCGCGAAATCCGAATGAGCATCCCTACAGCTGGAAACCATAGAGTGAGCAGCAGCCCACACAACTGCAGGGGGCCCAGGGCTTTGGGGAGGGGTCCCCTAATAACTAACTTTCTCAACAGCTCTGGGATGTCCTTGGACTTAGAATGTCTGACATTGGACCTAAGCAGGAAAATTCCAAAGTCCGACATAGTCCTACATAGGACTAGAAAGGGTTACCATTAAAGGTGGAGGCAGGGCCAGATTTCTGGAAAGGACACAAAGGCCTGGGCCTTTGGCGTCTGAAGGCCAAGGGGCACCTGGACATGAAAGAGGGGCTACTACATATGAAAGAGGAGGGTGAAAAAAAGGAGGCAACATATGAAAAGGGAAACTGATGCTCAAGGGGACAGTTCATGAAAGAAAGGGGCTGCAGTATATGAGGATACACATGGAAGAGGGGGCTACACATGGAATGGGAGGGGGCTGCTGTACATGGATGATACACATGGAAGAGGGGGCTGCACATGGAATAGGAGGGGGCTGGTGTACATGGATGGTAGACATGGAAGAGGGGGCTGCACATGGAATGGGAGGGGGCTCCTGTATATGGATGATACACATAGAAGAGGAGGCTGTACATGGAATGGGAGGGGCTGCTGTACATGGATGATACACATGGAAGAGGGGGCTGCACATGGAATGGGAAGGGCTGCTGTACACGGATGATACACATGGGAGAGGGGGCTGCTGCTGCTGTACATGGATGATACACATGGAAAAGGGGGCTGCACATGGAATGGGAGGGGCGCTGCGGCACAAGAAAGGGGAGTCACAACATACTTGGCCTGGGGGCACAAAAGTATAAATCCGTCTTTGGGTGGATGTCAGGGTTAGGAATCAAAAAGGAGAGAATTAACTATAAGGGCATTGATTAGGGTTAAGAGAGTTGCAAGGGAGCAGTGCCAACATCTTACATTATGAAAATAGCACACCAAAGCCAGTCTAGAAGAGCCCTCAGCACACTCCACCAATACTCTATTGGCTCTTCCCCCTCATCTATGTATCTAGCAGGGAACGGAAATACATGCAATACTAATAATACATTTTGTTCTCCTTTTCCTCGTTATAGCCGGAGTCCACTGCAAACCAGGATGAAGTAATGAGAAGTCATAAAGAGATCGAGAAGATGATACCAGGACAGGATGATCAACAGTCACCTGACAAGATTATTGATGGCATCCTTCGCACATTTCTTAGTGAAGCTCTGAGCGATAGGTTGGCCATGTGTAAGGCTTGGTGGTGTATTCTCCACAGTCAGCATGCAACGCATGAGCTGGCGTGGAGGAGGTACACACACTAGCACCAGGAAACAGGCTATCCCTAGTATAGTGGAGGGGAGGACTGACTCCAATAGGAGATTGTGGCGCACAGAGCCGGTGCAGATCTGACAGCCACAAACAATGCTTACGTTATAACGTCTCAGCGCAAAGTAGCGCTGAGCGCACAAACCAGAACTGAGGAGATCAGGACAGGTAGACAGAATGAACGCTTGCCAGCTAGCGGCTACTTAGCGACAGCAAGCGTCCAAAACCAGACAGACTGGAATGAGGCAGCCAATACGATGCGGCGATGGCGTGCCTCACAAAGACAGGACAGGACAGTCAGAAAATAGCAGGATTAAGATAGATGAACGTAACACAGATAAATATACAATAAGTATGTTTTCCTAGCGTATTACAATTACAGCTATCAATGAAACTATTTGTAACTTCTGACTAACATATGTATATATCGGCAATGAACCGATATATGACATAAGCAGGAACGCTGACTAGGACTGGAGTAATACAGGGAACAGGACTCAGAAGGATTCGCTATCTCTTCGCAGAGATGAACGCAATCCACAAACAGTAACAGAACAGGATTCAGAAGGATTCGTTATCTCTTCGCAGAGATGAACGCAATCCACAAACAGGACCAGGAACAGGATAACTAGCTCAGCACGGGTGTTCACGGTACGCGCAAACTACCAAAACGTGCTGGAAAACTGACTAACTGAACACAGGAAATAAACAGTTCGTGTACGTATATATCAGCAACACTGATATATCAACGTAACACAAATACAAGGAAAATAATAAACGTGCTGGTATGCATATATATTGGCAATGAACCAATATATGATGCAAAGACCAGCAAAGTATCTTTAACAAGAAACACGATCGGGGGCTAAAGCGACAGCAAGACAGGCTTAAGCTGAAGCTATGAAAACCCAAGGAAACCCTGCAGGAAGCAGATCTTTATACTGAGGTCATCCAATGGGAGCAGACATGCAGATTCCCACACAGGTGAATGATAATCAGTCACAAGCTGACAGCAGGGAAAGACAGACAAGGCTATGCAGCTTGCATGGAAAGACATTAGAACTGCCTGAGCTGCAGCACTACTTCCAGCAATAGCTGCTGCAGCAGCGATCATTACAGTACCCCCGCCTTTAAAAGCGGATTCCAGACGCTTTTCAAAACTGAAATTTCCAACAAAACAGTCTGACTGATAATTCATGATGACCGGGACAGCCCGGCAAGACCGAATTCCAGAATCAGTCCCCACAAGACTGGACCCATCAGAACCAGAACCTACAGAACCATGCCCATCAGTACTACAAGCCCCAGTGTGACACCCATCAGAGCCATGATTTCCAGAAGAAAGCCCTCCGAAACTCCCTGAGCGATACCCACCGCCTTCCAGGAACAGTTCAGAAACGCCAAAGCCTTTGCAATGCCCACCGGTACTGTCTTTACCAACACAAAACCCACTGTTGAACCAGTCCAAGGCACCAGGACAAGTTTTCTCAGAGACCTCCCAGAACACCTTGAAGCTCCAAAGAGATCCCCATAGGTCAGAATGCCCCTTAGGCTCACATGGAGAACTATCAAGAACCCCTATGGAACCTAGGGCAATTCCCGAGTCAGGGCCACAAGGACAAACATCAATATCAGGGCTTTCAGGGACCAGAACCATCTCTGGGCATGCAGGCAGACTGGCAACATCAGAACATGTTCCCACTAAGGAAGCATCAGAGCACGCTAACACCTTAAACACACTTGGGCATTCTGGCACACAAAGAACATCTGGGCACACTGGCACAAGAGAAACCTCTGGGCATGTCAAGGAACTGTGAGCCTCAGGGTCAGCCAAGACAGGACCAAAACCAGGACTGGCCAAAAAAAAATCATCATGACTAGACTTCGCAACTACTGGATTTTTACACGAGAATGCAGGATCAGACTTAGATGTCGCTGATTCCAGCAAAGTCAGTAACAAATCAGATTCAGGGGCACTAACAAGACAGGACAAATCTTCTGATGTATGCACTGAACCAGACAGGGACTCCACAACTACCTCTGGACTGGACAGAGACTCATTTAATATACTGGATTGGAGCTCATGAGGCGCTGCAGAACAAGTCAGTATTGCAGCAGCCCCCACTGGACTAGGCAAAACTGAGGAATTCCCTGGACAGGAAGGGGACTCTGGAACCTCTGCCACAGCGGCCAGAGAACCAGAATCTTTCAGGATACAAGGCAGGGTTTCAGGAATGCTTACTAAATCAGACTGAAATTCTGAGACTTCTGTTATTTTGACCAGAGAATCAGAATTATCCATGTTACAGGGCAAGACTTCTGAAACATGCAGAGGACAGGGCTGGAGTTCCTCGGCTGTTACAACACTGGAGAGGGACTCAACAACATTGGTTAAATCAGACTGTGTACAGGGCAAGGTATCTGACACACTTGCTGACGAGGACAATACTTCAATGGCTTCTGCTTTGCTGGGCAGAACTTCATCAAGTTTTATTAGAGCAGACTGTAATTCCAAAACAGCTGCTAGACAAGTGAATATTACTGCAACACCAACTGAGGTAAGCAGTACCTCAGACCCTTCTGCTAGAGGGTTTGAAATATCCAAAGTACTGGGTGAAGCATAAGACTCTGCGACCACAGCTTCACTGGACAGGATCACTGAACAGTCCATATTGCAGGGCAAAACCATGGAAGCACCTGCTGGACAGCATAATGATTCTGTGACCTGAGTTTCATTGGAGAGATCTACTGCACAATTCATGGTACAGGGCAAATTTATTGGAACATTTTCTGAACAAGGTAATAATTCTGCGATTTCAGGTTCACAGAGCAGATGCTCTGAGCTATTCACGAACCTAGAGCGAGGTGTAGAAACAGGAAAATCAAGACACAATGTTTGCGCATCTGAATCACCATTCATTTGTAAAATTGGAAAATTCAGATGCTGGGGTTCTGAGGTTGCTAGACAGGATTGCTGGGACTCGGAAACTGATGTACAGGGCCGGCCTTTGACCTGAGCGACCGGTGCGATCGCTCAGGGCGCCGGCTTCCAGGGGGCGCTCCTGTCCCCTGGCCGAATGTTTTATTAAAGATTGCTCCCGCTCCGCCCCCTGGTGCCGCTGCTGGGGGTGATGGGGGCTGCTGGGGGTGAAGGGGACAAACATGTCCGTGCGCCGTGATGGAGGGGGGAGCCGCAGCGCGGGGAGGGCAGCCCGACCTCTCCCTCCCTTCCTCTCCCAGGGCTGCCCTCCGTGCTCCCCCCTCAGACTGCAGCAGAGATAACTCACCTCCCTCGTTCCGATCGCCGGCGCCTCTCACTTGCAGTTGCCGCTGGTCTACTCTCTTCTACATAGTTACTGATGCACACTAAACTTCCTGTTAAGCAGGAAGTTTAGTGTGCATCAGTAACTATGTAGAAGAGAGTAGACCAGCGGCAACTGCAAGTGAGAGGCGCCGGCGATCGGAACGAGGGAGGTGAGTTATCTCTGCTGCAGTCTGAGGGGGGAGCACGGAGGGCAGCCCTGGGAGAGGAAGGGAGGGAGAGGTCGGGCTGCCCTCCCCGCGCTGCGGCTCCCCCCTCCACTATGAGGGGGGGCGGGCACCTACCTACCTTATACTGGGGGCAGCTACCTATCTAACCTATACTGGGGGGCAGCTACCTATCTAACCTATACTGGGGGGGCAGCTATACTGGGGGGCAGCTACCTATCTAACCTATACTGGGGGGGCAGCTACCTATCTAACCTATACTGGGGGGCAGCTACCTATCTAACCTATACTGGGGGGCACCTACCTAATCTAACCTATACTGGGGGGCAGCTACCTATCTAACCTATACTGGGGGGCAGCTACCTATCTAACCTATACTGGGGGGCAGCTACCTATCTAACCTATACTGGGGGTCGGCTACCTATCTAACATATCCTGGGGGGCACCTACCTAATCTAACCTATACTGGGGGGCAGCTACCTATCTAACCTATCCTGGGGGGCACCTACCTAATCTAACCTATATTGGGGGGCAGCTACCTAATCTAACCTATACTGGGGGGAAGCTACCTATCTCACCTATCCTGGGGGATACCTACCTAATCTAACCTATACTGGGGGGCAGCTACCTATCTAACCTATACTGGGGGCGGCTACCTATCTAGCCAATACTGGGGACACCTACCTATACTGGGGGGCACCTACCTATCTAACCTATACTGGGGGCACCTACCTATCTAACCTATACAGGGGGCACCTACCTATCTAACCTATACTGGGGGCAGCTACCTATCTAACCTATACTGGGGGCAGCTACCTATCTAACCTATACTGGAGGGAGCTATCTATCTAACCTATACTGGGGGGCAGCTACCTATCTAACCTATACTGGGGGCACCTACCTATCTAACCTATACTGGGGGCACCTACCTATCTAACCTATACTGGGGGCACCTACCTATCTAACCTATACTGGGGGCAGCTACCTATCTAACCTATACTGGGGGCAGCTACCTATCTAACCTATACTGGGGGGCAGCTACCTATCTAACCTATACTGGGGGGCAGCTACCTATCTAACCTATACTGGGGGGCAGCTACCTATCTAATCTATACTGGGGGCACCTGCCTATCTAACCTATACTGGGGGCAGCTGCCTAACTAATCTATACTGGGGGCAGCTACCTAACTAATCTATACTGGGAGCATCTACATATCTAATCTATACTGGGGCAGCTACCTATCTAACCTATATTGCAGGTACCTACCTATCTAACCTGTACTGGGGGCACCTACCTTTCTACCTACGCACTACTAAGCCCCCCCCCCCCATTAGTGTATGTGTGTGGTGCGCTCACACGTGAAGAGGATGAATGGGGGGGGGGGGGGGGGCGCCAAAGTTTGGTTACGCTCAGGGCGCTGTGAAACCTAAGGCCGGCCCTGCTGATGTAGTGCATCTATTGGCATCTGCTGGATCAGACAGGAGTTGAACTTTATTAACACGGGTAATTTCTGCAGAAGTGTTTGCAGAGACAGACAAGATTTTTCTGGTGTCTGTTTCACTGAACAAAGACTCATGAGTACTGGCTAGGCTGGACTCGGAAGTCAGCAGGACCTCTGGATTCTCTGCTGAGAAATTTGTGCAGGGCAAAGTTAAGAAAGTATCAGTGGCTTCTGTTTTACTGGGAAGTAACACTGAGTTATCCATGGTACAGGGTGGAGTTACAGGAACATTCACAAGACATGGCAGGGACTCAGTAACTGGAGAAGTGGGACAGTCTCCAATTGACAGTGTGTCTTCCCTGGTATCAACTGATTGAATCGCATAAAAATCATCCAAAATCATTTTCCACACATCGATCAATGGAGCCACAAAGTCATACCCACACACACCAGTTTTTATTAGGTTATAGGCAGACTTAATGCATGCATTCAATACTAATTCACCTTTTGCACTGTAAAATTGACAAAATGAACTTGAATCATTCTTCCATTCATTGACCAGAGCTTCCATCTCTCCTTTCTCAAATGGAGGATTCCAAGCATACTTAACAGGCAGATCACAGTTTGCAGATATGATTGTGGCAGGGACATATATTGGGTTAATTAGCAGGTGATTGGCAGATTCCTTATTCTTAAGAATCTCTAATACCTGTAGCAAGTGTTTAACTGTAGTGTATGCAAACTTTCCTTGCTTCACAAATAAGTTGATTTGTTCAATACTCTGTAATATCTCCTCATAATCATACTCAGATAATTCTTTTAAACAAAAATCTTTATTTTCCCTAGCCAGTGATGAAAGTTCATTAGTAGTTTCATAAGTCCATTTAACTCCCCTGAAAGACAATTGCATTTCATTATCTGTTAATGGCAGAATCTCATTATAGGTCTCAGTCGCTAAGGATAACGACTCTGCAGATTGGACACGTTTTTTAGAACGTTTGCGTTTTGCCTTTGACCTTGCGGTTTTTGATGATTTATTCAAAGCTGCAGGAAAATTATCAGTAACACTTTCTGCTTGCTGCTCATTCTTGCAAGCAATTGAAGGAGCAGCTGATTGGCCTGCTGCCAGGAGTTCATTTAGAGGAAAAGGCAATGGATCTATGCGCAACCAGTTATGGATCACAAATGCTAGAAATTCCAGTGGTCTCTCATTCAAATCGGAATGATTGAGAACATCACATGCCCACTGAAGCAATTGCCCTTTAAACAAAATATAAACTAGCTGGAGTGCCCAGGTTGAAACAGGAGTCGCTTGGAGATCGGGATTGGCCAGGAACCTGGCACATTCAGAGAAAAACTCATTTTCTGTTTCAGGGTTAAGTTCTTCAAATTTCTTAAAGGAACAGGAACCATAATTAACTGTGTCATACTTTCTGGGAATCCCCCCCACAATGGGGATTGGTAATGGGGTTTTCATAATGTAAGGCTTGGTGGTGTATTCTCCACAGTCAGCATGCAACGCATGAGCTGGCGTGGAGGAGGTACACACACTAGCACCAGGAAACAGGCTATCCCTAGTATAGTGGAGGGGAGGACTGACTCCAATAGGAGATTGTGGCGCACAGAGCCGGTGCAGATCTGACAGCCACAAACAATGCTTACGTTATAACGTCTCAGCGCAAAGTAGCGCTGAGCGCACAAACCAGAACTGAGAAGATCAGGACAGGTAGACAGAATGAACGCTTGCCAGCTAGCGGCTACTTAGCGACAGCAAGCGTCCAAAACCAGACAGACTGGAATGAGGCAGCCAATGCGATGCGGCGATGGCGTGCCTCACAAAGACAGGACAGGACAGTCAGAAAATAGCAGGATTAAGATAGATGAACGTAACACAGATAAATATACAATAAGTATGTTTTCCTAGCGTATTACAATTACAGCTATCAATGAAACTATTTGTAACTTCTGACTAACATATGTATATATCGGCAATGAACCGATATATGACATAAGCAGGAACGCTGACTAGGACTGGAGTAATACAGGGAACAGGACTCAGAAGGATTCGCTATCTCTTCGCAGAGATGAACGCAATCCACAAACAGTAACAGAACAGGATTCAGAAGGATTCGTTATCTCTTCGCAGAGATGAACGCAATCCACAAACAGGAACAGAACAGGATTCAGAAGGATTCGTTATCTCTTCGCAGAGATGAACGCAATCCACAAACAGGACCAGGAACAGGATAACTAGCTCAGCACGGGTGTTCACGGTACGCGCAAACTACCAAAACGTGCTGGAAAACTGACTAACTGAACACAGGAAATAAACAGTTCGTGTACGTATATATCAGCAACACTGATATATCAACGTAACACAAATACAAGGAAAATAATAAACGTGCTGGTATGCATATATATTGGCAATGAACCAATATATGATGCAAAGACCAGCAAAGTATCTTTAACAAGAAACACGATCAGGGGCTAAAGCGACAGCAAGACAGGCTTAAGCTGAAGCTATGAAAACCCAAGGAAACCCTGCAGGAAGCAGATCTTTATACTGAGGTCATCCAAAGGGAGCAGACATGCAGATTCCCACACAGGTGAATGATAATCAGTCACAAGCTGACAGCAGGGAAAGACAGACAAGGCTATGCAGCTTGCATGGAAAGACATCAGAACTGCCTGAGCTGCAGCACTACTTCCAGCAATAGCTGCTGCAGCAGCGATCATTACACCATGTTTGTCCCAATGATGGTCGGGACACCGCTCGACTGTTACTCTAGATCTTTCTCGGCAGCCAGTGGCGGTGGAGTGGGATGTACCAGTGGGGAAGACAATGCACCAACCAAGCCTCTGAGTGCCAATGAGACCAGCCAACACCAACAGCTCAATATAGATATCACCTCATTGTCTGCCTTGCTGTCCCAATCCCCATTATATCTCTATTATAAATCCCTTCTGTCTGAGTACCAACAACCTTCTACAGGGGTGAAAGGTTTTAGTATTATAGATGGCATGCTTCCAGGCAAAAACAGGCCTTGGTAAACCCCCCAGTTATCTGGAACTCAGGATTCCAGGAGTCTCGGCTAACTGGCATGCCTGGGATGGACAACGGGGACAGTACCTTGGCAATCTGCAGAGTTTAGGAGCAGCAGAAGTGACTTACTGGTCCTCCAGGCACCATCTTCTACACTCTCTGCAACTCCCAGTGGCTCACCTGCGTCCTTCATGTACGTCTCCCGGCATGTCAGGTGACCTGCATCGGGACACATGCATGTTTCGAGAGCCGTACACAGAAGATGCTTGAAAGTCACCAAGAGTTACAGGAAGTGTAGCAGATGGCACCCGGAGGATTGGTAAGCTGCTTCTGCTGCACGGAGGGGGGAGGAAATGGAATGAGGCAATCAACGCCTGTGATGGATGTTGGGGGGTTCCTGCTGTATGAACCTTACCAATGTCAGTAGGAACTACAGGATGATTTATTGTTGAAGTCATTGTCACAATGGCTTAGTAAATATCCAATCGGCAATCAGATTTACTGGAAGTTGTCATTAATTCACCCGCCCTCAAATAAAAAAATATTTATAATTTGCTTTAAAGGGCTTCTGTGGATAATAAAAAAACAACAACACCTGACACTTACCTGGGGCTTCTATCGTCCCCCTGCATCTGTCATGTCCCGCGCCGTCCTCCTACAATCTTCCGTTCCCCACCGCCGGCACCAGTCAATTATTTGTCTAATTAGACGAATAAAGCACGCTCCCGGTCGCGTCTCCGGGAGCAAGCACAGGCGGCCACGGCCGTGCAGCCGCAGTTGCGTCACAAGGCTAAGTGGCCCGGGACCGGCGGCGGGGAATGGAGGATCATAGGAGTACGGTGCAGGACATGACAGCTGTAGGGGGCCGATAGAAGCCCCAGGTAAGTGTCAGTTTTTTGTTGTTTTTTTACTATCCACAGAACCCCTTAAAGCTTGCGTTTCAACTAGCCCCATCCATGATTGACCAGTAAAAAAATAACTACACTCAGTATTTTCATAACTCTTCCCTTCACACCACCAACTGCTAATTTGAATGTCTTTGTCCTCTTGCCAATAGTAGCATATGGCTGTGAAAGCTGGACTACAGTATAAATAAGGCAATGCATATAAAAATTGTTGCTTTTGAATTGTAGGTGTGGAAAAAGCTAATGAGAGTTCCCTGGACTTCTAGAAGATCTAATCAGTCAATACTTCAAGAAATAAAGCCAGAAGGGCAATACAGTTTGGTCACATATTTTGGTCACATAAAGACTGGAGAGATCCTTGATGCTTGGGAAAAACTGAGGGCAAAAAAAGGGTATGGCAGAGGTTAAGATAAATAGACAGTATGTGAAGCTATGAACATGCATGTGCAACAGCTGAAAGAAGCAGTGATTGACAGACACATCTGGTGTGCAAAAGTCCATATGGTCATGAAGAGTTGGAGTCAGTTAAATGAATGAGGAGAGAGTCAAGCTTCTTTACAGAATGAGGGCCATTGGTTTGGACTGGTAAATTGTGTGCACTCGTTTCTGTGCCACTGGCATTGGTGCCCACTAATCCTGTCACCAATCACATGACTGAAGATGGTGTTGGTTGGCCAGTGGAAGTTGCTTAGTGAGGCAGAAAGGGGCGGGCCTCTATCTCATGCCACACTTGCCTTTGGCCTCCCTGTGCTCCACCCAGCTCAATCACACCAAAACACGGATTTTCCTTCAATGTATAATCATTGATAATATCAAACGTGGACCTGGAGGCCCCTCTTTTTTAAGAGATTTGTATTAGATTTGATGTTAAGATCACTCTATTAAAATGACCTTAGTTTGTATTATTCCCTTGAAGAAGAACTTGACTGAATAAAACTTAATGAACCCAATTGCTTATTTTTTTATTACAATATTTATTTATAAATTATTTGTTCTGTATATAATTTATGATTTGTACACAACATTAAGTAACTCAGAAAAAGGATAAATAACTACAAACAACCATAAAACAAACTCAGATTATTCGTGGTATTATTCTACATAGGAGTAAATGTATGTCTCCATAAACTGGCTTGTGAGATTAATAAACAAAAATAACTGAAATAGCATAACAATATATAGCAATACATAGCTAACTTTTTTATTCTCATCCACCTCGCATTCATTTTAACCACTTAATGACAACTTGATGTTTATAAACGTCTAGTGTATTTGTGGAGACCTCACCATCAGTTTGTTACTAAACGGGGCATGTGGTATCATTTTTAAACTGAGACGAGTTGTAGAATACATTTTGGTGTGTCTTAAAGCTTGGACACACACCACCTAAAAATAAGTACTAACAAACTCAATGCAACATAAAAGAGTCATTTTCTAAATTATGATCAAATTTGGGAAAGTTTTAGCAAAACTACAAGAGAAATATGTAGTAACAATTTAACCGTAATAAGTAGTAGAATAGAGTTGAGAAAGTTTTAGGGTTGAGGCCCATGTTTTGTGTATTTTTTTAGTCGCAAACTGAATCAAAGGCAATTAAATTTTTGCATATTCTGTACCAAAATAAAAGACTTGTACAATGAAAACAAAGCGACACTGTAAGAAAACGCGGAAAAGCCGCCGCGAGTACTCAGAGTAAGGCGGCTGATTCCGCGTTCAACATGGCAGCTGGCGCTCATGAGCCTACATCCATTAGCCTGATGGAGCGCGGAGAAACCGCCGCACGCCCAGTGAACAAGGCGGCGGATTCCGCGTCTGACGCGGCGGTTTGCACGCATGGGCTTACCACTAGCAGTATGGCTGAACGCGGGGAAACCGCCGCATGCTCTGACAGCGGTGCGGCTGGCCCCGCGTTCAAACCTACAGATGCATTACAACACATGTCTGGTGTGGCTGGGACTGATAGTCCACACAGGTTCAGAAGGACGCGCGCGTGTTGAGAGGCAGAGCCTTTATGGCAGTCAGAAGGGTGTCATCTGATCGAGCCGATCAGCTGACAATTCTATCAGTTTTCATTGGTCCAGCGCCTGCTGGAGAGCATGTGGGTATATATACTGAGTTCTGGTCATTTCTCTGGTGTCTGGCGTTGCGATCACTACGTGGTAGCACTCAGACCTTGTCAGTATCTGTGATATTATCTGTGTTATTATCTAGACCAGTTCCTAGGTGTTGATGATCAAGGACCTCACACCTCAGTCTAGAGAATACTGTATATTATCTGTGTTATTATTTAGGTCAGTTCCTAGGTGTTGATGACCAGGGACCTCACACCTCAGACTAGGAATTAGCTTTACCATCTAGTTATACTCAGACCAGTTCCAGGGTGTTGATGATCAAGGAGCTCACACCCAAGACTAGGCATTGTTGATTATTTGTTATGACCTTCTGCTTTCCTGACTACTCTTCTGATCTCTGATTAGGTACTTCGCTATATCTGATGTTGCCGAACTCTGCTTGTCTTAGGATTCCGCATCTGTCTCTTGTCTCTGTCCCTAATCTGTCTGTCTGTTGCCGACCCGGCTTGTCCGACCTTGAGAGCTATCTCCCCAGTCTAGAGATAGCTCACAGACCTGGGGGTGACATCCTTCCTTGGTGTCACTCACACTCTGTCCTTCCTACTCCCAGCCTGACCCCTCCCTCGGGAGAGTCTCAGGCGTGCGGAAGGAACGTGTTACTGTGCAGTACTCCTTACTGCTGTGCACCTGCTCCTCAGGTGCAGTCCTCAAAGTATTTCTGTTGCACCAAACACTCTTATCACCCAGGTGTCCAGAGGTTAGAGATATATCTGATTATCGGTGATACTGCAGATCATCAATAATTGGGTATATATCTGTATTCTCGGTAATACTGCAGATCACCGGTAATCAGACCCTCTCTGTGTTACACCGATCGTTACAGACAGAATATGAAAGAAACAACATATATTGTTACCTTAGAAATCTGGCTTTTTAAATATGTATGCCATGAGGGTAAATTACTGTTATTTTTTGCAAATAAGATCTTGTAATCGTCGACAGTGTACAATGAGAAAGCAAAAATTAAAAAAAAAAATGCACCTTTATTTCCAAATACAATATTGTCACCATACATTGTGCTAGGAACATAATCTAAATGTTGTTGTAACCAGGATGAATAAGCAAATAAAATTAGTGGGTTTAACTTATAGTTAGCACTGCTTATTGTAAAGCTATAATGGATGTAAATGGAGAAATAGAGTGTTTTTTCGTTTTTTTCCCTCTACGTTTCCCTTTAAAATGCATTGAAAATAAGGTATTTACTAAACAAAATTATCACACACTAAAAGCCTAATTTGTCCTGAAAAAAAAAACAATATATAGATCATTTAGGTGTGATCAGTAGTAATAAATTATTGGCGAATGAATGGGATATGTGAATATGTGAAAATTCATATGGTCCTGAAGTGGTTAAAGGAGTCATCAGGCAATTTAAATTACAGGAGATTTACTTACCTGGGGCTTCCTCCAGCACCTTGCAGCTGACTGTCCCATGCTGACAGCTCCGTTTGCAGCCGCTGGCCCGGGGTCCCCGCACAGTGCAGAGGCTGACCTCGAGGTCGGCCTTACAGCGCCTGCATGAAGCGCCGCGGTCAATCAAGCCCACATTGTCCACGGCTTACTGCACAGGCGCAGAACTACAGCGTAGGACAGTCATCTGCAAGGGGCAGGAGGAGGCCCCAGGGAAGTAAATCAGCCATAATTTAAATTGCCTGATGACTCCTTTAGGGCTCGTCACACTAAGGGTGTTATTGTCATTTTTTTGAATTGCTGACGATTTTCAAAATGCAATGATTCTCTATGAGAAAGTTCCCATCTGAGCGGTCCGTTTCCGATCCGCTCAGAAAAGCGCTGCCAGGGCCATTTTGAGGCGATTTTGCCTCAATGGAAGGAATAGGAAAGCACAAACACTCACAAAATCACTTTGTGCAGCATTTGCGTTCGCGTTTTTAAGAATAAATACATGGGGTATTATAATTATTATAATAATTATAATAATCAAATTGAATGGACGATCGGAAGTCAAGTTGCTTGATGTATGGCCACCTTAACCACTTGAGCCCCAGAGGTTTATACCCCCCTAGTGACCAGGCCATTTTTTACAATGCGGCACTTCACAGCTTTAACCATTTATTGCTCGGTCATAGAAATTAGCACCTCAAATTAATTTGACCCCCTTTTCTCCTCACAAATAGGGCTTTCTTTTGGTAGTGAAAAAAATGCATGCATGCGCTCAGGATTCATAAACAATTATCGCCAATCTGTGGTTCGTGTGCTTTAACCACTTCAGCCTACAGTGTTGTTTCACCTTAAAGGATACCCGAACTGACATGTGACATGATGAGATAGACATGTGTATGTACAGTGCCTAGCACACAAATAACTATGCTGTGTTTCTTTTTTTCTTTCTCTGCCTGAAAGAGTTAAATATCAGGTATGCAAATGGCTGACTCAGTCCTGACTCAGACAGGAAGTGACTACAGTGTGACCCTCACTGATAAGAAATTCACCTTTTTTACCTCTTTCTTGCTCTCAGAAGCCATTTTCTGCTAGGAAAGTGTTTTATAGTTAGAATTTCTTATCAGTGAGGGTCACACTGTAGTCACTTCCTGTCTGAGTCAGGACTGAGTCAGCCACTTACATACCTGTTATTTAACTCTTTCAGGCAGAGAAAGAAAAAAAGAAACACAGCATAGTTATTTGCGTGCTAGGCACTGTACATACACATGTCTATCTCATCATGTCACATGTCAGTTCGGGTATCCTTTAAGCATCCGAGCAACTTTTACCTCCCATTCATTCGCCAATAACTTTATCACTACTTATCACACTGAAATTATCTATATTTTTCTTTTTTTCCGCCACCATTTAGGCTTTCTTTAGGTGGTACATTTTACTAAGAATTATTTTATTCTAAATCAATTTTAACAGGAAGATTAAAGGGATACTGTAGGGGGGTCAGGGGAAAATGAGTTGAAGTTACCCGGGGCTTCTAATGGTCCCCCGCAGACATTCTGTGCCCGCACAGCCACTCCCCAATGCTCCGACCCCGCCTCCAGTTCACTTCTGGAATTTCAGACTTTAAAGTCTGAAAACCACTGCGCCTGCGTTGCCGTGTCCTCGCTTCCCCTGATGTCACCAGGAGCGCACGGTGCAGGCACAGACCATACTGGGTCTGCACAGTGCGCTCCTGGTGCCATCAACGGGAGTGAGGACAAGGCAACGTAGGCGCAGAGGTTTTCAGACTTTAAAGTCTGAAATTCCAGAAATGAACCAGAGGCGGGGTCGGAGCATTGGGGAGTGGCTACGCGGGCACAGGATGTCTGTGGGGGACCATTAGAAGCCCTGGGTAAGTTCAACTCATTTTCCCCCGACCCCCCCTACAGTATCCCTTTAAGAAAGAAATGGAAAAAAAATATTATTTCTCAGTTTTTGGCCATTATAGTTTGAAATTAATACATGCTACCATAATTAAATCCCATGTATTTTATTTGCCCATTTGTTCCAGTTCTTACAACGTTTAAATTATGTCCCTATCACAATGTATGGCGCTGATATTTTATTTGGAAATAAAAGTACATTTTTTCAATTTGCGTCCTTCACTATTTACAAGCTTATAATTTTAAAAATATTAGAAATATATTCTCTTGACATGCATATTTAAAAAGTTTAGACCATTAGGTAACTATTTATTTATGTTTTTTTTTTTTTTTTTTTAATTGTAATTTTTTTTTTAATAAAAAATTGTATTTGGGTAATTTTTGGTGTTGGAGGTAAACAGTTAATTTTAAATGTAATAATATGTGTTTACTTACTAAAAAATGTATGTGGATGTAGTTTTACGATTTGGCCACAAGATGGCCATAGTGAAAAAAAATGTTTTTTTCCTGGAAGCGAACGCTCTCGCTTCCAGTAACCATAAAGAGGACGGGAAACTTTTTTTGCTCAGAAAGACAACGGCCTCTGATAAGAGTCCGTCGGTTTTTCTGCCGGGGACTTAGATCTATGAATGGGATCCATGTTTCCATTCATTGATCTCAGGGGTAACAGTGAGAGGCGGGAGCGCACGTGATCGAGCGCCCGGTGCAGCAGTGCAGGCTATCTGGACGGATATATCCGTTCAGATAGACCTAAGTGGATAACAGATGCTGTATACACTGCAATCAAACTTATAGAGAATAGAACGCGCTCTCAGTCTATAATAAGGCAACAAGAAGAACTATATCACCCAGCAATTTGCCAAACTCAGTTCAGTCCCTCAGCTTGAGTAATTCCACAGTTATGAGGATAGTCCTCTTCCCATGTCGCATATGACCGTCACAGAATATGCAATAAAACAGGAGACATAAATAACATAGTGTATCTCTGTATATACAATGTGCCTCCATCTGCACCCCAAAGTGACACTCCACCGTCAAAGTGCAAGATGACACGCAATGCCAGTCCTGGGTCACTCCCCCTATGTGACCGCACTCACCCTGCTGGCCTCCGGGATCCGGAGGTAGGATTATAGAGTATTGGGGGAAGAAATCTCGGCAATCTCCAATGTCACTAAAACTCAAGACCAAAGCTCCATAGCGTAAAACCGTTGATGTTTAATATAAAAAGAATAAAACCGCACTTACAAATTTCAAGGGCAAACAAACAAGCATATACAGATCTCTGTGAGTGCTAGCTCCTGGGTAGCCGTTCACACCCATCCAGCCCCAGATCCATGCGTCCGCTCCACTCTCTCACTTCCGGCCACGTGGGTTGTAGCTTCGGAGCTACTGCTGATCGCAGGTTGGCAGACTGATCACTGCTGCCGGCTACCGTCTAAACTCGCTCATTGCGAGATCACGCCATATGGCATAATCGAGGAAAAAGAGAGCCAGTTTTGATGCGGGCCCCCATCCTGCATTAGGCGGGCGCAGAGTGGTTAAGGTTCTGATTTGCTGTGACGACTTCCTGGTATAACGCATGATCATGGCCATTCTATTCCTTATTTTCTCCTGTACCCCTCTGTGCTGTTTCTGCCACTCTCTGCTGCAATCCTGGCTTGTAATTAACAGTTTTAGGCAGTGTTTACAAACAAACTAACCAGCTTGTAATAGGCTCACATAAACAGAGGGTGTGAGTCATACAGAGTGTGCAGGGGGCCTGCAGAGGGTGTGTATCGCTTCTATCCAATCACAAGCAGCCCTGCACATTCCACACATTCAAGCCTTAGCCCGACAGACACGACAGAGGAAAGGAGATAAGATGTATTACAGAGACAGTGCAATTGGGAAAGGCTGCAGTAAGCCAGAGCACATTAGAACAGGCATAGGAACTTATAGGATAGAAGAACTAAGGCTGAAAAATTTGTTACAGAGTCTCTTTAAAGAAAAAAGAAAATATTACTGAGCATGTGCAAACAGTCTAACGCAGCTAAAAATGTGTATAACTCATCGAATGCAGCACTTTCATTTAACATGCAGCGTTAGACACCAACGCAACGTCTGCACTGTGAACAGCCCATTGATTTTTCATTGCTGTAAGTTATTGTGCGTTACATGTTGTTGTAACGTGCGACTTTAACGTCGCACTGTGAAAGAGGCCTAAAGGTTTCTTATGCTGTTGTGTGTCCTTTAGAGCAGAGAAGACTTCTGAGTTCAGGTCCGCTTTAAGGGTGTTTCTTTTTTTAGTGATGCAGAAAATGCCATCCATCACCTGGTGGGAATCCACATGCAGCAGGTGCATTCTGTTGTGTAACGTGTGATGTCACAATAGCTGAAGTAACAGATAGCATTCCATCACTGGCATGCCAAAGCTGTAAACAATTCATGGAAGTCCAGCTCATCCGTTATGCCTCCAGACACATAGACAGACAGACACGAGGCAATCTGTACCAGTCACTCTCGTGTGCCTGACTCGGTTTCAATTGTTCCCGTCCATTAATGTCACTCACAGGTGACAAAGTCTGGAAGGCGAAACGTGTTAGCCGAAAAATCCAGAAATTCCAGTTCTCACTGCCATAAATATTCAGCAGCATCTCACCTGGCCGGCATCCGATTGATGACTGATATAAACAGATCATTAGGAGGAAATTTGTAATTTGTAACTCTCTGGCAGGCCATCGACGTGACTCAGTATGATAAATACTTAATTGTTATTCGATGGATCTACTGGGAGAAAATGAGAGATATTTCACTTTGTTTTCTGGAACTAACTACCCATCACTCCCTACAAATACACGTGTGCAGGGCCGGATTTCTGAAACGGCCACAACGACCCGGGCCTTGTGCAGCTGCAGCCCAAGGGTGTGGCTAGACCTGAAAGGGGGGTAGCTGAACATGGAAGAGAAAGATGCAAAGTGAATAAACAGGCTGCAAATGGGGTACAACACATATAAGAGGCCTGCTGCCTAAAAGTGTTGTACATAAAAGAGAGGGGTTGCTGTACATGGAAGAGGTGGCTGCACATGGAAGGGGAAGGGGGCTGCTGCACATATAAGGGGAGCTACAAGAAAATTGGCTTAGGGGCGCTAAAAGTATAAATTCGGCCTTCCACGTGTGGCGTCACCAGGGCCGTTTCTGGCCATTTTGGTGCACGAGGCAAGTTTTGATAGCCTAAATGAATTGACTTTACAGACAGCAAATGCAAATGTATAGGCTAGATACAAAAAGGGTTGCAGGAAAAAAAGGCCCGGCTGAGGGTGGACGAAAAGGGCGCCGCCATAGACTTTAATGCGATTATCGTTAATATGGCAAAAAAAAATAGAATAAAGGGCGCCGCAAAAAATTTCGTTAACAACATTACAACATGATAGTTTTTGAGGTAGTTATCGCTTTAGAAGTTTACAACGGTATCGTTTTTGTCATATTATTTCATTAATAAGTACAGATTTGACGTTTTCAAAGGTATTATCGTTAATATATGTAAAAGGGGGTTTCTGCTGAGGGAGTGGTTAGGGTTAGGCATCACCAAGGGGAGTGGTTAGGGTTAGGCACCACCAGGGGGAGTGGTTAGGGTTAGGCACTACCCTGGGTGGTGGTTAGTTTTAGGCAACACCAGGGGGGTGGGGTGGTTAGGGTTAGGCACCACCAGGGGGGTGGTTAGGGTTAGGCACCACCAGGGGGGTTAGGATTAGGCACCACCAGGTGGGTGGTTAGGGTTAGGCACCACCAGGGGGGGGGGTGATTAGGGTTAGGCACCACTAGGGGAGTGGTTTGTTTTAGGCACCACCAGAGGAGGGTTCTGTGAGGGTAGGGTTGGGTTAAGTAGTATTGACTAAAAACGTAACAACATATTTAACGTTAATATTTATTTGTTATTATATCTCGTTTGTTTTTGCAACAGTAATTATCGTTAATAAAGCTTGACAGCGATGGTTCTTGTTAGCAAATTTCGTTAATACCTGGCACCAAATTTGTTAATAAGTCGAGCCCTTTTTTCACGGCGCCCTTTTTTCATGCACGCCAAAAAATGTTTTTTCTCAAAACAAGTCTACACAGGATATATGTATTACAGCCAGGCAAGATACCTCACTGGCTCAAACTCACTGAAACCACATAAGAAATCCTTCCTGTAAAGGCTAATGCCTAGTACACACCATACAATTTTCTGTTAGATTTTACTGGTACATTTTTCTGTTAGATTTTCTGTTAGATTATTTTCTGTAAAGTACTGGTAGAGACTGGTCATTATCTCTGGTGCATTGTCTTCTGGTTATCTCCTGCTGAGTAGAACAATGCCTAATTGCTCGGCAGATAGATGGTTAGATAGATAATTTCCTACATGTTGGAAATGATCTATCTGGCAGGTAAATCTAACAGGAAATCTAACAGAAAATTGTATGGTGTGTACTATGCATAAAGCCTCATCTACACGGGTAGATGAGGCTCCGATGATCCTTATCAATCGAGCCGCTGATGCGGCTCGATTGATAAGATCCGACAGGACGATCTTGCTTCCGCCGATTCCCTGCTCGCTCCCCGCTAGGGGACAATGGCAGGGAATCGAGCAGAAGATAAGCGGCGCCGGCGGGGACGAGCGGGCACGAGCGGGGAATCGAATGCGGCGCACGCGCGGCGAGCGGGGACGCGGCGGGTACGCGCAGGAGGCGATCCGGCGGCTAATCGAGCCGCCGGATCGCTACAACCTCTTATGGTGTAGACGGGGCTTTAGAGAGGTATATAGCCCCTTTATAAACTAGAATGATACTGTTTGTGTCAAGCCTGGGTCCTTACAGGTTGGAATATTATCCTGTAAATCCAGAAGAGTTAAAACAATTAATAGAGAACAAATCAAAGCAATAACAGCTTAATTAGCTCATGAACAGTACCTGCCATTCATTGTTATGCTGTTCAGTCAACCTTTCTTATATTACTCAGTAGTACCCATTTAAGTGTTAAATTATCATTCATTCCTGTCTTAACAGGTTCTGGACCGAGCTAATTGAAATCTACGCCCTGTTTGGGAGTTGTTATCTCTGCCTGGGCGTAGTTTTCAATTAGCCCCGCAGCACACTCTCGCTGCTACCGCCATTGGCTGAATCTCATTGCCTCACATTGATCACAGGGTCAAGAGCCTGTTTGTCTATACCTAAGAATGGCCCTGACCAATACCACCCAAGCAGTGGCGTAGTAATAGGGGGTGCAGAGGTAGCGACCGCATCAGGGCCCTTGGTCCAGAGGTGCCCCGAAGGGCCCACCCCTCAAACACAGTATTAGCTCTTTATTGGTCCTGTGCTGACAATATTTACTTCTATAGTTGATTTGAATAGTAGTGATCATTAACACACCAATGCTAAACTTGCACTGGAGCCCACGGCTTCTTAGCTACACCACTGCACCCAAGGCAGGGGAGTAACTAGAAATCACCAGGCCCCCTCCTGCAAAAATTTGGAAGGGCCCCTGCTCAGGGCCACTTTTGGGGGGCTGGAGGGGTCGCAGCATGGGGAGAAAGCATGGGCACACATCTCAACTCAGGCTCTCCCTTCAGCGCTCCCCTCCAGCATCTATCAGCGGCAGCAGGTGGCGCACTGGCGGGCAAGAACACATACCTCCATCCACCACGGAGGACCGATCTCTAAGTGCCTCAAACTACTTCCTGTTTAGACAGGAAGTAGCATCAGACACTTAGAGAGAGGAACATCCGACAGGCGCGGGGGCTGCAGTCCTTATTGTTACTCCATTGACCCAAGGGTTAGAGTCTGTGATGCTGCACAGCTTAGATAATACACGGCATCTCTGCTCACAGAATAGTGGCAGTTCAGTTCTGAATGTAAATCTTATAAGCTGAAATAATTAGAAAATCTCTTCATTACACTCTGCGATTGTATTTCAAAAACCACTGTGCCCACTTCCTGTTTGATCCTTATTCTGATACGATTAGTCTCTGAATCAGTGGTGTAACAATAGGGGCTGCAAATAGAGTGACCAGCTTTTTTTGGGTCCAACCTGGGACGGGGAGGGGGGGCGGCGCGCGTAGAAAATGGGCGTCGTCATGACATTGTATGGGCGGAGCTAACGTAATGATGTAACAGCGAGGCATAAGAAAGCAGTGTTTACGCCATGATGTGGACAAACGAGACTTTGCATCATGGGTGTGCAGAAACTGTGTGATGCTAATAGTATACCGTTACCCCAAAGCAGCAAACATAGCCATCTATGACCATTAAATAATAAATGCAATAACAGTTACCCTGGACATCAGAAAATAAACGCAATGGGCAACATGTCAGCACAAAATAAACGCAATGCGGGCAACATGTCAGCACAAAATAAACGCAATGCGGGCAACATGTCAGTATAAAATAAATGCAATGCGGGCAACATGCCAGTACAAAATAAACGCAATGCGGGCAACATGTCAGTACAAAATAAACGCAATGCGGGCAAACATTTCATCAGATAATAAACGCAATGCGGGCAAACATTTCACCAGAAAATAAACGCAATGTGGGCAAACATTTCACCAGAAAATAAACGCAATGCGGGCAAACATTTCACCAGAAAATTAACACAACGCGGGCAAACATGTCAGTACAAAATAAACGCAATGCGGGCAACATGTCAGTACAAAATAAACGCAATGCGGGCAAACATTTCACCAGAAAATTAACACAATGCGGGCAAACATGTCAGTACAAAATAAACGCAATGCGGGCAACATGTCAGTACAAAATAAACGCAATGCGGGCAAACATTTCATCAGATAATAAACGCAATGCGGGCAAACATTTCACCAGAAAAGAAACGCACTGCGGGCAAACATTTCACCAGAACATTAACGCAATGCGAGCAAACATTCCACCAGAAAATAAACGCAATGTGGGCAAACATTTCATCAGATAATAAACGCAATGCGGGCAAACATTTCACCAGAAAAGAAACGCACTGCGGGCAAACATTTCACCAGAACATTAACGCAATGCGGGCAAACATTTCACCAGAAAATAAACGCAATGTGGGCAAACATTTCACCAGAAAATAAACACAATGCGAGCAAACATTTCACCAGAAAATAAACGCAATACGGGCAAACATTTCCCCAGAAAAGAAACGCAATGCGGGCAAACATTTCCCCAGAAAAGAAACGCAATGCGGGCAAACATTTCACCAGAAAAGAAACGCAATGTGGGCAAACATTTCACCTGGAAAAGAAAGCATTGACTCACCTGGCAGAAGTCTCCGGCCTCTGGCGCGCTCCTCCCGGGACCACCTTCCTCCTGCTCGTCTACCGCGTTGACAGGGCTACAGCAAGATGGCGCCCAAAGCCCTGTACTGGAGACACAAATAGTCTCCAGTACAGGGCTTCGGCAGCCATCTTGCCGTAGCCCTGCTCGCCTGCCGGTGTCGGAACAGACACCGGAAGACTAAGGAGGCTGGAGCCGGGCTGCAGGCAATGAACTGGCACGGCGTCTATAGACGCCGCTGCCAGTTCATGAGGAGAGTGGCCAGAGTCCCGAGGCCGGGACGTCTCGCTGCTGAAAGCGGGACGTTTCCCGGGACCTCATGCTGCCTAGGACAGCGGGCCCCGAATCCGGGACGCGTCCCGGGCAAACCGGGACGTCTGGTCACTCTACTGCAAAGGATGGAGGCCCGTCCAAGGCCAATTTTGGGGCCAGGAGAGGGCGCAGAGCTTGAGGGGGGAACAATGGCCACAGTGCGGCGGCTCCCCCGCCACCCCCACCTCTGGATCCCCCATCAGCGCTTCCCTCTCCATCGTTTACTTCAGCATGAAGCAGGCATGATAAACAGGAAGTAGCGTCAAGTCTTCAGTGTATAACCACCGCATGGAATGTGGAAGAGGTATGTCCGCATTCCATGCCTGCTTCGTGCTGAAGTTAACGATGGAGGGGGAAGCGCTGACAGGGATGCCGAGGTGAGGGAGTGGACCCCCCTCTCCGCCCCTCTGTGGCCATTGTCCCCCCCCCCATGCATTCACCCCCTCCAGGCTAGCTATACTGGGGGCACCTATACCTGGCTATACTGGGGACACCTATACCTGTCTATACTGGGGGCACCTAAATCTGTCTATACTGGGGCACCTAAATCTGTCTATACTGGGGGCACCTATGCCTGGCTATACTGGGGGCACCTCTACCTAGCTATACTAGGGGCACCTATACCTGTCTATACTGGGGGCATCTATGCCTGGCTGTACTGGGGGCACCTATACCTGTCTATACTGGAAGCACCTATACCTGTCTATACTGAGGTCATCTATACCTGTCTATACTGGGGGCATCTATGCCTGGCTGTACTGGGGGCACCTATACCTGTCTATACTGGAAGCACCTATACCTGTCTATACTGAGGTCATCTATACCTGTCCATACTGGGGGCATCTCTACCTGGCTAATACTGAGGGCATCTATATCTGGCTATATTGGGGGCACCAATACCTGTCTATACTGGGGTCATCAATGCCTGGGTATACTGGGAGCTCCTATGCCTGGCTATACTAGGAGCACCTAAACCTGGCTATACTGGGGGCACCTATACCTGTCTATACTGGGGTTATCCATGCCTGGGTATACTGGGAGCTCCTATGCCTGGCTATACTGGGGGCACCTATACCTGTCTATACTGGGGTCATCCATGCCTGGGTATACTGGGGGCACCTATACCTGGCTATACTGGGGGCACCTATACTATACATTTTGCAGGGGGGCCCAATGATTTCTAGTGACGCCCCTGCTCTGAATACACTTCCCACTTCACTTCTAGATGCTGGTGCTATTTAAAGCCATAATAATAATAATAATATTTACAGTATCTTCTCTGATAAACAGTTACCTGCAGTAGTGATAATAAGTAAAGTGAAAACTTATCTCAAATAGTCAATGTATATTATTAGTGTAAACTTACTAGAGAACATGACCTCATTATTGTGTTATCTCTCTTGTGTTCATCAAACGTTTGTAGTTAATGCACAAAACAGATCTGATGAATTATCTCTGCTTAGCAGTGGCATTGGGGATGCAGAGGTTTCCACTGCATTAGGGCCCTTGGGCCAGAGGGGACCACCTTCATCCATCTTTTTAACTTTTAATTGGTGTTATGCTGATAATGAACACCTCTAAACCGTGCTAATGCATAACGCTATAGCTCTAAATGCTTTACGCGTGTTACAGTGCGCGTAAAACTTTACGCGTGCTAAAGTATTGCAGCGCGCGGGAAAAACACACATGACGCGGTATAACTCCATAGCGCGTGTTGGGGATACACAGCGCGCTTTATAAATGTACAGTGCGCACTTTGACGATCATGCGGGTTTGAATTACTGCTCTAATAAAAGATGCACACATCTTTCAACACCCTTTATGATTTAACTACCTAACTCTATCTAGATAACGCACACTTTGCCGTAATCACCGTTGTTGCGCACGTTGCATTAGGCGTTACATGCGTAAAGAAATAACACACGCGTTAAAAAAAATAACACGTATGTTATGCATTAATATGGTTTAGTGAATCAACCCCTATATGGGCATTTCATAGTGGTAATCCTTAACTACTTTACCCCCAGCGGTACGGATTTCTCCGTCCTTTTTTCCACCCTGTTACCACCAAGGGACGGAGAAATCCGTACCTGACGCCGCTCCCGCCGCTGTCCGCGCTCCCGCTCGCCCGTTCGTGTGCCCCCGCGCTCGTGCACGCCGCCGCCTGCTCGCCAGGAGATCAATGAACGTGAAAAACCTTTCCCGTTCGTTGATCTCTGCCCCCCGCAATGATCAGCTGCTTCTACGAGAAGCAGCGATCATTGTGAGAAAAAAACAGTGTCCCAGCCTCCTAACTCTTCCTGCAAGCGTACTTCCTGTACCCTTGCAGGTCGCATAATAAAAAACTCATCTTGTGGCCAAATAGTAAAACTACACCCTAAAGCATTTTTCATATACAAATACATTACTTTTATTACTTTTACACTAAAAATTAACTCATTACCTCCTACACTCCCCAATTTTTTCTTTTTTGTAATTAAAAAAAAAAAATTACAATTCAAAAAAATACATAAATAGTTACCTTAGGGACTGATCTTTTTAAATATTTATGTCAAGAGGGTATAACACTGTTACTAATGCTGCATACACACTTGAGATAAAAGTCTTTGGAAAAGGCAAGATCACAGACCAATTTTACCCCCTTCCATGTAGTATGAGAGCCATACCTGCACAGTCTATTCTATGGAGCTGAACTCCCCATCAGATAAAATCTTTGCAAGATTCTGCACATAAAGATGCCCGTACACACTCAAAAGATCATTATCTGCAAAAGATCTCTTCCTGCAATAGATCCATTCCTGCAAAATGCATTCATAGTCTATGAGATCTGCAGATTCTCATACACACCTTGTTTAACAGACTTCATCTGCATATCTGGCAATCATCTGCAGATCTGAAAATCCATCCTGGTGGATCTGATCTGCAGATGATCTGCAGATGATTGCCTGTTAAACAAGGTGTGTATGATGATCTGCAGATCTCATAGACTATGAATGCATTTTGCAGGAATGGATCTTTTGCAGGAACAGATCTTTTGCAGATAATGATCTTTTGAATGTGTACAGCATCTTTGTGTGCAGCATCTTGCAAAGATTTTATCTGATGGGGAGTTCAGCTCCATAGAATAGACTGTGTAGAGTATGGCTCTCATACTACATGGAAGGGGGTAAAATTGGTCTGTGATCTTGCCTTTTCCAAAGACTTTTATCTCAAGTGTGTATGAAGCATTACTTACTTTATAAACTATGGGCTTGTAATTAGGGTTGGACGCAAAACTGAAAAAAATGCACCTTTATTTCCAAATAAAATATTGGCGCCAAACATTGATAGGGACATAATTTAAACGGGACAAAAGGGCAAATAAATGTCATGGGTTTTAATTACAGTAGCATGCATTATTTAAAAACTATAAAGGCAGAAAACTGAAAAATAATACATTTTTCCCACAGTTTTTCCTATTTTCCCCGTTAAAACACATTTAGAATAAAATAATTATTGGCATAATGTCCCACCTAAAGAAAGCCTAATTGGTGGCGAAAAGAACAAGATATAGTTCATTTCATTGTGATAAGTAATGATAAAGTTATAGAGGAATGAATGGAAGGAGCGCTGAAAGGTGAAAATTGCTCTGGTGCTAAAAGGGTAAAACCCCTCAGTGGTGAAGTGGTTAACAAGCTATTTCCTTAGTCTGACACCTCTCGGACACTGCCGCTGTCTTTGGTTAGTTTTGAGGCTCCATATCAATAAAGTGTTTGGGCCCCATGTAAAACTCGCTCACGCTCCTTAGTTACACCACTGCTGCTTAGCCCCTATCTAATGACTAATTCATTTGTCTTTGTATCTACAAAATAACTTTTCAACATCCAACAGCTGAAAAGTACTAAAAAGTTGATTAAAAAGTAATAGCAAACTAATTTTGAGTATTTCCTCATTTGTTTGGGGCTTAAAATGTATTTTATTGATAAGGGTCCATATTCAATTGACTTTTCTCCAGAGTTATCTCCCAGGAAAACTTTTCCCTTGGCTCATTCTCCTAGGAGATATTTTTTTCATCTTCAATTTTAATAAGCTTTTTGTACCTTTGTAATAGAAAAAGTACCAAAAGTTGGTGAAAAATTCTGTCAAAATGATTTTGAGTATTTGTTTGCCAGTGGAGCGAGGCATTTTATTTACAAGTTGTGAAAATATCACCTAGGCGAAAACTAAGGTGAAAAAAATAATTGCATGTGGGCCCTTTGTCATAAAATGCCTTTTAAACCACCAGCAAACAAGAAAATACTCAAAATAATTTCGATAGCACTTTTTCACCAACTTTTGGGTACTTTTTCAATTGAAAGATGCTTAAACGTTATTTAAAAAAGACAGGAGAAATACTGACTAACAGCTTGTACAATTAGCTGGCTGACTTGGGGGTTGATTGATTTTGTAGAATGGGATCCCTGCACTTTTTAGCTTAACCCCTACTGATTTGTATGTGAGCCAAATGCAGCCATCAAAAGAGCCACATCTGGTCCCGAGCCATAGGTTCCCTACCCCTGTTCTAGGAGAAAACTCAGGAGAAAGAGTTAATTGCATAAGGGCCGGCCCATATGCAATTACATTTTCCTCCTGAGTTATCTCCTTCTAGGACATAATTTTCTTATTCTCTTTAAAATAACTTTTAAGCACTTTACAATTTAAAGAAGGTAACCAAATGTTGGTAAAAAAAAATTTTTTTACAATAAAAATTATTTTATTGCTTGCTTGTGGTTTAAATAAGCATTTTATGACAAAGTCAATAAAATGCCCTTTATGCCATATGCAATTTTCTATTTCTTCTGAGATTTCTCCTAGGTGAATTTTTTATACCTTGTTATAAAATGCTTTGTAAACCAACAGCACGCAAGAAAATACTCCACAAAATTGTAATAGTACTTTTCACCAACTTTTGGGAACTTTTTCAGCTGTGAAATTCTAAAAAAGTTAGAACAAGAAATTTATCTCCTAAAGGTGGCCATACACTGGTCGATTTGCCGTCAGACAACCAACAGATAGATCCCTCTCTGATCGAATCTGATCAGAGAGGGATCGTACGACTGCTTTTACTGCAAACAGATTGTAAACCGATTTCAGCCTGATATAGATCACAATCTGTAGAGCTGCCGCCGT